>NC_135287.1:323750-647500 GCF_051311805.1 Agelaius phoeniceus
GAGCCACTAAGGCCACCTTTCATCTGATTCCCAAACCCTGGGGAAAGGACTTCTTTTTCCCATGCAAAATGGCCTCTCTTTGCAGCCATTTGCCATAGACAACAGGGCAGTGCGCAGTGAGAAATTTTTAAACATTGCTGGATTCCTAAAGAACTAACGCTGTTGGCAACTAGGAGCTTGCAAGTCCTTTGAGCCTTAAAGGCCACCTTTCATCTGACACGCAGACCCGGGGCACATGACTTAATTTTCCCCGTGGAATATGGGGTCAGTTTGAGGCCACTCGCCCTGGCCATCTGCATCGTTCCCGGTGTGAAATTTGCAATCATGGCTGATTTTCTCCAAAACTAAAGCTGCTAGCGACAAGGACCCTGCAACTCCTCAGGGCCCCAAAGCCACCTTTCATCTGATACGCAGACCCTGCGCCAATGACTTCATTTTCCCCATGGAAAATGGCCCCCATTTCTGGCCTCTCGCCCTAACCAATAGGGTGGTGCCCAGCAAGAAATTTGTAATCTTTGCTGGATTTCTCCAAATCTAAAGCTGCCAGTAAGAAGTACCCTGCAAGTCCTAAGAGCTCAAAAGGCCACCTTTCATCTGACACCCAGACCCTGGGGAAAGGACTTCTTTTTCCCATGAAAATGGCCTCTCTTTTCAGCCATTTGCCCTAGGCAACAGGGCAGTGCCCAGTGAGAAATTTGCAATCTGTGCTGGATTCCTCCACTACTAAAGCTGTTGGCAACTAGGACTTTGAAGTCCTTAGAGCCCCAAAGGCCACCTTTCATCTGACACCCAGACCCTGGGGACATGACTTCATTTTCCCCGTGGAAAATGGGGTCAGTTTGAGGCCACTCGCCCTGGCCATCTGCATCGTTCCCGGTGTGAAATTTGCAACTTGGCTGATTTTCTCCAAAAGTAAAGCTGCTGGCAACGAGGAAACTGGAAGTCCTTGGAGCCGCTAAGGCCACCTTTCATCTGATTCCCAGACCCTGGGGAAAGGACTTCTTTTTCCCATGCAAAATGGCCTCTCTTTGCAGCAATTTGCCATATCCAACAGGGAAGTGCCCAGTGAGAAATTTGCAATCTGTGCTGGATTCCTCCACTACTAAAGCTGTTGGCAACTAGGAGCTTGCAAGTCCTTAGAGCCCCAAAGGCCACCTTTCATCTGACACGCAGACCCGGGGCACATGACTTAATTTTCCCCAGGGAAAATGGGGTCAGTTTGAGGCCACTCGCCCTGGCCATCTGCATCGTTCCCGGTGTGAAATTTGCCAACTTGGCTTATTTTTCAAAAAGTAAAACTGCTGGCAACGAGGACACCGGAAATCCTTGGAGTCCCAAAGGCCACCTTTCATCTGACATCCAGACGCTGGGGACATGACTTCATTTTCCCCCGGGAAAATGGGGTCAGTTTGAGGCCACTCGCCCTGGCCATCTGCATCGTTCCCGGTGTGAAATTTGCAATCATGGCTGATTTTCTCCAAAACTAAAGCTGCTGGCAACGAGGACCCTGCAACTCCTTAGGGCCCCAAAGCCACCTTTCATCTGATACGCAGACCCTTCGCCAATGACTTCATTTTCCCCATGGAAAATGGCCCCCATTTCTGGCCTCTCGCCCTGACCAATAGGGTGGTGCCCAGCAAGAAATTTGTAATCTTTGCTGGATTTCTCCAAATCTAAAGCTGCCAGTAAGAAGTACCCTGCAAGTCCTAAGAGCCCAAAAGGCCACCTTTCATCTGACACCCAGACCCTGGGGACATGACTTAATTTTCCCCGTGGAAAATGGGGTCAGTTTGAGGCCACTTGCCCTGGCCATCTGCATCGTTCCCGGTGTGAAATTTTCCAACTTGGCTTATTTTTCCAAAAGTAAAACTGCTGGCAACGAGGACACTGGAAATCCTTGGAGCCCCAAAGGCCACCTTTCATCTGACACCCAGACCCTGGGGAAAGGACTTCTTTTTCCCATGCAAAATGGCCTCTCTCTTTTCAGCCATTTGCCCTAGGCAACAGGGCAGTGCCCAGTGAGAAATTTGCAATCTGTGCTGGATTCCTTCACAACTAAAGCTGTTGGCAACTAGGGCTTGCAAGTCCTTAGAGCCTTAAAGGCCACCTTTCATCTGACACCCAGACCCTGGGGACATGACTTCATTTTCCCCGTGGAAAATGGGGTCAGTTTGAGGCCACTCGCCCTGGCCATCTGCCTCGTTCCCGGTGTGAAATTTGCAATCATGGCTGATTTTCTCCAAAACTAAAGCTGCTGCAAACGAGCACCCTGGAAGTCCTTGGAGCCCCAAAGGCCACCTTTCATCTGAAACCCAGACCCAGGGGAAAGGACTTCTTTTTCCCATGCAAAATGGCCTCTCTTTGCAGCCATTTGCCCTAGGCAACAGGGCAGTTCCTTGTAAGAAATTTGAAAACTTTTCTGGATTCCTCCACAACTAAAGCTGTTGGCAACAAGGACTTTGAAGTCCTTAGAGCCCCAAAGGCCACCTTTCATCTGACACCCAGACCCTGGGGACATGACTTAATTTTCCCCGTGGAAAATGGGGTCAGTTTGAGGCCACTTGCCCTGGCCATCTGCATCGTTCCCGGTGTGAAATTTTCCAACTTGGCTTATTTTTCCAAAAGTAAAACTGCTGGCAACGAGGACACTGGAAATCCTTGGAGCCCCAAAGGCCACCTTTCATCTGACACCCAGACCCTGGGGAAAGGACTTCTTTTTCCCATGCAAAATGGCCTCTCTCTTTGCAGCCATTTGCCCTAGGCAACAGGGCAGTGCCCAGTGAGAAATTTGCAATCTGTGCTGGATTCCTTCACAACTAAAGCTGTTGGCAACTAGGGCTTGCAAGTCCTTAGAGCCTTAAAGGCCACCTTTCATCTGACACCCAGACCCTGGGGACATGACTTCATTTTCCCCGTGGAAAATGGGGTCAGTTTGAGGCCACTCGCCCTGGCCATCTGCCTCGTTCCCGGTGTGAAATTTGCAATCATGGCTGATTTTCTCCAAAACTAAAGCTGCTGCAAACGAGCACCCTGGAAGTCCTTGGAGCCCCAAAGGCCACCTTTCATCTGAAACCCAGACCCAGGGGAAAGGACTTCTTTTTCCCATGCAAAATGGCCTCTCTTTGCAGCCATTTGCCCTAGGCAACAGGGCAGTTCCTTGTAAGAAATTTGAAAACTTTTCTGGATTCCTCCACAACTAAAGCTGTTGGCAACAAGGACTTTGAAGTCCTTAGAGCCCCAAAGGCCACCTTTCATCTGACACCCAGACCCTGGGGACATGACTTCATTTTCCCCAGGGAAAATGGGGTCAGTTTGAGGCCACTTGCCCTGGCCATCTGCATCGTTCCCGGTGTGAAATTTTCCAACTTGGCTTATTTTTCCAAAAGTAAAACTGCTGGCAACGAGGACACTGGAAATCCTTGGAGCCCCAAAGGCCACCTTTCATCTGACACCCAGACCCTGGGGAAAGGACTTCTTTTTCCCATGCAAAATGGCCTCTCTCTTTGCAGCCATTTGCCCTAGGCAACAGGGCAGTGCCCAGTGAGAAATTTGCAATCTGTGCTGGATTCCTCCACAACTAAAGCTGTTGGCAACTAGGGCTTGCAAGTCCTTAGAGCCTTAAAGGCCACCTTTCATCTGACACCCAGACCCTGGGGACATGACTTCATTTGCCCCGTGGAAAATGGGGTCAGTTTGAGGCCACTCGCCCTGGCCATCTGCCTCGTTCCCGGTGTGAAATTTGCAATCATGGCTGATTTTCTCCAAAACTAAAGCTGCTGCAAACGAGCACCCTGGAAGTCCTTGGAGCCCCAAAGGCCACCTTTCATCTGAAACCCAGACCCAGGGGAAAGGACTTCTTTTTCCCATGCAAAATGGCCTCTCTTTGCAGCCATTTGCCCTAGGCAACAGGGCAGTTCCTTGTAAGAAATTTGAAAACTTTTCTGGATTCCTCCACAACTAAAGCTGTTGGCAACAAGGACTTTGAAGTCCTTAGAGCCCCAAAGGCCACCTTTCATCTGACACCCAGACCCTGGGGACATGACTTCATTTTCCCCAGGGAAAATGGGGTCAGTTTGAGGCCACTCGCCCTGGCCATCTGCATCGTTCCCGGTGTGAAATTTGCAACTTGGCTGATTTTCTCCAAAAGTAAAGCTGCTGGCAACGAGGAAACTGGAAATCCCTGGAGCCACTAAGGCCACCTTTCATCTGATTCCCAAACCCTGGGGAAAGGACTTCTTTTTCCCATGCAAAATGGCCTCTCTTTGCAGCCATTTGCCATAGACAACAGGGCAGTGCGCAGTGAGAAATTTTTAAACATTGCTGGATTCCTAAAGAACTAACGCTGTTGGCAACTAGGAGCTTGCAAGTCCTTTGAGCCTTAAAGGCCACCTTTCATCTGACACGCAGACCCGGGGCACATGACTTAATTTTCCCCGTGGAATATGGGGTCAGTTTGAGGCCACTCGCCCTGGCCATCTGCATCGTTCCCGGTGTGAAATTTGCAATCATGGCTGATTTTCTCCAAAACTAAAGCTGCTAGCGACAAGGACCCTGCAACTCCTCAGGGCCCCAAAGCCACCTTTCATCTGATACGCAGACCCTGCGCCAATGACTTCATTTTCCCCATGGAAAATGGCCCCCATTTCTGGCCTCTCGCCCTAACCAATAGGGTGGTGCCCAGCAAGAAATTTGTAATCTTTGCTGGATTTCTCCAAATCTAAAGCTGCCAGTAAGAAGTACCCTGCAAGTCCTAAGAGCTCAAAAGGCCACCTTTCATCTGACACCCAGACCCTGGGGAAAGGACTTCTTTTTCCCATGAAAATGGCCTCTCTTTTCAGCCATTTGCCCTAGGCAACAGGGCAGTGCCCAGTGAGAAATTTGCAATCTGTGCTGGATTCCTCCACTACTAAAGCTGTTGGCAACTAGGACTTTGAAGTCCTTAGAGCCCCAAAGGCCACCTTTCATCTGACACCCAGACCCTGGGGACATGACTTCATTTTCCCCGTGGAAAATGGGGTCAGTTTGAGGCCACTCGCCCTGGCCATCTGCATCGTTCCCGGTGTGAAATTTGCAACTTGGCTGATTTTCTCCAAAAGTAAAGCTGCTGGCAACGAGGAAACTGGAAGTCCTTGGAGCCGCTAAGGCCACCTTTCATCTGATTCCCAGACCCTGGGGAAAGGACTTCTTTTTCCCATGGAAAATGGCCTCTCTTTGCAGCAATTTGCCATATCCAACAGGGAAGTGCCCAGTGAGAAATTTGCAATCTGTGCTGGATTCCTCCACTACTAAAGCTGTTGGCAACTAGGAGCTTGCAAGTCCTTAGAGCCCCAAAGGCCACCTTTCATCTGACACGCAGACCCGGGGCACATGACTTAATTTTCCCCAGGGAAAATGGGGTCAGTTTGAGGCCACTCGCCCTGGCCATCTGCATCGTTCCCGGTGTGAAATTTGCCAACTTGGCTTATTTTTCAAAAAGTAAAACTGCTGGCAACGAGGACACCGGAAATCCTTGGAGTCCCAAAGGCCACCTTTCATCTGACATCCAGACGCTGGGGACATGACTTCATTTTCCCCCGGGAAAATGGGGTCAGTTTGAGGCCACTCGCCCTGGCCATCTGCATCGTTCCCGGTGTGAAATTTGCAATCATGGCTGATTTTCTCCAAAACTAAAGCTGCTGGCAACGAGGACCCTGCAACTCCTTAGGGCCCCAAAGCCACCTTTCATCTGATACGCAGACCCTTCGCCAATGACTTCATTTTCCCCATGGAAAATGGCCCCCATTTCTGGCCTCTCGCCCTGACCAATAGGGTGGTGCCCAGCAAGAAATTTGTAATCTTTGCTGGATTTCTCCAAATCTAAAGCTGCCAGTAAGAAGTACCCTGCAAGTCCTAAGAGCCCAAAAGGCCACCTTTCATCTGACACCCAGACCCTGGGGACATGACTTAATTTTCCCCGTGGAAAATGGGGTCAGTTTGAGGCCACTTGCCCTGGCCATCTGCATCGTTCCCGGTGTGAAATTTTCCAACTTGGCTTATTTTTCCAAAAGTAAAACTGCTGGCAACGAGGACACTGGAAATCCTTGGAGCCCCAAAGGCCACCTTTCATCTGACACCCAGACCCTGGGGAAAGGACTTCTTTTTCCCATGCAAAATGGCCTCTCTCTTTGCAGCCATTTGCCCTAGGCAACAGGGCAGTGCCCAGTGAGAAATTTGCAATCTGTGCTGGATTCCTTCACAACTAAAGCTGTTGGCAACTAGGGCTTGCAAGTCCTTAGAGCCTTAAAGGCCAGCTTTCATCTGACACCCAGACCCTGGGGACATGACTTCATTTTCCCCGTGGAAAATGGGGTCAGTTTGAGGCCACTCGCCCTGGCCATCTGCCTCGTTCCCGGTGTGAAATTTGCAATCATGGCTGATTTTCTCCAAAACTAAAGCTGCTGCAAACGAGCACCCTGGAAGTCCTTGGAGCCCCAAAGGCCACCTTTCATCTGAAACCCAGACCCAGGGGAAAGGACTTCTTTTTCCCATGCAAAATGGCCTCTCTTTGCAGCCATTTGCCCTAGGCAAAAGGGCAGTTCCTTGTAAGAAATTTGAAAACTTTTCTGGATTCCTCCACAACTAAAGCTGTTGGCAACAAGGACTTTGAAGTCCTTAGAGCCCCAAAGGCCACCTTTCATCTGACACCCAGACCCTGGGGACATGACTTAATTTTCCCCGTGGAAAATGGGGTCAGTTTGAGGCCACTTGCCCTGGCCATCTGCATCGTTCCCGGTGTGAAATTTTCCAACTTGGCTTATTTTTCCAAAAGTAAAACTGCTGGCAACGAGGACACTGGAAATCCTTGGAGCCCCAAAGGCCACCTTTCATCTGACACCCAGACCCTGGGGAAAGGACTTCTTTTTCCCATGCAAAATGGCCTCTCTCTTTGCAGCCATTTGCCCTAGGCAACAGGGCAGTGCCCAGTGAGAAATTTGCAATCTGTGCTGGATTCCTCCACAACTAAAGCTGTTGGCAACTAGGGCTTGCAAGTCCTTAGAGCCTTAAAGGCCACCTTTCATCTGACACCCAGACCCTGGGGACATGACTTCATTTGCCCCGTGGAAAATGGGGTCAGTTTGAGGCCACTCGCCCTGGCCATCTGCCTCGTTCCCGGTGTGAAATTTGCAATCATGGCTGATTTTCTCCAAAACTAAAGCTGCTGCAAATGAGCACCCTGGAAGTCCTTGGAGCCCCAAAGGCCACCTTTCATCTGAAACCCAGACCCAGGGGAAAGGACTTCTTTTTCCCATGCAAAATGGCCTCTCTTTGCAGCCATTTGCCCTAGGCAACAGGGCAGTTCCATGTAAGAAATTTGAAAACTTTTCTGGATTCCTCCACAACTAAAGCTGTTGGCAACAAGGACTTTGAAGTCCTTAGAGCCCCAAAGGCCACCTTTCATCTGACACCCAGACCCTGGGGACATGACTTCATTTGCCCCGTGGAAAATGGGGTCAGTTTGAGGCCACTCGCCCTGGCCATCTGCATCGTTCCCGGTGTGAAATTTGCAACTTGGCTGATTTTCTCCAAAAGTAAAGCTGCTGGCAACGAGGAAACTGGAAGTCCTTGGAGCCGCTAAGGCCACCTTTCATCTGATTCCCAGACCCTGGGGAAAGGACTTCTTTTTCCCATGGAAAATGGCCTCTCTTTGCAGCAATTTGCCATATCCAACAGGGAAGTGCCCAGTGAGAAATTTGCAATCTGTGCTGGATTCCTTCACTACTAAAGCTGTTGGCAACTAGGAGCTTGCAAGTCCTTAGAGCCCCAAAGGCCACCTTTCATCTGACACGCAGACCCGGGGCACATGACTTAATTTTCCCCAGGGAAAATGGGGTCAGTTTGAGGCCACTCGCCCTGGCCATCTGCATCGTTCCCGGTGTGAAATTTGCCAACTTGGCTTATTTTTCAAAAAGTAAAACTGCTGGCAACGAGGACACCGGAAATCCTTGGAGTCCCAAAGGCCACCTTTCATCTGACATCCAGACGCTGGGGACATGACTTCATTTTCCCCCGGGAAAATGGGGTCAGTTTGAGGCCACTCGCCCTGGCCATCTGCCTCGTTCCCGGTGTGAAATTTGCAATCATGGCTGATTTTCTCCAAAACTAAAGCTGCTGCAAACGAGCACCCTGGAAGTCCTTGGAGCCCCAAAGGCCACCTTTCATCTGAAACCCAGACCCAGGGGAAAGGACTTCTTTTTCCCATGCAAAATGGCCTCTCTTTGCAGCCATTTGCCCTAGGCAACAGGGCAGTTCCTTGTAAGAAATTTGAAAACTTTTCTGGATTCCTCCACAACTAAAGCTGTTGGCAACAAGGACTTTGAAGTCCTTAGAGCCCCAAAGGCCACCTTTCATCTGACACCCAGACCCTGGGGACATGACTTAATTTTCCCCAGGGAAAATGGGGTCAGTTTGAGGCCACTTGCCCTGGCCATCTGCATCGTTCCCGGTGTGAAATTTTCCAACTTGGCTTATTTTTCCAAAAGTAAAACTGCTGGCAACGAGGACACTGGAAATCCTTGGAGCCCCAAAGGCCACCTTTCATCTGACACCCCGACCCTGGGGAAAGGACTTCTTTTTCCCATGCAAAATGGCCTCTCTCTTTGCAGCCATTTGCCCTAGGCAACAGGGCAGTGCCCAGTGAGAAATTTGCAATCTGTGCTGGATTCCTTCACAACTAAAGCTGTTGGCAACTAGGGCTTGCAAGTCCTTAGAGCCTTAAAGGCCAGCTTTCATCTGACACCCAGACCCTGGGGACATGACTTCATTTTCCCCGTGGAAAATGGGGTCAGTTTGAGGCCACTCGCCCTGGCCATCTGCCTCGTTCCCGGTGTGAAATTTGCAATCATGGCTGATTTTCTCCAAAACTAAAGCTGCTGCAAACGAGCACCCTGGAAGTCCTTGGAGCCCCAAAGGCCACCTTTCATCTGAAACCCAGACCCAGGGGAAAGGACTTCTTTTTCCCATGCAAAATGGCCTCTCTTTGCAGCCATTTGCCCTAGGCAACAGGGCAGTTCCTTGTAAGAAATTTGAAAACTTTTCTGGATTCCTCCACAACTAAAGCTGTTGGCAACAAGGACTTTGAAGTCCTTAGAGCCCCAAAGGCCACCTTTCATCTGACACCCAGACCCTGGGGACATGACTTCATTTTCCCCAGGGAAAATGGGGTCAGTTTGAGGCCACTTGCCCTGGCCATCTGCATCGTTCCCGGTGTGAAATTTTCCAACTTGGCTTATTTTTCCAAAAGTAAAACTGCTGGCAACGAGGACACTGGAAATCCTTGGAGCCCCAAAGGCCACCTTTCATCTGACACCCAGACCCTGGGGAAAGGACTTCTTTTTCCCATGCAAAATGGCCTCTCTCTTTGCAGCCATTTGCCCTAGGCAACAGGGCAGTGCCCAGTGAGAAATTTGCAATCTGTGCTGGATTCCTCCACAACTAAAGCTGTTGGCAACTAGGGCTTGCAAGTCCTTAGAGCCTTAAAGGCCACCTTTCATCTGACACCCAGACCCTGGGGACATGACTTCATTTGCCCCGTGGAAAATGGGGTCAGTTTGAGGCCACTCGCCCTGGCCATCTGCCTCGTTCCCGGTGTGAAATTTGCAATCATGGCTGATTTTCTCCAAAACTAAAGCTGCTGCAAACGAGCACCCTGGAAGTCCTTGGAGCCCCAAAGGCCACCTTTCATCTGAAACCCAGACCCAGGGGAAAGGACTTCTTTTTCCCATGCAAAATGGCCTCTCTTTGCAGCCATTTGCCCTAGG
The DNA here is from genome assembly GCF_051311805.1 of Agelaius phoeniceus. Classification (NCBI taxonomy): domain Eukaryota; kingdom Metazoa; phylum Chordata; class Aves; order Passeriformes; family Icteridae; genus Agelaius; species Agelaius phoeniceus. The sequence goes on from NC_135287.1 coordinate 333,548, forward strand.
CAACAGGGCAGTTCCTTGTAAGAAATTTGAAAACTTTTCTGGATTCCTCCACAACTAAAGCTGTTGGCAACAAGGACTTTGAAGTCCTTAGAGCCCCAAAGGCCACCTTTCATCTGACACCCAGACCCTGGGGACATGACTTCATTTTCCCCAGGGAAAATGGGGTCAGTTTGAGGCCACTCGCCCTGGCCATCTGCATCGTTCCCGGTGTGAAATTTGCAACTTGGCTGATTTTCTCCAAAAGTAAAGCTGCTGGCAACGAGGAAACTGGAAGTCCTTGGAGCCACTAAGGCCACCTTTCATCTGATTCCCAAACCCTGGGGAAAGGACTTCTTTTTCCCATGCAAAATGGCCTCTCTTTGCAGCCATTTGCCATAGACAACAGGGCAGTGCGCAGTGAGAAATTTTTAAACATTGCTGGATTCCTAAAGAACTAACGCTGTTGGCAACTAGGAGCTTGCAAGTCCTTTGAGCCTTAAAGGCCACCTTTCATCTGACACGCAGACCCGGGGGACATGACTTAATTTTCCCCGTGGAATATGGGGTCAGTTTGAGGCCACTCGCCCTGGCCATCTGCATCGTTCCCGGTGTGAAATTTGCAATCATGGCTGATTTTCTCCAAAACTAAAGCTGCTAGCGACAAGGACCCTGCAACTCCTCAGGGCCCCAAAGCCACCTTTCATCTGATACGCAGACCCTGCGCCAATGACTTCATTTTCCCCATGGAAAATGGCCCCCATTTCTGGCCTCTCGCCCTAACCAATAGGGTGGTGCCCAGCAAGAAATTTGTAATCTTTGCTGGATTTCTCCAAATCTAAAGCTGCCAGTAAGAAGTACCCTGCAAGTCCTAAGAGCTCAAAAGGCCACCTTTCATCTGACACCCAGACCCTGGGGAAAGGACTTCTTTTTCCCATGAAAATGGCCTCTCTTTTCAGCCATTTGCCCTAGGCAACAGGGCAGTGCCCAGTGAGAAATTTGCAATCTGTGCTGGATTCCTCCACTACTAAAGCTGTTGGCAACTAGGACTTTGAAGTCCTTAGAGCCCCAAAGGCCACCTTTCATCTGACACCCAGACCCTGGGGACATGACTTCATTTGCCCCGTGGAAAATGGGGTCAGTTTGAGGCCACTCGCCCTGGCCATCTGCATCGTTCCCGGTGTGAAATTTGCAACTTGGCTGATTTTCTCCAAAAGTAAAGCTGCTGGCAACGAGGAAACTGGAAGTCCTTGGAGCCGCTAAGGCCACCTTTCATCTGATTCCCAGACCCTGGGGAAAGGACTTCTTTTTCCCATGGAAAATGGCCTCTCTTTGCAGCAATTTGCCATATCCAACAGGGAAGTGCCCAGTGAGAAATTTGCAATCTGTGCTGGATTCCTCCACTACTAAAGCTGTTGGCAACTAGGAGCTTGCAAGTCCTTAGAGCCCCAAAGGCCACCTTTCATCTGACACGCAGACCCGGGGCACATGACTTAATTTTCCCCAGGGAAAATGGGGTCAGTTTGAGGCCACTCGCCCTGGCCATCTGCATCGTTCCCGGTGTGAAATTTGCCAACTTGGCTTATTTTTCAAAAAGTAAAACTGCTGGCAACGAGGACACCGGAAATCCTTGGAGTCCCAAAGGCCACCTTTCATCTGACATCCAGACGCTGGGGACATGACTTCATTTTCCCCCGGGAAAATGGGGTCAGTTTGAGGCCACTCGCCCTGGCCATCTGCATCGTTCCCGGTGTGAAATTTGCAATCATGGCTGATTTTCTCCAAAACTAAAGCTGCTGGCAACGAGGACCCTGCAACTCCTTAGGGCCCCAAAGCCACCTTTCATCTGATACGCAGACCCTTCGCCAATGACTTCATTTTCCCCATGGAAAATGGCCCCCATTTCTGGCCTCTCGCCCTGACCAATAGGGTGGTGCCCAGCAAGAAATTTGTAATCTTTGCTGGATTTCTCCAAATCTAAAGCTGCCAGTAAGAAGTACCCTGCAAGTCCTAAGAGCCCAAAAGGCCACCTTTCATCTGACACCCAGACCCTGGGGACATGACTTAATTTTCCCCGTGGAAAATGGGGTCAGTTTGAGGCCACTTGCCCTGGCCATCTGCATCGTTCCCGGTGTGAAATTTTCCAACTTGGCTTATTTTTCCAAAAGTAAAACTGCTGGCAACGAGGACACTGGAAATCCTTGGAGCCCCAAAGGCCACCTTTCATCTGACACCCAGACCCTGGGGAAAGGACTTCTTTTTCCCATGCAAAATGGCCTCTCTCTTTTCAGCCATTTGCCCTAGGCAACAGGGCAGTGCCCAGTGAGAAATTTGCAATCTGTGCTGGATTCCTTCACAACTAAAGCTGTTGGCAACTAGGGCTTGCAAGTCCTTAGAGCCTTAAAGGCCACCTTTCATCTGACACCCAGACCCTGGGGACATGACTTCATTTTCCCCGTGGAAAATGGGGTCAGTTTGAGGCCACTCGCCCTGGCCATCTGCCTCGTTCCCGGTGTGAAATTTGCAATCATGGCTGATTTTCTCCAAAACTAAAGCTGCTGCAAACGAGCACCCTGGAAGTCCTTGGAGCCCCAAAGGCCACCTTTCATCTGAAACCCAGACCCAGGGGAAAGGACTTCTTTTTCCCATGCAAAATGGCCTCTCTTTGCAGCCTATTGCCCTAGGCAACAGGGCAGTTCCTTGTAAGAAATTTGAAAACTTTTCTGGATTCCTCCACAACTAAAGCTGTTGGCAACAAGGACTTTGAAGTCCTTAGAGCCCCAAAGGCCACCTTTCATCTGACACCCAGACCCTGGGGACATGACTTCATTTTCCCCAGGGAAAATGGGGTCAGTTTGAGGCCACTTGCCCTGGCCATCTGCATCGTTCCCGGTGTGAAATTTTCCAACTTGGCTTATTTTTCCAAAAGTAAAACTGCTGGCAACGAGGACACTGGAAATCCTTGGAGCCCCAAAGGCCACCTTTCATCTGACACCCAGACCCTGGGGAAAGGACTTCTTTTTCCCATGCAAAATGGCCTCTCTCTTTGCAGCCATTTGCCCTAGGCAACAGGGCAGTGCCCAGTGAGAAATTTGCAATCTGTGCTGGATTCCTCCACAACTAAAGCTGTTGGCAACTAGGGCTTGCAAGTCCTTAGAGCCTTAAAGGCCAGCTTTCATCTGACACCCAGACCCTGGGGACATGACTTCATTTGCCCCGTGGAAAATGGGGTCAGTTTGAGGCCACTCGCCCTGGCCATCTGCCTCGTTCCCGGTGTGAAATTTGCAATCATGGCTGATTTTCTCCAAAACTAAAGCTGCTGCAAATGAGCACCCTGGAAGTCCTTGGAGCCCCAAAGGCCACCTTTCATCTGAAACCCAGACCCAGGGGAAAGGACTTCTTTTTCCCATGCAAAATGGCCTCTCTTTGCAGCCATTTGCCCTAGGCAACAGGGCAGTTCCATGTAAGAAATTTGAAAACTTTTCTGGATTCCTCCACAACTAAAGCTGTTGGCAACAAGGACTTTGAAGTCCTTAGAGCCCCAAAGGCCACCTTTCATCTGACACCCAGACCCTGGGGACATGACTTCATTTTCCCCAGGGAAAATGGGGTCAGTTTGAGGCCACTCGCCCTGGCCATCTGCATCGTTCCCGGTGTGAAATTTGCAACTTGGCTGATTTTCTCCAAAAGTAAAGCTGCTGGCAACGAGGAAACTGGAAGTCCTTGGAGCCGCTAAGGCCACCTTTCATCTGATTCCCAGACCCTGGGGAAAGGACTTCTTTTTCCCATGGAAAATGGCCTCTCTTTGCAGCAATTTGCCATATCCAACAGGGAAGTGCCCAGTGAGAAATTTGCAATCTGTGCTGGATTCCTTCACTACTAAAGCTGTTGGCAACTAGGAGCTTGCAAGTCCTTAGAGCCCCAAAGGCCACCTTTCATCTGACACGCAGACCCGGGGCACATGACTTAATTTTCCCCTGGGAAAATGGGGTCAGTTTGAGGCCACTCGCCCTGGCCATCTGCATCGTTCCCGGTGTGAAATTTGCCAACTTGGCTTATTTTTCAAAAAGTAAAACTGCTGGCAACGAGGACACCGGAAATCCTTGGAGTCCCAAAGGCCACCTTTCATCTGACATCCAGACGCTGGGGACATGACTTCATTTTCCCCCGGGAAAATGGGGTCAGTTTGAGGCCACTCGCCCTGGCCATCTGCCTCGTTCCCGGTGTGAAATTTGCAATCATGGCTGATTTTCTCCAAAACTAAAGCTGCTGCAAACGAGCACCCTGGAAGTCCTTGGAGCCCCAAAGGCCACCTTTCATCTGAAACCCAGACCCAGGGGAAAGGACTTCTTTTTCCCATGCAAAATGGCCTCTCTTTGCAGCCTATTGCCCTAGGCAACAGGGCAGTTCCTTGTAAGAAATTTGAAAACTTTTCTGGATTCCTCCACAACTAAAGCTGTTGGCAACAAGGACTTTGAAGTCCTTAGAGCCCCAAAGGCCACCTTTCATCTGACACCCAGACCCTGGGGACATGACTTAATTTTCCCCGTGGAAAATGGGGTCAGTTTGAGGCCACTTGCCCTGGCCATCTGCATCGTTCCCGGTGTGAAATTTTCCAACTTGGCTTATTTTTCCAAAAGTAAAACTGCTGGCAACGAGGACACTGGAAATCCTTGGAGCCCCAAAGGCCACCTTTCATCTGACACCCAGACCCTGGGGAAAGGACTTCTTTTTCCCATGCAAAATGGCCTCTCTCTTTGCAGCCATTTGCCCTAGGCAACAGGGCAGTGCCCAGTGAGAAATTTGCAATCTGTGCTGGATTCCTTCACAACTAAAGCTGTTGGCAACTAGGGCTTGCAAGTCCTTAGAGCCTTAAAGGCCAGCTTTCATCTGACACCCAGACCCTGGGGACATGACTTCATTTTCCCCGTGGAAAATGGGGTCAGTTTGAGGCCACTCGCCCTGGCCATCTGCCTCGTTCCCGGTGTGAAATTTGCAATCATGGCTGATTTTCTCCAAAACTAAAGCTGCTGCAAACGAGCACCCTGGAAGTCCTTGGAGCCCCAAAGGCCACCTTTCATCTGAAACCCAGACCCAGGGGAAAGGACTTCTTTTTCCCATGCAAAATGGCCTCTCTTTGCAGCCATTTGCCCTAGGCAACAGGGCAGTTCCTTGTAAGAAATTTGAAAACTTTTCTGGATTCCTCCACAACTAAAGCTGTTGGCAACAAGGACTTTGAAGTCCTTAGAGCCCCAAAGGCCACCTTTCATCTGACACCCAGACCCTGGGGACATGACTTCATTTTCCCCAGGGAAAATGGGGTCAGTTTGAGGCCACTTGCCCTGGCCATCTGCATCGTTCCCGGTGTGAAATTTTCCAACTTGGCTTATTTTTCCAAAAGTAAAACTGCTGGCAACGAGGACACTGGAAATCCTTGGAGCCCCAAAGGCCACCTTTCATCTGACACCCAGACCCTGGGGAAAGGACTTCTTTTTCCCATGCAAAATGGCCTCTCTCTTTGCAGCCATTTGCCCTAGGCAACAGGGCAGTGCCCAGTGAGAAATTTGCAATCTGTGCTGGATTCCTCCACAACTAAAGCTGTTGGCAACTAGGGCTTGCAAGTCCTTAGAGCCTTAAAGGCCACCTTTCATCTGACACCCAGACCCTGGGGACATGACTTCATTTGCCCCGTGGAAAATGGGGTCAGTTTGAGGCCACTCGCCCTGGCCATCTGCCTCGTTCCCGGTGTGAAATTTGCAATCATGGCTGATTTTCTCCAAAACTAAAGCTGCTGCAAACGAGCACCCTGGAAGTCCTTGGAGCCCCAAAGGCCACCTTTCATCTGAAACCCAGACCCAGGGGAAAGGACTTCTTTTTCCCATGCAAAATGGCCTCTCTTTGCAGCCATTTGCCCTAGGCAACAGGGCAGTTCCTTGTAAGAAATTTGAAAACTTTTCTGGATTCCTCCACAACTAAAGCTGTTGGCAACAAGGACTTTGAAGTCCTTAGAGCCCCAAAGGCCACCTTTCATCTGACACCCAGACCCTGGGGACATGACTTCATTTTCCCCAGGGAAAATGGGGTCAGTTTGAGGCCACTTGCCCTGGCCATCTGCATCGTTCCCGGTGTGAAATTTTCCAACTTGGCTTATTTTTCCAAAAGTAAAACTGCTGGCAACGAGGACACTGGAAATCCTTGGAGCCCCAAAGGCCACCTTTCATCTGACACCCAGACCCTGGGGAAAGGACTTCTTTTTCCCATGCAAAATGGCCTCTCTCTTTGCAGCCATTTGCCCTAGGCAACAGGGCAGTGCCCAGTGAGAAATTTGCAATCTGTGCTGGATTCCTCCACAACTAAAGCTGTTGGCAACTAGGGCTTGCAAGTCCTTAGAGCCTTAAAGGCCACCTTTCATCTGACACCCAGACCCTGGGGACATGACTTCATTTGCCCCGTGGAAAATGGGGTCAGTTTGAGGCCACTCGCCCTGGCCATCTGCCTCGTTCCCGGTGTGAAATTTGCAATCATGGCTGATTTTCTCCAAAACTAAAGCTGCTGCAAACGAGCACCCTGGAAGTCCTTGGAGCCCCAAAGGCCACCTTTCATCTGAAACCCAGACCCAGGGGAAAGGACTTCTTTTTCCCATGCAAAATGGCCTCTCTTTGCAGCCATTTGCCCTAGGCAACAGGGCAGTTCCTTGTAAGAAATTTGAAAACTTTTCTGGATTCCTCCACAACTAAAGCTGTTGGCAACAAGGACTTTGAAGTCCTTAGAGCCCCAAAGGCCACCTTTCATCTGACACCCAGACCCTGGGGACATGACTTCATTTTCCCCAGGGAAAATGGGGTCAGTTTGAGGCCACTCGCCCTGGCCATCTGCATCGTTCCCGGTGTGAAATTTGCAACTTGGCTGATTTTCTCCAAAAGTAAAGCTGCTGGCAACGAGGACACTGGAAGTCCTTGGAGCCACTAAGGCCACCTTTCATCTGATTCCCAAACCCTGGGGAAAGGACTTCTTTTTCCCATGCAAAATGGCCTCTCTTTGCAGCCATTTGCCATAGACAACAGGGCAGTGCGCAGTGAGAAATTTTTAAACATTGCTGGATTCCTAATGAACTAACGCTGTTGGCAACTAGGAGCTTGCAAGTCCTTTGAGCCTTAAAGGCCACCTTTCATCTGACACGCAGACCCGGGGGACATGACTTAATTTTCCCCGTGGAATATGGGGTCAGTTTGAGGCCACTCGCCCTGGCCATCTGCATCGTTCCCGGTGTGAAATTTGCAATCATGGCTGATTTTCTCCAAAACTAAAGCTGCTAGCGACAAGGACCCTGCAACTCCTCAGGGCCCCAAAGCCACCTTTCATCTGATACGCAGACCCTGCGCCAATGACTTCATTTTCCCCATGGAAAATGGCCCCCATTTCTGGCCTCTCGCCCTAACCAATAGGGTGGTGCCCAGCAAGAAATTTGTAATCTTTGCTGGATTTCTCCAAATCTAAAGCTGCCAGTAAGAAGTACCCTGCAAGTCCTAAGAGCTCAAAAGGCCACCTTTCATCTGACACCCAGACCCTGGGGAAAGGACTTCTTTTTCCCATGAAAATGGCCTCTCTTTTCAGCCATTTGCCCTAGGCAACAGGGCAGTGCCCAGTGAGAAATTTGCAATCTGTGCTGGATTCCTCCACTACTAAAGCTGTTGGCAACTAGGACTTTGAAGTCCTTAGAGCCCCAAAGGCCACCTTTCATCTGACACCCAGACCCTGGGGACATGACTTCATTTGCCCCGTGGAAAATGGGGTCAGTTTGAGGCCACTCGCCCTGGCCATCTGCATCGTTCCCGGTGTGAAATTTGCAACTTGGCTGATTTTCTCCAAAAGTAAAGCTGCTGGCAACGAGGAAACTGGAAGTCCTTGGAGCCGCTAAGGCCACCTTTCATCTGATTCCCAGACCCTGGGGAAAGGACTTCTTTTTCCCATGGAAAATGGCCTCTCTTTGCAGCAATTTGCCATATCCAACAGGGAAGTGCCCAGTGAGAAATTTGCAATCTGTGCTGGATTCCTCCACTACTAAAGCTGTTGGCAACTAGGAGCTTGCAAGTCCTTAGAGCCCCAAAGGCCACCTTTCATCTGACACGCAGACCCGGGGCACATGACTTAATTTTCCCCAGGGAAAATGGGGTCAGTTTGAGGCCACTCGCCCTGGCCATCTGCATCGTTCCCGGTGTGAAATTTGCCAACTTGGCTTATTTTTCAAAAAGTAAAACTGCTGGCAACGAGGACACCGGAAATCCTTGGAGTCCCAAAGGCCACCTTTCATCTGACATCCAGACGCTGGGGACATGACTTCATTTTCCCCCGGGAAAATGGGGTCAGTTTGAGGCCACTCGCCCTGGCCATCTGCATCGTTCCCGGTGTGAAATTTGCAATCATGGCTGATTTTCTCCAAAACTAAAGCTGCTGGCAACGAGGACCCTGCAACTCCTTAGGGCCCCAAAGCCACCTTTCATCTGATACGCAGACCCTTCGCCAATGACTTCATTTTCCCCATGGAAAATGGCCCCCATTTCTGGCCTCTCGCCCTGACCAATAGGGTGGTGCCCAGCAAGAAATTTGTAATCTTTGCTGGATTTCTCCAAATCTAAAGCTGCCAGTAAGAAGTACCCTGCAAGTCCTAAGAGCCCAAAAGGCCACCTTTCATCTGACACCCAGACCCTGGGGACATGACTTAATTTTCCCCGTGGAAAATGGGGTCAGTTTGAGGCCACTTGCCCTGGCCATCTGCATCGTTCCCGGTGTGAAATTTTCCAACTTGGCTTATTTTTCCAAAAGTAAAACTGCTGGCAACGAGGACACTGGAAATCCTTGGAGCCCCAAAGGCCACCTTTCATCTGACACCCAGACCCTGGGGAAAGGACTTCTTTTTCCCATGCAAAATGGCCTCTCTCTTTGCAGCCATTTGCCCTAGGCAACAGGGCAGTGCCCAGTGAGAAATTTGCAATCTGTGCTGGATTCCTTCACAACTAAAGCTGTTGGCAACTAGGGCTTGCAAGTCCTTAGAGCCTTAAAGGCCAGCTTTCATCTGACACCCAGACCCTGGGGACATGACTTCATTTTCCCCGTGGAAAATGGGGTCAGTTTGAGGCCACTCGCCCTGGCCATCTGCCTCGTTCCCGGTGTGAAATTTGCAATCATGGCTGATTTTCTCCAAAACTAAAGCTGCTGCAAACGAGCACCCTGGAAGTCCTTGGAGCCCCAAAGGCCACCTTTCATCTGAAACCCAGACCCAGGGGAAAGGACTTCTTTTTCCCATGCAAAATGGCCTCTCTTTGCAGCCATTTGCCCTAGGCAACAGGGCAGTTCCTTGTAAGAAATTTGAAAACTTTTCTGGATTCCTCCACAACTAAAGCTGTTGGCAACAAGGACTTTGAAGTCCTTAGAGCCCCAAAGGCCACCTTTCATCTGACACCCAGACCCTGGGGACATGACTTCATTTTCCCCAGGGAAAATGGGGTCAGTTTGAGGCCACTTGCCCTGGCCATCTGCATCGTTCCCGGTGTGAAATTTTCCAACTTGGCTTATTTTTCCAAAAGTAAAACTGCTGGCAACGAGGACACTGGAAATCCTTGGAGCCCCAAAGGCCACCTTTCATCTGACACCCAGACCCTGGGGAAAGGACTTCTTTTTCCCATGCAAAATGGCCTCTCTCTTTGCAGCCATTTGCCCTAGGCAACAGGGCAGTGCCCAGTGAGAAATTTGCAATCTGTGCTGGATTCCTCCACAACTAAAGCTGTTGGCAACTAGGGCTTGCAAGTCCTTAGAGCCTTAAAGGCCAGCTTTCATCTGACACCCAGACCCTGGGGACATGACTTCATTTGCCCCGTGGAAAATGGGGTCAGTTTGAGGCCACTCGCCCTGGCCATCTGCCTCGTTCCCGGTGTGAAATTTGCAATCATGGCTGATTTTCTCCAAAACTAAAGCTGCTGCAAATGAGCACCCTGGAAGTCCTTGGAGCCCCAAAGGCCACCTTTCATCTGAAACCCAGACCCAGGGGAAAGGACTTCTTTTTCCCATGCAAAATGGCCTCTCTTTGCAGCCATTTGCCCTAGGCAACAGGGCAGTTCCATGTAAGAAATTTGAAAACTTTTCTGGATTCCTCCACAACTAAAGCTGTTGGCAACAAGGACTTTGAAGTCCTTAGAGCCCCAAAGGCCACCTTTCATCTGACACCCAGACCCTGGGGACATGACTTCATTTTCCCCAGGGAAAATGGGGTCAGTTTGAGGCCACTCGCCCTGGCCATCTGCATCGTTCCCGGTGTGAAATTTGCAACTTGGCTGATTTTCTCCAAAAGTAAAGCTGCTGGCAACGAGGAAACTGGAAGTCCTTGGAGCCGCTAAGGCCACCTTTCATCTGATTCCCAGACCCTGGGGAAAGGACTTCTTTTTCCCATGGAAAATGGCCTCTCTTTGCAGCAATTTGCCATATCCAACAGGGAAGTGCCCAGTGAGAAATTTGCAATCTGTGCTGGATTCCTCCACTACTAAAGCTGTTGGCAACTAGGAGCTTGCAAGTCCTTAGAGCCCCAAAGGCCACCTTTCATCTGACACGCAGACCCGGGGCACATGACTTAATTTTCCCCAGGGAAAATGGGGTCAGTTTGAGGCCACTCGCCCTGGCCATCTGCATCGTTCCCGGTGTGAAATTTGCCAACTTGGCTTATTTTTCAAAAAGTAAAACTGCTGGCAACGAGGACACCGGAAATCCTTGGAGTCCCAAAGGCCACCTTTCATCTGACATCCAGACGCTGGGGACATGACTTCATTTTCCCCCGGGAAAATGGGGTCAGTTTGAGGCCACTCGCCCTGGCCATCTGCCTCGTTCCCGGTGTGAAATTTGCAATCATGGCTGATTTTCTCCAAAACTAAAGCTGCTGCAAACGAGCACCCTGGAAGTCCTTGGAGCCCCAAAGGCCACCTTTCATCTGAAACCCAGACCCAGGGGAAAGGACTTCTTTTTCCCATGCAAAATGGCCTCTCTTTGCAGCCTATTGCCCTAGGCAACAGGGCAGTTCCTTGTAAGAAATTTGAAAACTTTTCTGGATTCCTCCACAACTAAAGCTGTTGGCAACAAGGACTTTGAAGTCCTTAGAGCCCCAAAGGCCACCTTTCATCTGACACCCAGACCCTGGGGACATGACTTAATTTTCCCCGTGGAAAATGGGGTCAGTTTGAGGCCACTTGCCCTGGCCATCTGCATCGTTCCCGGTGTGAAATTTTCCAACTTGGCTTATTTTTCCAAAAGTAAAACTGCTGGCAACGAGGACACTGGAAATCCTTGGAGCCCCAAAGGCCACCTTTCATCTGACACCCAGACCCTGGGGAAAGGACTTCTTTTTCCCATGCAAAATGGCCTCTCTCTTTGCAGCCATTTGCCCTAGGCAACAGGGCAGTGCCCAGTGAGAAATTTGCAATCTGTGCTGGATTCCTTCACAACTAAAGCTGTTGGCAACTAGGGCTTGCAAGTCCTTAGAGCCTTAAAGGCCACCTTTCATCTGACACCCAGACCCTGGGGACATGACTTCATTTTCCCCGTGGAAAATGGGGTCAGTTTGAGGCCACTCGCCCTGGCCATCTGCCTCGTTCCCGGTGTGAAATTTGCAATCATGGCTGATTTTCTCCAAAACTAAAGCTGCTGCAAACGAGCACCCTGGAAGTCCTTGGAGCCCCAAAGGCCACCTTTCATCTGAAACCCAGACCCAGGGGAAAGGACTTCTTTTTCCCATGCAAAATGGCCTCTCTTTGCAGCCATTTGCCCTAGGCAACAGGGCAGTTCCTTGTAAGAAATTTGAAAACTTTTCTGGATTCCTCCACAACTAAAGCTGTTGGCAACAAGGACTTTGAAGTCCTTAGAGCCCCAAAGGCCACCTTTCATCTGACACCCAGACCCTGGGGACATGACTTCATTTTCCCCAGGGAAAATGGGGTCAGTTTGAGGCCACTTGCCCTGGCCATCTGCATCGTTCCCGGTGTGAAATTTTCCAACTTGGCTTATTTTTCCAAAAGTAAAACTGCTGGCAACGAGGACACTGGAAATCCTTGGAGCCCCAAAGGCCACCTTTCATCTGACACCCAGACCCTGGGGAAAGGACTTCTTTTTCCCATGCAAAATGGCCTCTCTCTTTGCAGCCATTTGCCCTAGGCAACAGGGCAGTGCCCAGTGAGAAATTTGCAATCTGTGCTGGATTCCTCCACAACTAAAGCTGTTGGCAACTAGGGCTTGCAAGTCCTTAGAGCCTTAAAGGCCACCTTTCATCTGACACCCAGACCCTGGGGACATGACTTCATTTGCCCCGTGGAAAATGGGGTCAGTTTGAGGCCACTCGCCCTGGCCATCTGCCTCGTTCCCGGTGTGAAATTTGCAATCATGGCTGATTTTCTCCAAAACTAAAGCTGCTGCAAACGAGCACCCTGGAAGTCCTTGGAGCCCCAAAGGCCACCTTTCATCTGAAACCCAGACCCAGGGGAAAGGACTTCTTTTTCCCATGCAAAATGGCCTCTCTTTGCAGCCATTTGCCCTAGGCAACAGGGCAGTTCCTTGTAAGAAATTTGAAAACTTTTCTGGATTCCTCCACAACTAAAGCTGTTGGCAACAAGGACTTTGAAGTCCTTAGAGCCCCAAAGGCCACCTTTCATCTGACACCCAGACCCTGGGGACATGACTTCATTTTCCCCAGGGAAAATGGGGTCAGTTTGAGGCCACTCGCCCTGGCCATCTGCATCGTTCCCGGTGTGAAATTTGCAACTTGGCTGATTTTCTCCAAAAGTAAAGCTGCTGGCAACGAGGAAACTGGAAGTCCTTGGAGCCGCTAAGGCCACCTTTCATCTGATTCCCAGACCCTGGGGAAAGGACTTCTTTTTCCCATGCAAAATGGCCTCTCTTTGCAGCAATTTGCCATATCCAACAGGGAAGTGCCCAGTGAGAAATTTGCAATCTGTGCTGGATTCCTTCACTACTAAAGCTGTTGGCAACTAGGAGCTTGCAAGTCCTTAGAGCCCCAAAGGCCACCTTTCATCTGACACGCAGACCCGGGGCACATGACTTAATTTTCCCCAGGGAAAATGGGGTCAGTTTGAGGCCACTCGCCCTGGCCATCTGCATCGTTCCCGGTGTGAAATTTGCCAACTTGGCTTATTTTTCAAAAAGTAAAACTGCTGGCAACGAGGACACCGGAAATCCTTGGAGTCCCAAAGGCCACCTTTCATCTGACATCCAGACGCTGGGGACATGACTTCATTTTCCCCCGGGAAAATGGGGTCAGTTTGAGGCCACTCGCCCTGGCCATCTGCCTCGTTCCCGGTGTGAAATTTGCAATCATGGCTGATTTTCTCCAAAACTAAAGCTGCTGCAAACGAGCACCCTGGAAGTCCTTGGAGCCCCAAAGGCCACCTTTCATCTGAAACCCAGACCCAGGGGAAAGGACTTCTTTTTCCCATGCAAAATGGCCTCTCTTTGCAGCCTATTGCCCTAGGCAACAGGGCAGTTCCTTGTAAGAAATTTGAAAACTTTTCTGGATTCCTCCACAACTAAAGCTGTTGGCAACAAGGACTTTGAAGTCCTTAGAGCCCCAAAGGCCACCTTTCATCTGACACCCAGACCCTGGGGACATGACTTAATTTTCCCCGTGGAAAATGGGGTCAGTTTGAGGCCACTTGCCCTGGCCATCTGCATCGTTCCCGGTGTGAAATTTTCCAACTTGGCTTATTTTTCCAAAAGTAAAACTGCTGGCAACGAGGACACTGGAAATCCTTGGAGCCCCAAAGGCCACCTTTCATCTGACACCCAGACCCTGGGGAAAGGACTTCTTTTTCCCATGCAAAATGGCCTCTCTCTTTGCAGCCATTTGCCCTAGGCAACAGGGCAGTGCCCAGTGAGAAATTTGCAATCTGTGCTGGATTCCTTCACAACTAAAGCTGTTGGCAACTAGGGCTTGCAAGTCCTTAGAGCCTTAAAGGCCACCTTTCATCTGACACCCAGACCCTGGGGACATGACTTCATTTTCCCCGTGGAAAATGGGGTCAGTTTGAGGCCACTCGCCCTGGCCATCTGCCTCGTTCCCGGTGTGAAATTTGCAATCATGGCTGATTTTCTCCAAAACTAAAGCTGCTGCAAACGAGCACCCTGGAAGTCCTTGGAGCCCCAAAGGCCACCTTTCATCTGAAACCCAGACCCAGGGGAAAGGACTTCTTTTTCCCATGCAAAATGGCCTCTCTTTGCAGCCATTTGCCCTAGGCAACAGGGCAGTTCCTTGTAAGAAATTTGAAAACTTTTCTGGATTCCTCCACAACTAAAGCTGTTGGCAACAAGGACTTTGAAGTCCTTAGAGCCCCAAAGGCCACCTTTCATCTGACACCCAGACCCTGGGGACATGACTTCATTTTCCCCAGGGAAAATGGGGTCAGTTTGAGGCCACTTGCCCTGGCCATCTGCATCGTTCCCGGTGTGAAATTTTCCAACTTGGCTTATTTTTCCAAAAGTAAAACTGCTGGCAACGAGGACACTGGAAATCCTTGGAGCCCCAAAGGCCACCTTTCATCTGACACCCAGACCCTGGGGAAAGGACTTCTTTTTCCCATGCAAAATGGCCTCTCTCTTTGCAGCCATTTGCCCTAGGCAACAGGGCAGTGCCCAGTGAGAAATTTGCAATCTGTGCTGGATTCCTCCACAACTAAAGCTGTTGGCAACTAGGGCTTGCAAGTCCTTAGAGCCTTAAAGGCCACCTTTCATCTGACACCCAGACCCTGGGGACATGACTTCATTTGCCCCGTGGAAAATGGGGTCAGTTTGAGGCCACTCGCCCTGGCCATCTGCCTCGTTCCCGGTGTGAAATTTGCAATCATGGCTGATTTTCTCCAAAACTAAAGCTGCTGCAAACGAGCACCCTGGAAGTCCTTGGAGCCCCAAAGGCCACCTTTCATCTGAAACCCAGACCCAGGGGAAAGGACTTCTTTTTCCCATGCAAAATGGCCTCTCTTTGCAGCCATTTGCCCTAGGCAACAGGGCAGTTCCTTGTAAGAAATTTGAAAACTTTTCTGGATTCCTCCACAACTAAAGCTGTTGGCAACAAGGACTTTGAAGTCCTTAGAGCCCCAAAGGCCACCTTTCATCTGACACCCAGACCCTGGGGACATGACTTCATTTTCCCCAGGGAAAATGGGGTCAGTTTGAGGCCACTCGCCCTGGCCATCTGCATCGTTCCCGGTGTGAAATTTGCAACTTGGCTGATTTTCTCCAAAAGTAAAGCTGCTGGCAACGAGGAAACTGGAAGTCCTTGGAGCCGCTAAGGCCACCTTTCATCTGATTCCCAGACCCTGGGGAAAGGACTTCTTTTTCCCATGGAAAATGGCCTCTCTTTGCAGCAATTTGCCATATCCAACAGGGAAGTGCCCAGTGAGAAATTTGCAATCTGTGCTGGATTCCTTCACTACTAAAGCTGTTGGCAACTAGGAGCTTGCAAGTCCTTAGAGCCCCAAAGGCCACCTTTCATCTGACACGCAGACCCGGGGCACATGACTTAATTTTCCCCAGGGAAAATGGGGTCAGTTTGAGGCCACTCGCCCTGGCCATCTGCATCGTTCCCGGTGTGAAATTTGCCAACTTGGCTTATTTTTCAAAAAGTAAAACTGCTGGCAACGAGGACACCGGAAATCCTTGGAGTCCCAAAGGCCACCTTTCATCTGACATCCAGACGCTGGGGACATGACTTCATTTTCCCCCGGGAAAATGGGGTCAGTTTGAGGCCACTCGCCCTGGCCATCTGCCTCGTTCCCGGTGTGAAATTTGCAATCATGGCTGATTTTCTCCAAAACTAAAGCTGCTGCAAACGAGCACCCTGGAAGTCCTTGGAGCCCCAAAGGCCACCTTTCATCTGAAACCCAGACCCAGGGGAAAGGACTTCTTTTTCCCATGCAAAATGGCCTCTCTTTGCAGCCTATTGCCCTAGGCAACAGGGCAGTTCCTTGTAAGAAATTTGAAAACTTTTCTGGATTCCTCCACAACTAAAGCTGTTGGCAACAAGGACTTTGAAGTCCTTAGAGCCCCAAAGGCCACCTTTCATCTGACACCCAGACCCTGGGGACATGACTTAATTTTCCCCGTGGAAAATGGGGTCAGTTTGAGGCCACTTGCCCTGGCCATCTGCATCGTTCCCGGTGTGAAATTTTCCAACTTGGCTTATTTTTCCAAAAGTAAAACTGCTGGCAACGAGGACACTGGAAATCCTTGGAGCCCCAAAGGCCACCTTTCATCTGACACCCAGACCCTGGGGAAAGGACTTCTTTTTCCCATGCAAAATGGCCTCTCTCTTTGCAGCCATTTGCCCTAGGCAACAGGGCAGTGCCCAGTGAGAAATTTGCAATCTGTGCTGGATTCCTTCACAACTAAAGCTGTTGGCAACTAGGGCTTGCAAGTCCTTAGAGCCTTAAAGGCCAGCTTTCATCTGACACCCAGACCCTGGGGACATGACTTCATTTTCCCCGTGGAAAATGGGGTCAGTTTGAGGCCACTCGCCCTGGCCATCTGCCTCGTTCCCGGTGTGAAATTTGCAATCATGGCTGATTTTCTCCAAAACTAAAGCTGCTGCAAACGAGCACCCTGGAAGTCCTTGGAGCCCCAAAGGCCACCTTTCATCTGAAACCCAGACCCAGGGGAAAGGACTTCTTTTTCCCATGCAAAATGGCCTCTCTTTGCAGCCATTTGCCCTAGGCAACAGGGCAGTTCCTTGTAAGAAATTTGAAAACTTTTCTGGATTCCTCCACAACTAAAGCTGTTGGCAACAAGGACTTTGAAGTCCTTAGAGCCCCAAAGGCCACCTTTCATCTGACACCCAGACCCTGGGGACATGACTTCATTTTCCCCAGGGAAAATGGGGTCAGTTTGAGGCCACTTGCCCTGGCCATCTGCATCGTTCCCGGTGTGAAATTTTCCAACTTGGCTTATTTTTCCAAAAGTAAAACTGCTGGCAACGAGGACACTGGAAATCCTTGGAGCCCCAAAGGCCATCTTTCATCTGACACCCAGACCCTGGGGAAAGGACTTCTTTTTCCCATGCAAAATGGCCTCTCTCTTTGCAGCCATTTGCCCTAGGCAACAGGGCAGTGCCCAGTGAGAAATTTGCAATCTGTGCTGGATTCCTCCACAACTAAAGCTCTTGGCAACTAGGGCTTGCAAGTCCTTAGAGCCTTAAAGGCCACCTTTCATCTGACACCCAGACCCTGGGGACATGACTTCATTTGCCCCGTGGAAAATGGGGTCAGTTTGAGGCCACTCGCCCTGGCCATCTGCCTCGTTCCCGGTGTGAAATTTGCAATCATGGCTGATTTTCTCCAAAACTAAAGCTGCTGCAAATGAGCACCCTGGAAGTCCTTGGAGCCCCAAAGGCCACCTTTCATCTGAAACCCAGACCCAGGGGAAAGGACTTCTTTTTCCCATGCAAAATGGCCTCTCTTTGCAGCCATTTGCCCTAGGCAACAGGGCAGTTCCATGTAAGAAATTTGAAAATTTTTCTGGATTCCTCCACAACTAAAGCTGTTGGCAACAAGGACTTTGAAGTCCTTAGAGCCCCAAAGGCCACCTTTCATCTGACACCCAGACCCTGGGGACATGACTTAATTTTCCCCGTGGAAAATGGGGTCAGTTTGAGGCCACTTGCCCTGGCCATCTGCATCGTTCCCGGTGTGAAATTTTCCAACTTGGCTTATTTTTCCAAAAGTAAAACTGCTGGCAACGAGGACACTGGAAATCCTTGGAGCCCCAAAGGCCACCTTTCATCTGACACCCAGACCCTGGGGAAAGGACTTCTTTTTCCCATGCAAAATGGCCTCTCTCTTTGCAGCCATTTGCCCTAGGCAACAGGGCAGTGCCCAGTGAGAAATTTGCAATCTGTGCTGGATTCCTTCACAACTAAAGCTGTTGGCAACTAGGGCTTGCAAGTCCTTAGAGCCTTAAAGGCCACCTTTCATCTGACACCCAGACCCTGGGGACATGACTTCATTTTCCCCGTGGAAAATGGGGTCAGTTTGAGGCCACTCGCCCTGGCCATCTGCCTCGTTCCCGGTGTGAAATTTGCAATCATGGCTGATTTTCTCCAAAACTAAAGCTGCTGCAAACGAGCACCCTGGAAGTCCTTGGAGCCCCAAAGGCCACCTTTCATCTGAAACCCAGACCCAGGGGAAAGGACTTCTTTTTCCCATGCAAAATGGCCTCTCTTTGCAGCCATTTGCCCTAGGCAACAGGGCAGTTCCTTGTAAGAAATTTGAAAACTTTTCTGGATTCCTCCACAACTAAAGCTGTTGGCAACAAGGACTTTGAAGTCCTTAGAGCCCCAAAGGCCACCTTTCATCTGACACCCAGACCCTGGGGACATGACTTCATTTTCCCCAGGGAAAATGGGGTCAGTTTGAGGCCACTTGCCCTGGCCATCTGCATCGTTCCCGGTGTGAAATTTTCCAACTTGGCTTATTTTTCCAAAAGTAAAACTGCTGGCAACGAGGACACTGGAAATCCTTGGAGCCCCAAAGGCCACCTTTCATCTGACACCCAGACCCTGGGGAAAGGACTTCTTTTTCCCATGCAAAATGGCCTCTCTCTTTGCAGCCATTTGCCCTAGGCAACAGGGCAGTGCCCAGTGAGAAATTTGCAATCTGTGCTGGATTCCTCCACAACTAAAGCTGTTGGCAACTAGGGCTTGCAAGTCCTTAGAGCCTTAAAGGCCACCTTTCATCTGACACCCAGACCCTGGGGACATGACTTCATTTGCCCCGTGGAAAATGGGGTCAGTTTGAGGCCACTCGCCCTGGCCATCTGCCTCGTTCCCGGTGTGAAATTTGCAATCATGGCTGATTTTCTCCAAAACTAAAGCTGCTGCAAACGAGCACCCTGGAAGTCCTTGGAGCCCCAAAGGCCACCTTTCATCTGAAACCCAGACCCAGGGGAAAGGACTTCTTTTTCCCATGCAAAATGGCCTCTCTTTGCAGCCATTTGCCCTAGGCAACAGGGCAGTTCCTTGTAAGAAATTTGAAAACTTTTCTGGATTCCTCCACAACTAAAGCTGTTGGCAACAAGGACTTTGAAGTCCTTAGAGCCCCAAAGGCCACCTTTCATCTGACACCCAGACCCTGGGGACATGACTTCATTTTCCCCAGGGAAAATGGGGTCAGTTTGAGGCCACTCGCCCTGGCCATCTGCATCGTTCCCGGTGTGAAATTTGCAACTTGGCTGATTTTCTCCAAAAGTAAAGCTGCTGGCAACGAGGAAACTGGAAGTCCTTGGAGCCGCTAAGGCCACCTTTCATCTGATTCCCAGACCCTGGGGAAAGGACTTCTTTTTCCCATGGAAAATGGCCTCTCTTTGCAGCAATTTGCCATATCCAACAGGGAAGTGCCCAGTGAGAAATTTGCAATCTGTGCTGGATTCCTTCACTACTAAAGCTGTTGGCAACTAGGAGCTTGCAAGTCCTTAGAGCCCCAAAGGCCACCTTTCATCTGACACGCAGACCCGGGGCACATGACTTAATTTTCCCCAGGGAAAATGGGGTCAGTTTGAGGCCACTCGCCCTGGCCATCTGCATCGTTCCCGGTGTGAAATTTGCCAACTTGGCTTATTTTTCAAAAAGTAAAACTGCTGGCAACGAGGACACCGGAAATCCTTGGAGTCCCAAAGGCCACCTTTCATCTGACATCCAGACGCTGGGGACATGACTTCATTTTCCCCCGGGAAAATGGGGTCAGTTTGAGGCCACTCGCCCTGGCCATCTGCCTCGTTCCCGGTGTGAAATTTGCAATCATGGCTGATTTTCTCCAAAACTAAAGCTGCTGCAAACGAGCACCCTGGAAGTCCTTGGAGCCCCAAAGGCCACCTTTCATCTGAAACCCAGACCCAGGGGAAAGGACTTCTTTTTCCCATGCAAAATGGCCTCTCTTTGCAGCCTATTGCCCTAGGCAACAGGGCAGTTCCTTGTAAGAAATTTGAAAACTTTTCTGGATTCCTCCACAACTAAAGCTGTTGGCAACAAGGACTTTGAAGTCCTTAGAGCCCCAAAGGCCACCTTTCATCTGACACCCAGACCCTGGGGACATGACTTAATTTTCCCCGTGGAAAATGGGGTCAGTTTGAGGCCACTTGCCCTGGCCATCTGCATCGTTCCCGGTGTGAAATTTTCCAACTTGGCTTATTTTTCCAAAAGTAAAACTGCTGGCAACGAGGACACTGGAAATCCTTGGAGCCCCAAAGGCCACCTTTCATCTGACACCCAGACCCTGGGGAAAGGACTTCTTTTTCCCATGCAAAATGGCCTCTCTCTTTGCAGCCATTTGCCCTAGGCAACAGGGCAGTGCCCAGTGAGAAATTTGCAATCTGTGCTGGATTCCTTCACAACTAAAGCTGTTGGCAACTAGGGCTTGCAAGTCCTTAGAGCCTTAAAGGCCAGCTTTCATCTGACACCCAGACCCTGGGGACATGACTTCATTTTCCCCGTGGAAAATGGGGTCAGTTTGAGGCCACTCGCCCTGGCCATCTGCCTCGTTCCCGGTGTGAAATTTGCAATCATGGCTGATTTTCTCCAAAACTAAAGCTGCTGCAAACGAGCACCCTGGAAGTCCTTGGAGCCCCAAAGGCCACCTTTCATCTGAAACCCAGACCCAGGGGAAAGGACTTCTTTTTCCCATGCAAAATGGCCTCTCTTTGCAGCCATTTGCCCTAGGCAACAGGGCAGTTCCTTGTAAGAAATTTGAAAACTTTTCTGGATTCCTCCACAACTAAAGCTGTTGGCAACAAGGACTTTGAAGTCCTTAGAGCCCCAAAGGCCACCTTTCATCTGACACCCAGACCCTGGGGACATGACTTCATTTTCCCCAGGGAAAATGGGGTCAGTTTGAGGCCACTTGCCCTGGCCATCTGCATCGTTCCCGGTGTGAAATTTTCCAACTTGGCTTATTTTTCCAAAAGTAAAACTGCTGGCAACGAGGACACTGGAAATCCTTGGAGCCCCAAAGGCCATCTTTCATCTGACACCCAGACCCTGGGGAAAGGACTTCTTTTTCCCATGCAAAATGGCCTCTCTCTTTGCAGCCATTTGCCCTAGGCAACAGGGCAGTGCCCAGTGAGAAATTTGCAATCTGTGCTGGATTCCTCCACAACTAAAGCTCTTGGCAACTAGGGCTTGCAAGTCCTTAGAGCCTTAAAGGCCACCTTTCATCTGACACCCAGACCCTGGGGACATGACTTCATTTGCCCCGTGGAAAATGGGGTCAGTTTGAGGCCACTCGCCCTGGCCATCTGCCTCGTTCCCGGTGTGAAATTTGCAATCATGGCTGATTTTCTCCAAAACTAAAGCTGCTGCAAATGAGCACCCTGGAAGTCCTTGGAGCCCCAAAGGCCACCTTTCATCTGAAACCCAGACCCAGGGGAAAGGACTTCTTTTTCCCATGCAAAATGGCCTCTCTTTGCAGCCATTTGCCCTAGGCAACAGGGCAGTTCCATGTAAGAAATTTGAAAATTTTTCTGGATTCCTCCACAACTAAAGCTGTTGGCAACAAGGACTTTGAAGTCCTTAGAGCCCCAAAGGCCACCTTTCATCTGACACCCAGACCCTGGGGACATGACTTCATTTTCCCCAGGGAAAATGGGGTCAGTTTGAGGCCACTCGCCCTGGCCATCTGCATCGTTCCCGGTGTGAAATTTGCAACTTGGCTGATTTTCTCCAAAAGTAAAGCTGCTGGCAACGAGGACACTGGAAGTCCTTGGAGCCACTAAGGCCACCTTTCATCTGATTCCCAAACCCTGGGGAAAGGACTTCTTTTTCCCATGCAAAATGGCCTCTCTTTGCAGCCATTTGCCATAGACAACAGGGCAGTGCGCAGTGAGAAATTTTTAAACATTGCTGGATTCCTAAAGAACTAACGCTGTTGGCAACTAGGAGCTTGCAAGTCCTTTGAGCCTTAAAGGCCACCTTTCATCTGACACGCAGACCCGGGGGACATGACTTAATTTTCCCCGTGGAATATGGGGTCAGTTTGAGGCCACTCGCCCTGGCCATCTGCATCGTTCCCGGTGTGAAATTTGCAATCATGGCTGATTTTCTCCAAAACTAAAGCTGCTAGCGACAAGGACCCTGCAACTCCTCAGGGCCCCAAAGCCACCTTTCATCTGATACGCAGACCCTGCGCCAATGACTTCATTTTCCCCATGGAAAATGGCCCCCATTTCTGGCCTCTCGCCCTAACCAATAGGGTGGTGCCCAGCAAGAAATTTGTAATCTTTGCTGGATTTCTCCAAATCTAAAGCTGCCAGTAAGAAGTACCCTGCAAGTCCTAAGAGCTCAAAAGGCCACCTTTCATCTGACACCCAGACCCTGGGGAAAGGACTTCTTTTTCCCATGAAAATGGCCTCTCTTTTCAGCCATTTGCCCTAGGCAACAGGGCAGTGCCCAGTGAGAAATTTGCAATCTGTGCTGGATTCCTCCACTACTAAAGCTGTTGGCAACAAGGACTTTGAAGTCCTTAGAGCCCCAAAGGCCACCTTTCATCTGACACCCAGACCCTGGGGACATGACTTCATTTTCCCCGTGGAAAATGGGGTCAGTTTGAGGCCACTCGCCCTGGCCATCTGCATCGTTCCCGGTGTGAAATTTGCAACTTGGCTGATTTTCTCCAAAAGTAAAGCTGCTGGCAACGAGGAAACTGGAAGTCCTTGGAGCCGCTAAGGCCACCTTTCATCTGATTCCCAGACCCTGGGGAAAGGACTTCTTTTTCCCATGGAAAATGGCCTCTCTTTGCAGCAATTTGCCATATCCAACAGGGAAGTGCCCAGTGAGAAATTTGCAATCTGTGCTGGATTCCTCCACTACTAAAGCTGTTGGCAACTAGGAGCTTGCAAGTCCTTAGAGCCCCAAAGGCCACCTTTCATCTGACACCCAGACCCTGGGGACATGACTTCATTTTCCCCAGGGAAAATGGGGTCAGTTTGAGGCCACTCGCCCTGGCCATCTGCATCGTTCCCGGTGTGAAATTTGCCAACTTGGCTTATTTTTCAAAAAGTAAAACTGCTGGCAACGAGGACACCGGAAATCCTTGGAGTCCCAAAGGCCACCTTTCATCTGACATCCAGACGCTGGGGACATGACTTCATTTTCCCCCGGGAAAATGGGGTCAGTTTGAGGCCACTCGCCCTGGCCATCTGCATCGTTCCCGGTGTGAAATTTGCAATCATGGCTGATTTTCTCCAAAACTAAAGCTGCTGGCAACGAGGACCCTGCAACTCCTTAGGGCCCCAAAGCCACCTTTCATCTGATACGCAGACCCTTCGCCAATGACTTCATTTTCCCCATGGAAAATGGCCCCCATTTCTGGCCTCTCGCCCTGACCAATAGGGTGGTGCCCAGCAAGAAATTTGTAATCTTTGCTGGATTTCTCCAAATCTAAAGCTGCCAGTAAGAAGTACCCTGCAAGTCCTAAGAGCCCAAAAGGCCACCTTTCATCTGACACCCAGACCCTGGGGACATGACTTAATTTTCCCCGTGGAAAATGGGGTCAGTTTGAGGCCACTTGCCCTGGCCATCTGCATCGTTCCCGGTGTGAAATTTTCCAACTTGGCTTATTTTTCCAAAAGTAAAACTGCTGGCAACGAGGACACTGGAAATCCTTGGAGCCGCTAAGGCCACCTTTCATCTGATTCCCAGACCCTGGGGAAAGGACTTCTTTTTCCCATGCAAAATGGCCTCTCTTTGCAGCCATTTGCCCTAGGCAACAGGGCAGTTCCATGTAAGAAATTTGAAAACTTTTCTGGATTCCTCCACAACTAAAGCTGTTGGCAACAAGGACTTTGAAGTCCTTAGAGCCTTAAAGGCCACCTTTCATCTGACACCCAGACCCTGGGGACATGACTTCATTTTCCCCAGGGAAAATGGGGTCAGTTTGAGGCCACTCGCCCTGGCCATCTGCATCGTTCCCGGTGTGAAATTTGCAACTTGGCTGATTTTCTCCAAAAGTAAAGCTGCTGGCAACGAGGAAACTGGAAGTCCTTGGAGCCGCTAAGGCCACCTTTCATCTGATTCCCAGACCCTGGGGAAAGGACTTCTTTTTCCCATGGAAAATGGCCTCTCTTTGCAGCAATTTGCCATATCCAACAGGGAAGTGCCCAGTGAGAAATTTGCAATCTGTGCTGGATTCCTTCACTACTAAAGCTGTTGGCAACTAGGAGCTTGCAAGTCCTTAGAGCCCCAAAGGCCACCTTTCATCTGACACGCAGACCCGGGGCACATGACTTAATTTTCCCCGTGGAAAATGGGGTCAGTTTGAGGCCACTCGCCCTGGCCATCTGCATCGTTCCCGGTGTGAAATTTGCACACTTGGCTTATTTTTCAAAAAGTAAAACTGCTGGCAACGAGGACACCGGAAATCCTTGGAGTCCCAAAGGCCACCTTTCATCTGACATCCAGACGCTGGGGACATGACTTCATTTTCCCCCGGGAAAATGGGGTCAGTTTGAGGCCACTCGCCCTGGCCATCTGCCTCGTTCCCGGTGTGAAATTTGCAATCATGGCTGATTTTCTCCAAAACTAAAGCTGCTGCAAACGAGCACCCTGGAAGTCCTTGGAGCCCCAAAGGCCACCTTTCATCTGAAACCCAGACCCAGGGGAAAGGACTTCTTTTTCCCATGCAAAATGGCCTCTCTTTGCAGCCTATTGCCCTAGGCAACAGGGCAGTTCCTTGTAAGAAATTTGAAAACTTTTCTGGATTCCTCCACAACTAAAGCTGTTGGCAACAAGGACTTTGAAGTCCTTAGAGCCCCAAAGGCCACCTTTCATCTGACACCCAGACCCTGGGGACATGACTTAATTTTCCCCGTGGAAAATGGGGTCAGTTTGAGGCCACTTGCCCTGGCCATCTGCATCGTTCCCGGTGTGAAATTTTCCAACTTGGCTTATTTTTCCAAAAGTAAAACTGCTGGCAACGAGGACACTGGAAATCCTTGGAGCCCCAAAGGCCACCTTTCATCTGACACCCAGACCCTGGGGAAAGGACTTCTTTTTCCCATGCAAAATGGCCTCTCTCTTTGCAGCCATTTGCCCTAGGCAACAGGGCAGTGCCCAGTGAGAAATTTGCAATCTGTGCTGGATTCCTTCACAACTAAAGCTTTTGGCAACTAGGGCTTGCAAGTCCTTAGAGCCTTAAAGGCCACCTTTCATCTGACACCCAGACCCTGGGGACATGACTTCATTTTCCCCGTGGAAAATGGGGTCAGTTTGAGGCCACTCGCCCTGGCCATCTGCCTCGTTCCCGGTGTGAAATTTGCAATCATGGCTGATTTTCTCCAAAACTAAAGCTGCTGCAAACGAGCACCCTGGAAGTCCTTGGAGCCCCAAAGGCCACCTTTCATCTGAAACCCAGACCCAGGGGAAAGGACTTCTTTTTCCCATGCAAAATGGCCTCTCTTTGCAGCCATTTGCCCTAGGCAACAGGGCAGTTCCTTGTAAGAAATTTGAAAACTTTTCTGGATTCCTCCACAACTAAAGCTGTTGGCAACAAGGACTTTGAAGTCCTTAGAGCCCCAAAGGCCACCTTTCATCTGACACCCAGACCCTGGGGACATGACTTCATTTTCCCCAGGGAAAATGGGGTCAGTTTGAGGCCACTTGCCCTGGCCATCTGCATCGTTCCCGGTGTGAAATTTTCCAACTTGGCTTATTTTTCCAAAAGTAAAACTGCTGGCAACGAGGACACTGGAAATCCTTGGAGCCCCAAAGGCCACCTTTCATCTGACACCCAGACCCTGGGGAAAGGACTTCTTTTTCCCATGCAAAATGGCCTCTCTCTTTGCAGCCATTTGCCCTAGGCAACAGGGCAGTGCCCAGTGAGAAATTTGCAATCTGTGCTGGATTCCTCCACAACTAAAGCTGTTGGCAACTAGGGCTTGCAAGTCCTTAGAGCCTTAAAGGCCACCTTTCATCTGACACCCAGACCCTGGGGACATGACTTCATTTGCCCCGTGGAAAATGGGGTCAGTTTGAGGCCACTCGCCCTGGCCATCTGCCTCGTTCCCGGTGTGAAATTTGCAATCATGGCTGATTTTCTCCAAAACTAAAGCTGCTGCAAATGAGCACCCTGGAAGTCCTTGGAGCCCCAAAGGCCACCTTTCATCTGAAACCCAGACCCAGGGGAAAGGACTTCTTTTTCCCATGCAAAATGGCCTCTCTTTGCAGCCATTTGCCCTAGGCAACAGGGCAGTTCCATGTAAGAAATTTGAAAACTTTTCTGGATTCCTCCACAACTAAAGCTGTTGGCAACAAGGACTTTGAAGTCCTTAGAGCCCCAAAGGCCACCTTTCATCTGACACCCAGACCCTGGGGACATGACTTCATTTTCCCCAGGGAAAATGGGGTCAGTTTGAGGCCACTCGCCCTGGCCATCTGCATCGTTCCCGGTGTGAAATTTGCAACTTGGCTGATTTTCTCCAAAAGTAAAGCTGCTGGCAACGAGGACACTGGAAGTCCTTGGAGCCACTAAGGCCACCTTTCATCTGATTCCCAAACCCTGGGGAAAGGACTTCTTTTTCCCATGCAAAATGGCCTCTCTTTGCAGCCATTTGCCATAGACAACAGGGCAGTGCGCAGTGAGAAATTTTTAAACATTGCTGGATTCCTAAAGAACTAACGCTGTTGGCAACTAGGAGCTTGCAAGTCCTTTGAGCCTTAAAGGCCACCTTTCATCTGACACGCAGACCCGGGGGACATGACTTAATTTTCCCCGTGGAATATGGGGTCAGTTTGAGGCCACTCGCCCTGGCCATCTGCATCGTTCCCGGTGTGAAATTTGCAATCATGGCTGATTTTCTCCAAAACTAAAGCTGCTAGCGACAAGGACCCTGCAACTCCTCAGGGCCCCAAAGCCACCTTTCATCTGATACGCAGACCCTGCGCCAATGACTTCATTTTCCCCATGGAAAATGGCCCCCATTTCTGGCCTCTCGCCCTAACCAATAGGGTGGTGCCCAGCAAGAAATTTGTAATCTTTGCTGGATTTCTCCAAATCTAAAGCTGCCAGTAAGAAGTACCCTGCAAGTCCTAAGAGCTCAAAAGGCCACCTTTCATCTGACACCCAGACCCTGGGGAAAGGACTTCTTTTTCCCATGAAAATGGCCTCTCTTTTCAGCCATTTGCCCTAGGCAACAGGGCAGTGCCCAGTGAGAAATTTGCAATCTGTGCTGGATTCCTCCACTACTAAAGCTGTTGGCAACAAGGACTTTGAAGTCCTTAGAGCCCCAAAGGCCACCTTTCATCTGACACCCAGACCCTGGGGACATGACTTCATTTTCCCCGTGGAAAATGGGGTCAGTTTGAGGCCACTCGCCCTGGCCATCTGCATCGTTCCCGGTGTGAAATTTGCAACTTGGCTGATTTTCTCCAAAAGTAAAGCTGCTGGCAACGAGGAAACTGGAAGTCCTTGGAGCCGCTAAGGCCACCTTTCATCTGATTCCCAGACCCTGGGGAAAGGACTTCTTTTTCCCATGGAAAATGGCCTCTCTTTGCAGCAATTTGCCATATCCAACAGGGAAGTGCCCAGTGAGAAATTTGCAATCTGTGCTGGATTCCTCCACTACTAAAGCTGTTGGCAACTAGGACTTTGAAGTCCTTAGAGCCCCAAAGGCCACCTTTCATCTGACACCCAGACCCTGGGGACATGACTTCATTTTCCCCAGGGAAAATGGGGTCAGTTTGAGGCCACTCGCCCTGGCCATCTGCATCGTTCCCGGTGTGAAATTTGCCAACTTGGCTTATTTTTCAAAAAGTAAAACTGCTGGCAACGAGGACACCGGAAATCCTTGGAGTCCCAAAGGACACCTTTCATCTGACATCCAGACGCTGGGGACATGACTTCATTTTCCCCAGGGAAAATGGGGTCAGTTTGAGGCCACTCGCCCTGGCCATCTGCATCGTTCCCGGTGTGAAATTTGCAATCATGGCTGATTTTCTCCAAAACTAAAGCTGCTGGCAACGAGGACCCTGCAACTCCTTAGGGCCCCAAAGCCACCTTTCATCTGATACGCAGACCCTTCGCCAATGACTTCATTTTCCCCATGGAAAATGGCCCCCATTTCTGGCCTCTCGCCCTGACCAATAGGGTGGTGCCCAGCAAGAAATTTGTAATCTTTGCTGGATTTCTCCAAATCTAAAGCTGCCAGTAAGAAGTACCCTGCAAGTCCTAAGAGCCCAAAAGGCCACCTTTCATCTGACACCCAGACCCTGGGGACATGACTTAATTTTCCCCGTGGAAAATGGGGTCAGTTTGAGGCCACTTGCCCTGGCCATCTGCATCGTTCCCGGTGTGAAATTTTCCAACTTGGCTTATTTTTCCAAAAGTAAAACTGCTGGCAACGAGGACACTGGAAATCCTTGGAGCCGCTAAGGCCACCTTTCATCTGATTCCCAGACCCTGGGGAAAGGACTTCTTTTTCCCATGCAAAATGGCCTCTCTTTGCAGCCATTTGCCCTAGGCAACAGGGCAGTTCCATGTAAGAAATTTGAAAACTTTTCTGGATTCCTCCACAACTAAAGCTGTTGGCAACAAGGACTTTGAAGTCCTTAGAGCCTTAAAGGCCACCTTTCATCTGACACCCAGACCCTGGGGACATGACTTCATTTTCCCCGTGGAAAATGGGGTCAGTTTGAGGCCACTCGCCCTGGCCATCTGCATCGTTCCCGGTGTGAAATTTGCAACTTGGCTGATTTTCTCCAAAAGTAAAGCTGCTGGCAACGAGGAAACTGGAAGTCCTTGGAGCCGCTAAGGCCACCTTTCATCTGATTCCCAGACCCTGGGGAAAGGACTTCTTTTTCCCATGGAAAATGGCCTCTCTTTGCAGCAATTTGCCATATCCAACAGGGAAGTGCCCAGTGAGAAATTTGCAATCTGTGCTGGATTCCTTCACTACTAAAGCTGTTGGCAACTAGGAGCTTGCAAGTCCTTAGAGCCCCAAAGGCCACCTTTCATCTGACACGCAGACCCGGGGCACATGACTTAATTTTCCCCGTGGAAAATGGGGTCAGTTTGAGGCCACTCGCCCTGGCCATCTGCATCGTTCCCGGTGTGAAATTTGCACACTTGGCTTATTTTTCAAAAAGTAAAACTGCTGGCAACGAGGACACCGGAAATCCTTGGAGTCCCAAAGGCCACCTTTCATCTGACATCCAGACGCTGGGGACATGACTTCATTTTCCCCCGGGAAAATGGGGTCAGTTTGAGGCCACTCGCCCTGGCCATCTGCCTCGTTCCCGGTGTGAAATTTGCAATCATGGCTGATTTTCTCCAAAACTAAAGCTGCTGCAAACGAGCACCCTGGAAGTCCTTGGAGCCCCAAAGGCCACCTTTCATCTGAAACCCAGACCCAGGGGAAAGGACTTCTTTTTCCCATGCAAAATGGCCTCTCTTTGCAGCCTATTGCCCTAGGCAACAGGGCAGTTCCTTGTAAGAAATTTGAAAACTTTTCTGGATTCCTCCACAACTAAAGCTGTTGGCAACAAGGACTTTGAAGTCCTTAGAGCCCCAAAGGCCACCTTTCATCTGACACCCAGACCCTGGGGACATGACTTCATTTTCCCCGTGGAAAATGGGGTCAGTTTGAGGCCACTTGCCCTGGCCATCTGCATCGTTCCCGGTGTGAAATTTTCCAACTTGGCTTATTTTTCCAAAAGTAAAACTGCTGGCAACGAGGACACTGGAAATCCTTGGAGCCCCAAAGGCCACCTTTCATCTGACACCCAGACCCTGGGGAAAGGACTTCTTTTTCCCATGCAAAATGGCCTCTCTCTTTGCAGCCATTTGCCCTAGGCAACAGGGCAGTGCCCAGTGAGAAATTTGCAATCTGTGCTGGATTCCTTCACAACTAAAGCTTTTGGCAACTAGGGCTTGCAAGTCCTTAGAGCCTTAAAGGCCACCTTTCATCTGACACCCAGACCCTGGGGACATGACTTCATTTTCCCCGTGGAAAATGGGGTCAGTTTGAGGCCACTCGCCCTGGCCATCTGCCTCGTTCCCGGTGTGAAATTTGCAATCATGGCTGATTTTCTCCAAAACTAAAGCTGCTGCAAACGAGCACCCTGGAAGTCCTTGGAGCCCCAAAGGCCACCTTTCATCTGAAACCCAGACCCAGGGGAAAGGACTTCTTTTTCCCATGCAAAATGGCCTCTCTTTGCAGCCATTTGCCCTAGGCAACAGGGCAGTTCCTTGTAAGAAATTTGAAAACTTTTCTGGATTCCTCCACAACTAAAGCTGTTGGCAACAAGGACTTTGAAGTCCTTAGAGCCCCAAAGGCCACCTTTCATCTGACACCCAGACCCTGGGGACATGACTTCATTTTCCCCAGGGAAAATGGGGTCAGTTTGAGGCCACTTGCCCTGGCCATCTGCATCGTTCCCGGTGTGAAATTTTCCAACTTGGCTTATTTTTCCAAAAGTAAAACTGCTGGCAACGAGGACACTGGAAATCCTTGGAGCCCCAAAGGCCACCTTTCATCTGACACCCAGACCCTGGGGAAAGGACTTCTTTTTCCCATGCAAAATGGCCTCTCTCTTTGCAGCCATTTGCCCTAGGCAACAGGGCAGTGCCCAGTGAGAAATTTGCAATCTGTGCTGGATTCCTCCACAACTAAAGCTGTTGGCAACTAGGGCTTGCAAGTCCTTAGAGCCTTAAAGGCCACCTTTCATCTGACACCCAGACCCTGGGGACATGACTTCATTTGCCCCGTGGAAAATGGGGTCAGTTTGAGGCCACTCGCCCTGGCCATCTGCCTCGTTCCCGGTGTGAAATTTGCAATCATGGCTGATTTTCTCCAAAACTAAAGCTGCTGCAAACGAGCACCCTGGAAGTCCTTGGAGCCCCAAAGGCCACCTTTCATCTGAAACCCAGACCCAGGGGAAAGGACTTCTTTTTCCCATGCAAAATGGCCTCTCTTTGCAGCCATTTGCCCTAGGCAACAGGGCAGTTCCTTGTAAGAAATTTGAAAACTTTTCTGGATTCCTCCACAACTAAAGCTGTTGGCAACAAGGACTTTGAAGTCCTTAGAGCCCCAAAGGCCACCTTTCATCTGACACCCAGACCCTGGGGACATGACTTCATTTTCCCCAGGGAAAATGGGGTCAGTTTGAGGCCACTCGCCCTGGCCATCTGCATCGTTCCCGGTGTGAAATTTGCAACTTGGCTGATTTTCTCCAAAAGTAAAGCTGCTGGCAACGAGGACACTGGAAGTCCTTGGAGCCACTAAGGCCACCTTTCATCTGATTCCCAAACCCTGGGGAAAGGACTTCTTTTTCCCATGCAAAATGGCCTCTCTTTGCAGCCATTTGCCATAGACAACAGGGCAGTGCGCAGTGAGAAATTTTTAAACATTGCTGGATTCCTAATGAACTAACGCTGTTGGCAACTAGGAGCTTGCAAGTCCTTTGAGCCTTAAAGGCCACCTTTCATCTGACACGCAGACCCGGGGGACATGACTTAATTTTCCCCGTGGAATATGGGGTCAGTTTGAGGCCACTCGCCCTGGCCATCTGCATCGTTCCCGGTGTGAAATTTGCAATCATGGCTGATTTTCTCCAAAACTAAAGCTGCTAGCGACAAGGACCCTGCAACTCCTCAGGGCCCCAAAGCCACCTTTCATCTGATACGCAGACCCTGCGCCAATGACTTCATTTTCCCCATGGAAAATGGCCCCCATTTCTGGCCTCTCGCCCTAACCAATAGGGTGGTGCCCAGCAAGAAATTTGTAATCTTTGCTGGATTTCTCCAAATCTAAAGCTGCCAGTAAGAAGTACCCTGCAAGTCCTAAGAGCTCAAAAGGCCACCTTTCATCTGACACCCAGACCCTGGGGAAAGGACTTCTTTTTCCCATGAAAATGGCCTCTCTTTTCAGCCATTTGCCCTAGGCAACAGGGCAGTGCCCAGTGAGAAATTTGCAATCTGTGCTGGATTCCTCCACTACTAAAGCTGTTGGCAACTAGGACTTTGAAGTCCTTAGAGCCCCAAAGGCCACCTTTCATCTGACACCCAGACCCTGGGGACATGACTTCATTTTCCCCGTGGAAAATGGGGTCAGTTTGAGGCCACTCGCCCTGGCCATCTGCATCGTTCCCGGTGTGAAATTTGCAACTTGGCTGATTTTCTCCAAAAGTAAAGCTGCTGGCAACGAGGAAACTGGAAGTCCTTGGAGCCGCTAAGGCCACCTTTCATCTGATTCCCAGACCCTGGGGAAAGGACTTCTTTTTCCCATGGAAAATGGCCTCTCTTTGCAGCAATTTGCCATATCCAACAGGGAAGTGCCCAGTGAGAAATTTGCAATCTGTGCTGGATTCCTCCACTACTAAAGCTGTTGGCAACTAGGAGCTTGCAAGTCCTTAGAGCCCCAAAGGCCACCTTTCATCTGACACGCAGACCCGGGGCACATGACTTAATTTTCCCCAGGGAAAATGGGGTCAGTTTGAGGCCACTCGCCCTGGCCATCTGCATCGTTCCCGGTGTGAAATTTGCCAACTTGGCTTATTTTTCAAAAAGTAAAACTGCTGGCAACGAGGACACCGGAAATCCTTGGAGTCCCAAAGGCCACCTTTCATCTGACATCCAGACGCTGGGGACATGACTTCATTTTCCCCCGGGAAAATGGGGTCAGTTTGAGGCCACTCGCCCTGGCCATCTGCATCGTTCCCGGTGTGAAATTTGCAATCATGGCTGATTTTCTCCAAAACTAAAGCTGCTGGCAACGAGGACCCTGCAACTCCTTAGGGCCCCAAAGCCACCTTTCATCTGATACGCAGACCCTTCGCCAATGACTTCATTTTCCCCATGGAAAATGGCCCCCATTTCTGGCCTCTCGCCCTGACCAATAGGGTGGTGCCCAGCAAGAAATTTGTAATCTTTGCTGGATTTCTCCAAATCTAAAGCTGCCAGTAAGAAGTACCCTGCAAGTCCTAAGAGCCCAAAAGGCCACCTTTCATCTGACACCCAGACCCTGGGGACATGACTTAATTTTCCCCGTGGAAAATGGGGTCAGTTTGAGGCCACTTGCCCTGGCCATCTGCATCGTTCCCGGTGTGAAATTTTCCAACTTGGCTTATTTTTCCAAAAGTAAAACTGCTGGCAACGAGGACACTGGAAATCCTTGGAGCCCCAAAGGCCACCTTTCATCTGACACCCAGACCCTGGGGAAAGGACTTCTTTTTCCCATGCAAAATGGCCTCTCTCTTTGCAGCCATTTGCCCTAGGCAACAGGGCAGTGCCCAGTGAGAAATTTGCAATCTGTGCTGGATTCCTTCACAACTAAAGCTCTTGGCAACTAGGGCTTGCAAGTCCTTAGAGCCTTAAAGGCCAGCTTTCATCTGACACCCAGACCCTGGGGACATGACTTCATTTTCCCCGTGGAAAATGGGGTCAGTTTGAGGCCACTCGCCCTGGCCATCTGCCTCGTTCCCGGTGTGAAATTTGCAATCATGGCTGATTTTCTCCAAAACTAAAGCTGCTGCAAACGAGCACCCTGGAAGTCCTTGGAGCCCCAAAGGCCACCTTTCATCTGAAACCCAGACCCAGGGGAAAGGACTTCTTTTTCCCATGCAAAATGGCCTCTCTTTGCAGCCATTTGCCCTAGGCAACAGGGCAGTTCCTTGTAAGAAATTTGAAAACTTTTCTGGATTCCTCCACAACTAAAGCTGTTGGCAACAAGGACTTTGAAGTCCTTAGAGCCCCAAAGGCCACCTTTCATCTGACACCCAGACCCTGGGGACATGACTTCATTTTCCCCAGGGAAAATGGGGTCAGTTTGAGGCCACTTGCCCTGGCCATCTGCATCGTTCCCGGTGTGAAATTTTCCAACTTGGCTTATTTTTCCAAAAGTAAAACTGCTGGCAACGAGGACACTGGAAATCCTTGGAGCCCCAAAGGCCACCTTTCATCTGACACCCAGACCCTGGGGAAAGGACTTCTTTTTCCCATGCAAAATGGCCTCTCTCTTTGCAGCCATTTGCCCTAGGCAACAGGGCAGTGCCCAGTGAGAAATTTGCAATCTGTGCTGGATTCCTCCACAACTAAAGCTGTTGGCAACTAGGGCTTGCAAGTCCTTAGAGCCTTAAAGGCCACCTTTCATCTGACACCCAGACCCTGGGGACATGACTTCATTTGCCCCGTGGAAAATGGGGTCAGTTTGAGGCCACTCGCCCTGGCCATCTGCCTCGTTCCCGGTGTGAAATTTGCAATCATGGCTGATTTTCTCCAAAACTAAAGCTGCTGCAAATGAGCACCCTGGAAGTCCTTGGAGCCCCAAAGGCCACCTTTCATCTGAAACCCAGACCCAGGGGAAAGGACTTCTTTTTCCCATGCAAAATGGCCTCTCTTTGCAGCCATTTGCCCTAGGCAACAGGGCAGTTCCATGTAAGAAATTTGAAAACTTTTCTGGATTCCTCCACAACTAAAGCTGTTGGCAACAAGGACTTTGAAGTCCTTAGAGCCCCAAAGGCCACCTTTCATCTGACACGCAGACCCGGGGCACATGACTTAATTTTCCCCAGGGAAAATGGGGTCAGTTTGAGGCCACTCGCCCTGGCCATCTGCATCGTTCCCGGTGTGAAATTTGCCAACTTGGCTTATTTTTCAAAAAGTAAAACTGCTGGCAACGAGGACACCGGAAATCCTTGGAGTCCCAAAGGCCACCTTTCATCTGACATCCAGACGCTGGGGACATGACTTCATTTTCCCCCGGGAAAATGGGGTCAGTTTGAGGCCACTCGCCCTGGCCATCTGCATCGTTCCCGGTGTGAAATTTGCAATCATGGCTGATTTTCTCCAAAACTAAAGCTGCTGGCAACGAGGACCCTGCAACTCCTTAGGGCCCCAAAGCCACCTTTCATCTGATACGCAGACCCTTCGCCAATGACTTCATTTTCCCCATGGAAAATGGCCCCCATTTCTGGCCTCTCGCCCTGACCAATAGGGTGGTGCCCAGCAAGAAATTTGTAATCTTTGCTGGATTTCTCCAAATCTAAAGCTGCCAGTAAGAAGTACCCTGCAAGTCCTAAGAGCCCAAAAGGCCACCTTTCATCTGACACCCAGACCCTGGGGACATGACTTCATTTTCCCCGTGGAAAATGGGGTCAGTTTGAGGCCACTTGCCCTGGCCATCTGCATCGTTCCCGGTGTGAAATTTTCCAACTTGGCTTATTTTTCCAAAAGTAAAACTGCTGGCAACGAGGACACTGGAAATCCTTGGAGCCCCAAAGGCCACCTTTCATCTGACACCCAGACCCTGGGGAAAGGACTTCTTTTTCCCATGCAAAATGGCCTCTCTCTTTTCAGCCATTTGCCCTAGGCAACAGGGCAGTGCCCAGTGAGAAATTTGCAATCTGTGCTGGATTCCTTCACAACTAAAGCTGTTGGCAACTAGGGCTTGCAAGTCCTTAGAGCCTTAAAGGCCACCTTTCATCTGACACCCAGACCCTGGGGACATGACTTCATTTTCCCCGTGGAAAATGGGGTCAGTTTGAGGCCACTCGCCCTGGCCATCTGCCTCGTTCCCGGTGTGAAATTTGCAATCATGGCTGATTTTCTCCAAAACTAAAGCTGCTGCAAACGAGCACCCTGGAAGTCCTTGGAGCCCCAAAGGCCACCTTTCATCTGAAACCCAGACCCAGGGGAAAGGACTTCTTTTTCCCATGCAAAATGGCCTCTCTTTGCAGCCATTTGCCCTAGGCAACAGGGCAGTTCCTTGTAAGAAATTTGAAAACTTTTCTGGATTCCTCCACAACTAAAGCTGTTGGCAACAAGGACTTTGAAGTCCTTAGAGCCCCAAAGGCCACCTTTCATCTGACACCCAGACCCTGGGGACATGACTTCATTTTCCCCAGGGAAAATGGGGTCAGTTTGAGGCCACTCGCCCTGGCCATCTGCATCGTTCCCGGTGTGAAATTTGCAACTTGGCTGATTTTCTCCAAAAGTAAAGCTGCTGGCAACGAGGACACTGGAAGTCCTTGGAGCCACTAAGGCCACCTTTCATCTGATTCCCAAACCCTGGGGAAAGGACTTCTTTTTCCCATGCAAAATGGCCTCTCTTTGCAGCCATTTGCCATAGACAACAGGGCAGTGCGCAGTGAGAAATTTTTAAACATTGCTGGATTCCTAAAGAACTAACGCTGTTGGCAACTAGGAGCTTGCAAGTCCTTTGAGCCTTAAAGGCCACCTTTCATCTGACACGCAGACCCGGGGGACATGACTTAATTTTCCCCGTGGAATATGGGGTCAGTTTGAGGCCACTCGCCCTGGCCATCTGCATCGTTCCCGGTGTGAAATTTGCAATCATGGCTGATTTTCTCCAAAACTAAAGCTGCTAGCGACAAGGACCCTGCAACTCCTCAGGGCCCCAAAGCCACCTTTCATCTGATACGCAGACCCTGCGCCAATGACTTCATTTTCCCCATGGAAAATGGCCCCCATTTCTGGCCTCTCGCCCTAACCAATAGGGTGGTGCCCAGCAAGAAATTTGTAATCTTTGCTGGATTTCTCCAAATCTAAAGCTGCCAGTAAGAAGTACCCTGCAAGTCCTAAGAGCTCAAAAGGCCACCTTTCATCTGACACCCAGACCCTGGGGAAAGGACTTCTTTTTCCCATGCAAAATGGCCTCTCTTTGCAGCCATTTGCCATAGACAACAGGGCAGTGCGCAGTGAGAAATTTTTAAACATTGCTGGATTCCTAAAGAACTAACGCTGTTGGCAACTAGGAGCTTGCAAGTCCTTTGAGCCTTAAAGGCCACCTTTCATCTGACACGCAGACCCGGGGGACATGACTTAATTTTCCCCGTGGAATATGGGGTCAGTTTGAGGCCACTCGCCCTGGCCATCTGCCTCGTTCCCGGTGTGAAATTTGCAATCATGGCTGATTTTCTCCAAAACTAAAGCTGCTGCAAACGAGCACCCTGGAAGTCCTTGGAGCCCCAAAGGCCACCTTTCATCTGAAACCCAGACCCAGGGGAAAGGACTTCTTTTTCCCATGCAAAATGGCCTCTCTTTGCAGCCATTTGCCCTAGGCAACAGGGCAGTTCCTTGTAAGAAATTTGAAAACTTTTCTGGATTCCTCCACAACTAAAGCTGTTGGCAACTAGGACTTTGAAGTCCTTAGAGCCCCAAAGGCCACCTTTCATCTGACACCCAGACCCTGGGGACATGACTTCATTTTCCCCGTGGAAAATGGGGTCAGTTTGAGGCCACTCGCCCTGGCCATCTGCATCGTTCCCGGTGTGAAATTTGCAACTTGGCTGATTTTCTCCAAAAGTAAAGCTGCTGGCAACGAGGAAACTGGAAGTCCTTGGAGCCGCTAAGGCCACCTTTCATCTGATTCCCAGACCCTGGGGAAAGGACTTCTTTTTCCCATGGAAAATGGCCTCTCTTTGCAGCAATTTGCCATATCCAACAGGGAAGTGCCCAGTGAGAAATTTGCAATCTGTGCTGGATTCCTCCACTACTAAAGCTGTTGGCAACTAGGAGCTTGCAAGTCCTTAGAGCCCCAAAGGCCACCTTTCATCTGACACGCAGACCCGGGGCACATGACTTAATTTTCCCCAGGGAAAATGGGGTCAGTTTGAGGCCACTCGCCCTGGCCATCTGCATCGTTCCCGGTGTGAAATTTGCCAACTTGGCTTATTTTTCAAAAAGTAAAACTGCTGGCAACGAGGACACCGGAAATCCTTGGAGTCCCAAAGGCCACCTTTCATCTGACATCCAGACGCTGGGGACATGACTTCATTTTCCCCCGGGAAAATGGGGTCAGTTTGAGGCCACTCGCCCTGGCCATCTGCATCGTTCCCGGTGTGAAATTTGCAATCATGGCTGATTTTCTCCAAAACTAAAGCTGCTGGCAACGAGGACCCTGCAACTCCTTAGGGCCCCAAAGCCACCTTTCATCTGATACGCAGACCCTTCGCCAATGACTTCATTTTCCCCATGGAAAATGGCCCCCATTTCTGGCCTCTCGCCCTGACCAATAGGGTGGTGCCCAGCAAGAAATTTGTAATCTTTGCTGGATTTCTCCAAATCTAAAGCTGCCAGTAAGAAGTACCCTGCAAGTCCTAAGAGCCCAAAAGGCCACCTTTCATCTGACACCCAGACCCTGGGGACATGACTTCATTTTCCCCGTGGAAAATGGGGTCAGTTTGAGGCCACTTGCCCTGGCCATCTGCATCGTTCCCGGTGTGAAATTTTCCAACTTGGCTTATTTTTCCAAAAGTAAAACTGCTGGCAACGAGGACACTGGAAATCCTTGGAGCCCCAAAGGCCACCTTTCATCTGACACCCAGACCCAGGGGAAAGGACTTCTTTTTCCCATGCAAAATGGCCTCTCTCTTTTCAGCCATTTGCCCTAGGCAACAGGGCAGTGCCCAGTGAGAAATTTGCAATCTGTGCTGGATTCCTTCACAACTAAAGCTGTTGGCAACTAGGGCTTGCAAGTCCTTAGAGCCTTAAAGGCCACCTTTCATCTGACACCCAGACCCTGGGGACATGACTTCATTTTCCCCGTGGAAAATGGGGTCAGTTTGAGGCCACTCGCCCTGGCCATCTGCCTCGTTCCCGGTGTGAAATTTGCAATCATGGCTGATTTTCTCCAAAACTAAAGCTGCTGCAAACGAGCACCCTGGAAGTCCTTGGAGCCCCAAAGGCCACCTTTCATCTGAAACCCAGACCCAGGGGAAAGGACTTCTTTTTCCCATGCAAAATGGCCTCTCTTTGCAGCCATTTGCCCTAGGCAACAGGGCAGTTCCTTGTAAGAAATTTGAAAACTTTTCTGGATTCCTCCACAACTAAAGCTGTTGGCAACAAGGACTTTGAAGTCCTTAGAGCCCCAAAGGCCACCTTTCATCTGACACCCAGACCCTGGGGACATGACTTCATTTTCCCCAGGGAAAATGGGGTCAGTTTGAGGCCACTTGCCCTGGCCATCTGCATCGTTCCCGGTGTGAAATTTTCCAACTTGGCTTATTTTTCCAAAAGTAAAACTGCTGGCAACGAGGACACTGGAAATCCTTGGAGCCCCAAAGGCCACCTTTCATCTGACACCCAGACCCTGGGGAAAGGACTTCTTTTTCCCATGCAAAATGGCCTCTCTCTTTGCAGCCATTTGCCCTAGGCAACAGGGCAGTGCCCAGTGAGAAATTTGCAATCTGTGCTGGATTCCTCCACAACTAAAGCTGTTGGCAACTAGGGCTTGCAAGTCCTTAGAGCCTTAAAGGCCACCTTTCATCTGACACCCAGACCCTGGGGACATGACTTCATTTGCCCCGTGGAAAATGGGGTCAGTTTGAGGCCACTCGCCCTGGCCATCTGCATCGTTCCCGGTGTGAAATTTGCAACTTGGCTGATTTTCTCCAAAAGTAAAGCTGCTGGCAACGAGGAAACTGGAAGTCCTTGGAGCCGCTAAGGCCACCTTTCATCTGATTCCCAGACCCTGGGGAAAGGACTTCTTTTTCCCATGGAAAATGGCCTCTCTTTGCAGCAATTTGCCATATCCAACAGGGAAGTGCCCAGTGAGAAATTTGCAATCTGTGCTGGATTCCTTCACTACTAAAGCTGTTGGCAACTAGGAGCTTGCAAGTCCTTAGAGCCCCAAAGGCCACCTTTCATCT
The DNA here is from genome assembly GCF_051311805.1 of Agelaius phoeniceus. Taxonomy (NCBI): domain Eukaryota; kingdom Metazoa; phylum Chordata; class Aves; order Passeriformes; family Icteridae; genus Agelaius; species Agelaius phoeniceus. Next base: position 373,209 of record NC_135287.1, read on the forward strand.
GACACGCAGACCCGGGGCACATGACTTAATTTTCCCCAGGGAAAATGGGGTCAGTTTGAGGCCACTCGCCCTGGCCATCTGCATCGTTCCCGGTGTGAAATTTGCCAACTTGGCTTATTTTTCAAAAAGTAAAACTGCTGGCAACGAGGACACCGGAAATCCTTGGAGTCCCAAAGGCCACCTTTCATCTGACATCCAGACGCTGGGGACATGACTTCATTTTCCCCCGGGAAAATGGGGTCAGTTTGAGGCCACTCGCCCTGGCCATCTGCCTCGTTCCCGGTGTGAAATTTGCAATCATGGCTGATTTTCTCCAAAACTAAAGCTGCTGCAAACGAGCACCCTGGAAGTCCTTGGAGCCCCAAAGGCCACCTTTCATCTGAAACCCAGACCCAGGGGAAAGGACTTCTTTTTCCCATGCAAAATGGCCTCTCTTTGCAGCCTATTGCCCTAGGCAACAGGGCAGTTCCTTGTAAGAAATTTGAAAACTTTTCTGGATTCCTCCACAACTAAAGCTGTTGGCAACAAGGACTTTGAAGTCCTTAGAGCCCCAAAGGCCACCTTTCATCTGACACCCAGACCCTGGGGACATGACTTCATTTTCCCCGTGGAAAATGGGGTCAGTTTGAGGCCACTTGCCCTGGCCATCTGCATCGTTCCCGGTGTGAAATTTTCCAACTTGGCTTATTTTTCCAAAAGTAAAACTGCTGGCAACGAGGACACTGGAAATCCTTGGAGCCCCAAAGGCCACCTTTCATCTGACACCCAGACCCTGGGGAAAGGACTTCTTTTTCCCATGCAAAATGGCCTCTCTCTTTTCAGCCATTTGCCCTAGGCAACAGGGCAGTGCCCAGTGAGAAATTTGCAATCTGTGCTGGATTCCTTCACAACTAAAGCTGTTGGCAACTAGGGCTTGCAAGTCCTTAGAGCCTTAAAGGCCACCTTTCATCTGACACCCAGACCCTGGGGACATGACTTCATTTTCCCCGTGGAAAATGGGGTCAGTTTGAGGCCACTCGCCCTGGCCATCTGCCTCGTTCCCGGTGTGAAATTTGCAATCATGGCTGATTTTCTCCAAAACTAAAGCTGCTGCAAACGAGCACCCTGGAAGTCCTTGGAGCCCCAAAGGCCACCTTTCATCTGAAACCCAGACCCAGGGGAAAGGACTTCTTTTTCCCATGCAAAATGGCCTCTCTTTGCAGCCATTTGCCCTAGGCAACAGGGCAGTTCCTTGTAAGAAATTTGAAAACTTTTCTGGATTCCTCCACAACTAAAGCTGTTGGCAACAAGGACTTTGAAGTCCTTAGAGCCCCAAAGGCCACCTTTCATCTGACACCCAGACCCTGGGGACATGACTTCATTTTCCCCAGGGAAAATGGGGTCAGTTTGAGGCCACTTGCCCTGGCCATCTGCATCGTTCCCGGTGTGAAATTTTCCAACTTGGCTTATTTTTCCAAAAGTAAAACTGCTGGCAACGAGGACACTGGAAATCCTTGGAGCCCCAAAGGCCACCTTTCATCTGACACCCAGACCCTGGGGAAAGGACTTCTTTTTCCCATGCAAAATGGCCTCTCTCTTTGCAGCCATTTGCCCTAGGCAACAGGGCAGTGCCCAGTGAGAAATTTGCAATCTGTGCTGGATTCCTCCACAACTAAAGCTGTTGGCAACTAGGGCTTGCAAGTCCTTAGAGCCTTAAAGGCCACCTTTCATCTGACACCCAGACCCTGGGGACATGACTTCATTTTCCCCAGGGAAAATGGGGTCAGTTTGAGGCCACTCGCCCTGGCCATCTGCATCGTTCCCGGTGTGAAATTTGCAACTTGGCTGATTTTCTCCAAAAGTAAAGCTGCTGGCAACGAGGACACTGGAAGTCCTTGGAGCCACTAAGGCCACCTTTCATCTGATTCCCAAACCCTGGGGAAAGGACTTCTTTTTCCCATGCAAAATGGCCTCTCTTTGCAGCCATTTGCCATAGACAACAGGGCAGTGCGCAGTGAGAAATTTTTAAACATTGCTGGATTCCTAAAGAACTAACGCTGTTGGCAACTAGGAGCTTGCAAGTCCTTTGAGCCTTAAAGGCCACCTTTCATCTGACACGCAGACCCGGGGGACATGACTTCATTTTCCCCGTGGAATATGGGGTCAGTTTGAGGCCACTCGCCCTGGCCATCTGCATCGTTCCCGGTGTGAAATTTGCAATCATGGCTGATTTTCTCCAAAACTAAAGCTGCTAGCGACAAGGACCCTGCAACTCCTCAGGGCCCCAAAGCCACCTTTCATCTGATACGCAGACCCTGCGCCAATGACTTCATTTTCCCCATGGAAAATGGCCCCCATTTCTGGCCTCTCGCCCTAACCAATAGGGTGGTGCCCAGCAAGAAATTTGTAATCTTTGCTGGATTTCTCCAAATCTAAAGCTGCCAGTAAGAAGTACCCTGCAAGTCCTAAGAGCTCAAAAGGCCACCTTTCATCTGACACCCAGACCCTGGGGAAAGGACTTCTTTTTCCCATGAAAATGGCCTCTCTTTTCAGCCATTTGCCCTAGGCAACAGGGCAGTGCCCAGTGAGAAATTTGCAATCTGTGCTGGATTCCTCCACTACTAAAGCTGTTGGCAACTAGGACTTTGAAGTCCTTAGAGCCCCAAAGGCCACCTTTCATCTGACACCCAGACCCTGGGGACATGACTTCATTTTCCCCAGGGAAAATGGGGTCAGTTTGAGGCCACTCGCCCTGGCCATCTGCATCGTTCCCGGTGTGAAATTTGCAACTTGGCTGATTTTCTCCAAAAGTAAAGCTGCTGGCAACGAGGAAACTGGAAGTCCTTGGAGCCGCTAAGGCCACCTTTCATCTGATTCCCAGACCCTGGGGAAAGGACTTCTTTTTCCCATGGAAAATGGCCTCTCTTTGCAGCAATTTGCCATATCCAACAGGGAAGTGCCCAGTGAGAAATTTGCAATCTGTGCTGGATTCCTCCACTACTAAAGCTGTTGGCAACTAGGAGCTTGCAAGTCCTTAGAGCCCCAAAGGCCACCTTTCATCTGACACGCAGACCCGGGGCACATGACTTAATTTTCCCCAGGGAAAATGGGGTCAGTTTGAGGCCACTCGCCCTGGCCATCTGCATCGTTCCCGGTGTGAAATTTGCCAACTTGGCTTATTTTTCAAAAAGTAAAACTGCTGGCAACGAGGACACCGGAAATCCTTGGAGTCCCAAAGGCCACCTTTCATCTGACATCCAGACGCTGGGGACATGACTTCATTTTCCCCCGGGAAAATGGGGTCAGTTTGAGGCCACTCGCCCTGGCCATCTGCATCGTTCCCGGTGTGAAATTTGCAATCATGGCTGATTTTCTCCAAAACTAAAGCTGCTGGCAACGAGGACCCTGCAACTCCTTAGGGCCCCAAAGCCACCTTTCATCTGATACGCAGACCCTTCGCCAATGACTTCATTTTCCCCATGGAAAATGGCCCCCATTTCTGGCCTCTCGCCCTGACCAATAGGGTGGTGCCCAGCAAGAAATTTGTAATCTTTGCTGGATTTCTCCAAATCTAAAGCTGCCAGTAAGAAGTACCCTGCAAGTCCTAAGAGCCCAAAAGGCCACCTTTCATCTGACACCCAGACCCTGGGGACATGACTTAATTTTCCCCGTGGAAAATGGGGTCAGTTTGAGGCCACTTGCCCTGGCCATCTGCATCGTTCCCGGTGTGAAATTTTCCAACTTGGCTTATTTTTCCAAAAGTAAAACTGCTGGCAACGAGGACACTGGAAATCCTTGGAGCCGCTAAGGCCACCTTTCATCTGATTCCCAGACCCTGGGGAAAGGACTTCTTTTTCCCATGCAAAATGGCCTCTCTTTGCAGCCATTTGCCCTAGGCAACAGGGCAGTTCCATGTAAGAAATTTGAAAACTTTTCTGGATTCCTCCACAACTAAAGCTGTTGGCAACAAGGACTTTGAAGTCCTTAGAGCCCCAAAGGCCACCTTTCATCTGACACCCAGACCCTGGGGACATGACTTCATTTTCCCCAGGGAAAATGGGGTCAGTTTGAGGCCACTCGCCCTGGCCATCTGCATCGTTCCCGGTGTGAAATTTGCAACTTGGCTGATTTTCTCCAAAAGTAAAGCTGCTGGCAACGAGGAAACTGGAAGTCCTTGGAGCCGCTAAGGCCACCTTTCATCTGATTCCCAGACCCTGGGGAAAGGACTTCTTTTTCCCATGGAAAATGGCCTCTCTTTGCAGCAATTTGCCATATCCAACAGGGAAGTGCCCAGTGAGAAATTTGCAATCTGTGCTGGATTCCTTCACTACTAAAGCTGTTGGCAACTAGGAGCTTGCAAGTCCTTAGAGCCCCAAAGGCCACCTTTCATCTGACACGCAGACCCGGGGCACATGACTTAATTTTCCCCAGGGAAAATGGGGTCAGTTTGAGGCCACTCGCCCTGGCCATCTGCATCGTTCCCGGTGTGAAATTTGCCAACTTGGCTTATTTTTCAAAAAGTAAAACTGCTGGCAACGAGGACACCGGAAATCCTTGGAGTCCCAAAGGCCACCTTTCATCTGACATCCAGACGCTGGGGACATGACTTCATTTTCCCCCGGGAAAATGGGGTCAGTTTGAGGCCACTCGCCCTGGCCATCTGCCTCGTTCCCGGTGTGAAATTTGCAATCATGGCTGATTTTCTCCAAAACTAAAGCTGCTGCAAACGAGCACCCTGGAAGTCCTTGGAGCCCCAAAGGCCACCTTTCATCTGAAACCCAGACCCAGGGGAAAGGACTTCTTTTTCCCATGCAAAATGGCCTCTCTTTGCAGCCTATTGCCCTAGGCAACAGGGCAGTTCCTTGTAAGAAATTTGAAAACTTTTCTGGATTCCTCCACAACTAAAGCTGTTGGCAACAAGGACTTTGAAGTCCTTAGAGCCCCAAAGGCCACCTTTCATCTGACACCCAGACCCTGGGGACATGACTTAATTTTCCCCGTGGAAAATGGGGTCAGTTTGAGGCCACTTGCCCTGGCCATCTGCATCGTTCCCGGTGTGAAATTTTCCAACTTGGCTTATTTTTCCAAAAGTAAAACTGCTGGCAACGAGGACACTGGAAATCCTTGGAGCCCCAAAGGCCACCTTTCATCTGACACCCAGACCCTGGGGAAAGGACTTCTTTTTCCCATGCAAAATGGCCTCTCTCTTTGCAGCCATTTGCCCTAGGCAACAGGGCAGTGCCCAGTGAGAAATTTGCAATCTGTGCTGGATTCCTTCACAACTAAAGCTGTTGGCAACTAGGGCTTGCAAGTCCTTAGAGCCTTAAAGGCCACCTTTCATCTGACACCCAGACCCTGGGGACATGACTTCATTTGCCCCCGTGGAAAATGGGGTCAGTTTGAGGCCACTCGCCCTGGCCATCTGCCTCGTTCCCGGTGTGAAATTTGCAATCATGGCTGATTTTCTCCAAAACTAAAGCTGCTGCAAACGAGCACCCTGGAAGTCCTTGGAGCCCCAAAGGCCACCTTTCATCTGAAACCCAGACCCAGGGGAAAGGACTTCTTTTTCCCATGCAAAATGGCCTCTCTTTGCAGCCATTTGCCCTAGGCAACAGGGCAGTTCCTTGTAAGAAATTTGAAAACTTTTCTGGATTCCTCCACAACTAAAGCTGTTGGCAACAAGGACTTTGAAGTCCTTAGAGCCCCAAAGGCCACCTTTCATCTGACACCCAGACCCTGGGGACATGACTTCATTTTCCCCAGGGAAAATGGGGTCAGTTTGAGGCCACTTGCCCTGGCCATCTGCATCGTTCCCGGTGTGAAATTTTCCAACTTGGCTTATTTTTCCAAAAGTAAAACTGCTGGCAACGCGGACACTGGAAATCCTTGGAGCCCCAAAGGCCACCTTTCATCTGACACCCAGACCCTGGGGAAAGGACTTCTTTTTCCCATGCAAAATGGCCTCTCTCTTTGCAGCCATTTGCCCTAGGCAACAGGGCAGTGCCCAGTGAGAAATTTGCAATCTGTGCTGGATTCCTCCACAACTAAAGCTGTTGGCAACTAGGGCTTGCAAGTCCTTAGAGCCTTAAAGGCCACCTTTCATCTGACACCCAGACCCTGGGGACATGACTTCATTTTCCCCAGGGAAAATGGGGTCAGTTTGAGGCCACTCGCCCTGGCCATCTGCCTCGTTCCCGGTGTGAAATTTGCAATCATGGCTGATTTTCTCCAAAACTAAAGCTGCTGCAAACGAGCACCCTGGAAGTCCTTGGAGCCCCAAAGGCCACCTTTCATCTGAAACCCAGACCCAGGGGAAAGGACTTCTTTTTCCCATGCAAAATGGCCTCTCTTTGCAGCCATTTGCCCTAGGCAACAGGGCAGTTCCTTGTAAGAAATTTGAAAACTTTTCTGGATTCCTCCACAACTAAAGCTGTTGGCAACAAGGACTTTGAAGTCCTTAGAGCCCCAAAGGCCACCTTTCATCTGACACCCAGACCCTGGGGACATGACTTCATTTTCCCCAGGGAAAATGGGGTCAGTTTGAGGCCACTCGCCCTGGCCATCTGCATCGTTCCCGGTGTGAAATTTGCAACTTGGCTGATTTTCTCCAAAAGTAAAGCTGCTGGCAACGAGGACACTGGAAGTCCTTGGAGCCACTAAGGCCACCTTTCATCTGATTCCCAAACCCTGGGGAAAGGACTTCTTTTTCCCATGCAAAATGGCCTCTCTTTGCAGCCATTTGCCATAGACAACAGGGCAGTGCGCAGTGAGAAATTTTTAAACATTGCTGGATTCCTAAAGAACTAACGCTGTTGGCAACTAGGAGCTTGCAAGTCCTTTGAGCCTTAAAGGCCACCTTTCATCTGACACGCAGACCCGGGGGACATGACTTAATTTTCCCCGTGGAATATGGGGTCAGTTTGAGGCCACTCGCCCTGGCCATCTGCATCGTTCCCGGTGTGAAATTTGCAATCATGGCTGATTTTCTCCAAAACTAAAGCTGCTAGCGACAAGGACCCTGCAACTCCTCAGGGCCCCAAAGCCACCTTTCATCTGATACGCAGACCCTGCGCCAATGACTTCATTTTCCCCATGGAAAATGGCCCCCATTTCTGGCCTCTCGCCCTAACCAATAGGGTGGTGCCCCGCAAGAAATTTGTAATCTTTGCTGGATTTCTCCAAATCTAAAGCTGCCAGTAAGAAGTACCCTGCAAGTCCTAAGAGCTCAAAAGGCCACCTTTCATCTGACACCCAGACCCTGGGGAAAGGACTTCTTTTTCCCATGAAAATGGCCTCTCTTTTCAGCCATTTGCCCTAGGCAACAGGGCAGTGCCCAGTGAGAAATTTGCAATCTGTGCTGGATTCCTCCACTACTAAAGCTGTTGGCAACTAGGACTTTGAAGTCCTTAGAGCCCCAAAGGCCACCTTTCATCTGACACCCAGACCCTGGGGACATGACTTCATTTTCCCCGTGGAAAATGGGGTCAGTTTGAGGCCACTCGCCCTGGCCATCTGCATCGTTCCCGGTGTGAAATTTGCAACTTGGCTGATTTTCTCCAAAAGTAAAGCTGCTGGCAACGAGGAAACTGGAAGTCCTTGGAGCCGCTAAGGCCACCTTTCATCTGATTCCCAGACCCTGGGGAAAGGACTTCTTTTTCCCATGGAAAATGGCCTCTCTTTGCAGCAATTTGCCATATCCAACAGGGAAGTGCCCAGTGAGAAATTTGCAATCTGTGCTGGATTCCTCCACTACTAAAGCTGTTGGCAACTAGGAGCTTGCAAGTCCTTAGAGCCCCAAAGGCCACCTTTCATCTGACACGCAGACCCGGGGCACATGACTTAATTTTCCCCAGGGAAAATGGGGTCAGTTTGAGGCCACTCGCCCTGGCCATCTGCATCGTTCCCGGTGTGAAATTTGCCAACTTGGCTTATTTTTCAAAAAGTAAAACTGCTGGCAACGAGGACACCGGAAATCCTTGGAGTCCCAAAGGCCACCTTTCATCTGACATCCAGACGCTGGGGACATGACTTCATTTTCCCCCGGGAAAATGGGGTCAGTTTGAGGCCACTCGCCCTGGCCATCTGCATCGTTCCCGGTGTGAAATTTGCAATCATGGCTGATTTTCTCCAAAACTAAAGCTGCTGGCAACGAGGACCCTGCAACTCCTTAGGGCCCCAAAGCCACCTTTCATCTGATACGCAGACCCTTCGCCAATGACTTCATTTTCCCCATGGAAAATGGCCCCCATTTCTGGCCTCTCGCCCTGACCAATAGGGTGGTGCCCAGCAAGAAATTTGTAATCTTTGCTGGATTTCTCCAAATCTAAAGCTGCCAGTAAGAAGTACCCTGCAAGTCCTAAGAGCCCAAAAGGCCACCTTTCATCTGACACCCAGACCCTGGGGACATGACTTAATTTTCCCCGTGGAAAATGGGGTCAGTTTGAGGCCACTTGCCCTGGCCATCTGCATCGTTCCCGGTGTGAAATTTTCCAACTTGGCTTATTTTTCCAAAAGTAAAACTGCTGGCAACGAGGACACTGGAAATCCTTGGAGCCCCAAAGGCCACCTTTCATCTGACACCCAGACCCTGGGGAAAGGACTTCTTTTTCCCATGCAAAATGGCCTCTCTCTTTGCAGCCATTTGCCCTAGGCAACAGGGCAGTGCCCAGTGAGAAATTTGCAATCTGTGCTGGATTCCTTCACAACTAAAGCTCTTGGCAACTAGGGCTTGCAAGTCCTTAGAGCCTTAAAGGCCACCTTTCATCTGACACCCAGACCCTGGGGACATGACTTCATTTTCCCCGTGGAAAATGGGGTCAGTTTGAGGCCACTCGCCCTGGCCATCTGCCTCGTTCCCGGTGTGAAATTTGCAATCATGGCTGATTTTCTCCAAAACTAAAGCTGCTGCAAACGAGCACCCTGGAAGTCCTTGGAGCCCCAAAGGCCACCTTTCATCTGAAACCCAGACCCAGGGGAAAGGACTTCTTTTTCCCATGCAAAATGGCCTCTCTTTGCAGCCATTTGCCCTAGGCAACAGGGCAGTTCCTTGTAAGAAATTTGAAAACTTTTCTGGATTCCTCCACAACTAAAGCTGTTGGCAACAAGGACTTTGAAGTCCTTAGAGCCCCAAAGGCCACCTTTCATCTGACACCCAGACCCTGGGGACATGACTTCATTTTCCCCAGGGAAAATGGGGTCAGTTTGAGGCCACTTGCCCTGGCCATCTGCATCGTTCCCGGTGTGAAATTTTCCAACTTGGCTTATTTTTCCAAAAGTAAAACTGCTGGCAACGAGGACACTGGAAATCCTTGGAGCCCCAAAGGCCACCTTTCATCTGACACCCAGACCCTGGGGAAAGGACTTCTTTTTCCCATGCAAAATGGCCTCTCTCTTTGCAGCCATTTGCCCTAGGCAACAGGGCAGTGCCCAGTGAGAAATTTGCAATCTGTGCTGGATTCCTCCACAACTAAAGCTGTTGGCAACTAGGGCTTGCAAGTCCTTAGAGCCTTAAAGGCCACCTTTCATCTGACACCCAGACCCTGGGGACATGACTTCATTTTCCCCGTGGAAAATGGGGTCAGTTTGAGGCCACTCGCCCTGGCCATCTGCCTCGTTCCCGGTGTGAAATTTGCAATCATGGCTGATTTTCTCCAAAACTAAAGCTGCTGCAAACGAGCACCCTGGAAGTCCTTGGAGCCCCAAAGGCCACCTTTCATCTGAAACCCAGACCCAGGGGAAAGGACTTCTTTTTCCCATGCAAAATGGCCTCTCTTTGCAGCCATTTGCCCTAGGCAACAGGGCAGTTCCTTGTAAGAAATTTGAAAACTTTTCTGGATTCCTCCACAACTAAAGCTGTTGGCAACAAGGACTTTGAAGTCCTTAGAGCCCCAAAGGCCACCTTTCATCTGACACCCAGACCCTGGGGACATGACTTCATTTTCCCCAGGGAAAATGGGGTCAGTTTGAGGCCACTCGCCCTGGCCATCTGCATCGTTCCCGGTGTGAAATTTGCAACTTGGCTGATTTTCTCCAAAAGTAAAGCTGCTGGCAACGAGGACACTGGAAGTCCTTGGAGCCACTAAGGCCACCTTTCATCTGATTCCCAAACCCTGGGGAAAGGACTTCTTTTTCCCATGCAAAATGGCCTCTCTTTGCAGCCATTTGCCATAGACAACAGGGCAGTGCGCAGTGAGAAATTTTTAAACATTGCTGGATTCCTAAAGAACTAACGCTGTTGGCAACTAGGAGCTTGCAAGTCCTTTGAGCCTTAAAGGCCACCTTTCATCTGACACGCAGACCCGGGGGACATGACTTAATTTTCCCCGTGGAATATGGGGTCAGTTTGAGGCCACTCGCCCTGGCCATCTGCATCGTTCCCGGTGTGAAATTTGCAATCATGGCTGATTTTCTCCAAAACTAAAGCTGCTAGCGACAAGGACCCTGCAACTCCTCAGGGCCCCAAAGCCACCTTTCATCTGATACGCAGACCCTGCGCCAATGACTTCATTTTCCCCATGGAAAATGGCCCCCATTTCTGGCCTCTCGCCCTAACCAATAGGGTGGTGCCCAGCAAGAAATTTGTAATCTTTGCTGGATTTCTCCAAATCTAAAGCTGCCAGTAAGAAGTACCCTGCAAGTCCTAAGAGCTCAAAAGGCCACCTTTCATCTGACACCCAGACCCTGGGGAAAGGACTTCTTTTTCCCATGAAAATGGCCTCTCTTTTCAGCCATTTGCCCTAGGCAACAGGGCAGTGCCCAGTGAGAAATTTGCAATCTGTGCTGGATTCCTCCACTACTAAAGCTGTTGGCAACTAGGACTTTGAAGTCCTTAGAGCCCCAAAGGCCACCTTTCATCTGACACCCAGACCCTGGGGACATGACTTCATTTTCCCCGTGGAAAATGGGGTCAGTTTGAGGCCACTCGCCCTGGCCATCTGCATCGTTCCCGGTGTGAAATTTGCAACTTGGCTGATTTTCTCCAAAAGTAAAGCTGCTGGCAACGAGGAAACTGGAAGTCCTTGGAGCCGCTAAGGCCACCTTTCATCTGATTCCCAGACCCTGGGGAAAGGACTTCTTTTTCCCATGGAAAATGGCCTCTCTTTGCAGCAATTTGCCATATCCAACAGGGAAGTGCCCAGTGAGAAATTTGCAATCTGTGCTGGATTCCTCCACTACTAAAGCTGTTGGCAACTAGGAGCTTGCAAGTCCTTAGAGCCCCAAAGGCCACCTTTCATCTGACACGCAGACCCGGGGCACATGACTTAATTTTCCCCAGGGAAAATGGGGTCAGTTTGAGGCCACTCGCCCTGGCCATCTGCATCGTTCCCGGTGTGAAATTTGCCAACTTGGCTTATTTTTCAAAAAGTAAAACTGCTGGCAACGAGGACACCGGAAATCCTTGGAGTCCCAAAGGCCACCTTTCATCTGACATCCAGACGCTGGGGACATGACTTCATTTTCCCCCGGGAAAATGGGGTCAGTTTGAGGCCACTCGCCCTGGCCATCTGCATCGTTCCCGGTGTGAAATTTGCAATCATGGCTGATTTTCTCCAAAACTAAAGCTGCTGGCAACGAGGACCCTGCAACTCCTTAGGGCCCCAAAGCCACCTTTCATCTGATACGCAGACCCTTCGCCAATGACTTCATTTTCCCCATGGAAAATGGCCCCCATTTCTGGCCTCTCGCCCTGACCAATAGGGTGGTGCCCAGCAAGAAATTTGTAATCTTTGCTGGATTTCTCCAAATCTAAAGCTGCCAGTAAGAAGTACCCTGCAAGTCCTAAGAGCCCAAAAGGCCACCTTTCATCTGACACCCAGACCCTGGGGACATGACTTAATTTTCCCCGTGGAAAATGGGGTCAGTTTGAGGCCACTTGCCCTGGCCATCTGCATCGTTCCCGGTGTGAAATTTTCCAACTTGGCTTATTTTTCCAAAAGTAAAACTGCTGGCAACGAGGACACTGGAAATCCTTGGAGCCCCAAAGGCCACCTTTCATCTGACACCCAGACCCTGGGGAAAGGACTTCTTTTTCCCATGCAAAATGGCCTCTCTCTTTGCAGCCATTTGCCCTAGGCAACAGGGCAGTGCCCAGTGAGAAATTTGCAATCTGTGCTGGATTCCTTCACAACTAAAGCTCTTGGCAACTAGGGCTTGCAAGTCCTTAGAGCCTTAAAGGCCACCTTTCATCTGACACCCAGACCCTGGGGACATGACTTCATTTTCCCCGTGGAAAATGGGGTCAGTTTGAGGCCACTCGCCCTGGCCATCTGCCTCGTTCCCGGTGTGAAATTTGCAATCATGGCTGATTTTCTCCAAAACTAAAGCTGCTGCAAACGAGCACCCTGGAAGTCCTTGGAGCCCCAAAGGCCACCTTTCATCTGAAACCCAGACCCAGGGGAAAGGACTTCTTTTTCCCATGCAAAATGGCCTCTCTTTGCAGCCATTTGCCCTAGGCAACAGGGCAGTTCCTTGTAAGAAATTTGAAAACTTTTCTGGATTCCTCCACAACTAAAGCTGTTGGCAACAAGGACTTTGAAGTCCTTAGAGCCCCAAAGGCCACCTTTCATCTGACACCCAGACCCTGGGGACATGACTTCATTTTCCCCAGGGAAAATGGGGTCAGTTTGAGGCCACTTGCCCTGGCCATCTGCATCGTTCCCGGTGTGAAATTTTCCAACTTGGCTTATTTTTCCAAAAGTAAAACTGCTGGCAACGAGGACACTGGAAATCCTTGGAGCCCCAAAGGCCACCTTTCATCTGACACCCAGACCCTGGGGAAAGGACTTCTTTTTCCCATGCAAAATGGCCTCTCTCTTTGCAGCCATTTGCCCTAGGCAACAGGGCAGTGCCCAGTGAGAAATTTGCAATCTGTGCTGGATTCCTCCACAACTAAAGCTGTTGGCAACTAGGGCTTGCAAGTCCTTAGAGCCTTAAAGGCCACCTTTCATCTGACACCCAGACCCTGGGGACATGACTTCATTTGCCCCGTGGAAAATGGGGTCAGTTTGAGGCCACTCGCCCTGGCCATCTGCCTCGTTCCCGGTGTGAAATTTGCAATCATGGCTGATTTTCTCCAAAACTAAAGCTGCTGCAAATGAGCACCCTGGAAGTCCTTGGAGCCCCAAAGGCCACCTTTCATCTGAAACCCAGACCCAGGGGAAAGGACTTCTTTTTCCCATGCAAAATGGCCTCTCTTTGCAGCCATTTGCCCTAGGCAACAGGGCAGTTCCATGTAAGAAATTTGAAAACTTTTCTGGATTCCTCCACAACTAAAGCTGTTGGCAACAAGGACTTTGAAGTCCTTAGAGCCCCAAAGGCCACCTTTCATCTGACACCCAGACCCTGGGGACATGACTTCATTTTCCCCGTGGAAAATGGGGTCAGTTTGAGGCCACTCGCCCTGGCCATCTGCATCGTTCCCGGTGTGAAATTTGCAACTTGGCTGATTTTCTCCAAAAGTAAAGCTGCTGGCAACGAGGAAACTGGAAGTCCTTGGAGCCGCTAAGGCCACCTTTCATCTGATTCCCAGACCCTGGGGAAAGGACTTCTTTTTCCCATGGAAAATGGCCTCTCTTTGCAGCAATTTGCCATATCCAACAGGGAAGTGCCCAGTGAGAAATTTGCAATCTGTGCTGGATTCCTTCACTACTAAAGCTGTTGGCAACTAGGAGCTTGCAAGTCCTTAGAGCCCCAAAGGCCACCTTTAATCTGACACGCAGACCCGGGGCACATGACTTAATTTTCCCCAGGGAAAATGGGGTCAGTTTGAGGCCACTCGCCCTGGCCATCTGCATCGTTCCCGGTGTGAAATTTGCCAACTTGGCTTATTTTTCAAAAAGTAAAACTGCTGGCAACGAGGACACCGGAAATCCTTGGAGTCCCAAAGGCCACCTTTCATCTGACATCCAGACGCTGGGGACATGACTTCATTTTCCCCCGGGAAAATGGGGTCAGTTTGAGGCCACTCGCCCTGGCCATCTGCATCGTTCCCGGTGTGAAATTTGCAATCATGGCTGATTTTCTCCAAAACTAAAGCTGCTGGCAACGAGGACCCTGCAACTCCTTAGGGCCCCAAAGCCACCTTTCATCTGATACGCAGACCCTTCGCCAATGACTTCATTTTCCCCATGGAAAATGGCCCCCATTTCTGGCCTCTCGCCCTGACCAATAGGGTGGTGCCCAGCAAGAAATTTGTAATCTTTGCTGGATTTCTCCAAATCTAAAGCTGCCAGTAAGAAGTACCCTGCAAGTCCTAAGAGCCCAAAAGGCCACCTTTCATCTGACACCCAGACCCTGGGGACATGACTTAATTTTCCCCGTGGAAAATGGGGTCAGTTTGAGGCCACTTGCCCTGGCCATCTGCATCGTTCCCGGTGTGAAATTTTCCAACTTGGCTTATTTTTCCAAAAGTAAAACTGCTGGCAACGAGGACACTGGAAATCCTTGGAGCCCCAAAGGCCACCTTTCATCTGACACCCAGACCCTGGGGAAAGGACTTCTTTTTCCCATGCAAAATGGCCTCTCTCTTTTCAGCCATTTGCCCTAGGCAACAGGGCAGTGCCCAGTGAGAAATTTGCAATCTGTGCTGGATTCCTTCACAACTAAAGCTGTTGGCAACTAGGGCTTGCAAGTCCTTAGAGCCTTAAAGGCCACCTTTCATCTGACACCCAGACCCTGGGGACATGACTTCATTTTCCCCGTGGAAAATGGGGTCAGTTTGAGGCCACTCGCCCTGGCCATCTGCCTCGTTCCCGGTGTGAAATTTGCAATCATGGCTGATTTTCTCCAAAACTAAAGCTGCTGCAAACGAGCACCCTGGAAGTCCTTGGAGCCCCAAAGGCCACCTTTCATCTGAAACCCAGACCCAGGGGAAAGGACTTCTTTTTCCCATGCAAAATGGCCTCTCTTTGCAGCCATTTGCCCTAGGCAACAGGGCAGTTCCTTGTAAGAAATTTGAAAACTTTTCTGGATTCCTCCACAACTAAAGCTGTTGGCAACAAGGACTTTGAAGTCCTTAGAGCCCCAAAGGCCACCTTTCATCTGACACCCAGACCCTGGGGACATGACTTCATTTTCCCCAGGGAAAATGGGGTCAGTTTGAGGTCACTCGCCCTGGCCATCTGCATCGTTCCCGGTGTGAAATTTGCAACTTGGCTGATTTTCTCCAAAAGTAAAGCTGCTGGCAACGAGGACACTGGAAGTCCTTGGAGCCACTAAGGCCACCTTTCATCTGATTCCCAAACCCTGGGGAAAGGACTTCTTTTTCCCATGCAAAATGGCCTCTCTTTGCAGCCATTTGCCATAGACAACAGGGCAGTGCGCAGTGAGAAATTTTTAAACATTGCTGGATTCCTAAAGAACTAACGCTGTTGGCAACTAGGAGCTTGCAAGTCCTTTGAGCCTTAAAGGCCACCTTTCATCTGACACGCAGACCCGGGGGACATGACTTAATTTTCCCCGTGGAATATGGGGTCAGTTTGAGGCCACTCGCCCTGGCCATCTGCATCGTTCCCGGTGTGAAATTTGCAATCATGGCTGATTTTCTCCAAAACTAAAGCTGCTAGCGACAAGGACCCTGCAACTCCTCAGGGCCCCAAAGCCACCTTTCATCTGATACGCAGACCCTGCGCCAATGACTTCATTTTCCCCATGGAAAATGGCCCCCATTTCTGGCCTCTCGCCCTAACCAATAGGGTGGTGCCCAGCAAGAAATTTGTAATCTTTGCTGGATTTCTCCAAATCTAAAGCTGCCAGTAAGAAGTACCCTGCAAGTCCTAAGAGCTCAAAAGGCCACCTTTCATCTGACACCCAGACCCTGGGGAAAGGACTTCTTTTTCCCATGAAAATGGCCTCTCTTTTCAGCCATTTGCCCTAGGCAACAGGGCAGTGCCCAGTGAGAAATTTGCAATCTGTGCTGGATTCCTCCACTACTAAAGCTGTTGGCAACTAGGACTTTGAAGTCCTTAGAGCCCCAAAGGCCACCTTTCATCTGACACCCAGACCCTGGGGACATGACTTCATTTTCCCCGTGGAAAATGGGGTCAGTTTGAGGCCACTCGCCCTGGCCATCTGCATCGTTCCCGGTGTGAAATTTGCAACTTGGCTGATTTTCTCCAAAAGTAAAGCTGCTGGCAACGAGGAAACTGGAAGTCCTTGGAGCCGCTAAGGCCACCTTTCATCTGATTCCCAGACCCTGGGGAAAGGACTTCTTTTTCCCATGGAAAATGGCCTCTCTTTGCAGCAATTTGCCATATCCAACAGGGAAGTGCCCAGTGAGAAATTTGCAATCTGTGCTGGATTCCTCCACTACTAAAGCTGTTGGCAACTAGGAGCTTGCAAGTCCTTAGAGCCCCAAAGGCCACCTTTCATCTGACACGCAGACCCGGGGCACATGACTTAATTTTCCCCAGGGAAAATGGGGTCAGTTTGAGGCCACTCGCCCTGGCCATCTGCATCGTTCCCGGTGTGAAATTTGCCAACTTGGCTTATTTTTCAAAAAGTAAAACTGCTGGCAACGAGGACACCGGAAATCCTTGGAGTCCCAAAGGCCACCTTTCATCTGACATCCAGACGCTGGGGACATGACTTCATTTTCCCCCGGGAAAATGGGGTCAGTTTGAGGCCACTCGCCCTGGCCATCTGCATCGTTCCCGGTGTGAAATTTGCAATCATGGCTGATTTTCTCCAAAACTAAAGCTGCTGGCAACGAGGACCCTGCAACTCCTCAGGGCCCCAAAGCCACCTTTCATCTGATACGCAGACCCTTCGCCAATGACTTCATTTTCCCCATGGAAAATGGCCCCCATTTCTGGCCTCTCGCCCTGACCAATAGGGTGGTGCCCAGCAAGAAATTTGTAATCTTTGCTGGATTTCTCCAAATCTAAAGCTGCCAGTAAGAAGTACCCTGCAAGTCCTAAGAGCCCAAAAGGCCACCTTTCATCTGACACCCAGACCCTGGGGACATGACTTAATTTTCCCCGTGGAAAATGGGGTCAGTTTGAGGCCACTTGCCCTGGCCATCTGCATCGTTCCCGGTGTGAAATTTTCCAACTTGGCTTATTTTTCCAAAAGTAAAACTGCTGGCAACGAGGACACTGGAAATCCTTGGAGCCCCAAAGGCCACCTTTCATCTGACACCCAGACCCTGGGGAAAGGACTTCTTTTTCCCATGCAAAATGGCCTCTCTCTTTTCAGCCATTTGCCCTAGGCAACAGGGCAGTGCCCAGTGAGAAATTTGCAATCTGTGCTGGATTCCTTCACAACTAAAGCTGTTGGCAACTAGGGCTTGCAAGTCCTTAGAGCCTTAAAGGCCACCTTTCATCTGACACCCAGACCCTGGGGACATGACTTCATTTTCCCCGTGGAAAATGGGGTCAGTTTGAGGCCACTCGCCCTGGCCATCTGCCTCGTTCCCGGTGTGAAATTTGCAATCATGGCTGATTTTCTCCAAAACTAAAGCTGCTGCAAACGAGCACCCTGGAAGTCCTTGGAGCCCCAAAGGCCACCTTTCATCTGAAACCCAGACCCAGGGGAAAGGACTTCTTTTTCCCATGCAAAATGGCCTCTCTTTGCAGCCATTTGCCCTAGGCAACAGGGCAGTTCCTTGTAAGAAATTTGAAAACTTTTCTGGATTCCTCCACAACTAAAGCTGTTGGCAACAAGGACTTTGAAGTCCTTAGAGCCCCAAAGGCCACCTTTCATCTGACACCCAGACCCTGGGGACATGACTTCATTTTCCCCAGGGAAAATGGGGTCAGTTTGAGGCCACTTGCCCTGGCCATCTGCATCGTTCCCGGTGTGAAATTTTCCAACTTGGCTTATTTTTCCAAAAGTAAAACTGCTGGCAACGAGGACACTGGAAATCCTTGGAGCCCCAAAGGCCACCTTTCATCTGACACCCAGACCCTGGGGAAAGGACTTCTTTTTCCCATGCAAAATGGCCTCTCTCTTTGCAGCCATTTGCCCTAGGCAACAGGGCAGTGCCCAGTGAGAAATTTGCAATCTGTGCTGGATTCCTCCACAACTAAAGCTCTTGGCAACTAGGGCTTGCAAGTCCTTAGAGCCTTAAAGGCCACCTTTCATCTGACACCCAGACCCTGGGGACATGACTTCATTTGCCCCGTGGAAAATGGGGTCAGTTTGAGGCCACTCGCCCTGGCCATCTGCCTCGTTCCCGGTGTGAAATTTGCAATCATGGCTGATTTTCTCCAAAACTAAAGCTGCTGCAAATGAGCACCCTGGAAGTCCTTGGAGCCCCAAAGGCCACCTTTCATCTGAAACCCAGACCCAGGGGAAAGGACTTCTTTTTCCCATGCAAAATGGCCTCTCTCTTTGCAGCCATTTGCCCTAGGCAACAGGGCAGTTCCATGTAAGAAATTTGAAAACTTTTCTGGATTCCTCCACAACTAAAGCTGTTGGCAACAAGGACTTTGAAGTCCTTAGAGTCCCAAAGGCCACCTTTCATCTGACACCCAGACCCTGGGGACATGACTTCATTTTCCCCGTGGAAAATGGGGTCAGTTTGAGGCCACTCGCCCTGGCCATCTGCATCGTTCCCGGTGTGAAATTTGCAACTTGGCTGATTTTCTCCAAAAGTAAAGCTGCTGGCAACGAGGAAACTGGAAGTCCTTGGAGCCGCTAAGGCCACCTTTCATCTGATTCCCAGACCCTGGGGAAAGGACTTCTTTTTCCCATGGAAAATGGCCTCTCTTTGCAGCAATTTGCCATATCCAACAGGGAAGTGCCCAGTGAGAAATTTGCAATCTGTGCTGGATTCCTTCACTACTAAAGCTGTTGGCAACTAGGAGCTTGCAAGTCCTTAGAGCCCCAAAGGCCACCTTTAATCTGACACGCAGACCCGGGGCACATGACTTAATTTTCCCCAGGGAAAATGGGGTCAGTTTGAGGCCACTCGCCCTGGCCATCTGCATCGTTCCCGGTGTGAAATTTGCCAACTTGGCTTATTTTTCAAAAAGTAAAACTGCTGGCAACGAGGACACCGGAAATCCTTGGAGTCCCAAAGGCCACCTTTCATCTGACATCCAGACGCTGGGGACATGACTTCATTTTCCCCCGGGAAAATGGGGTCAGTTTGAGGCCACTCGCCCTGGCCATCTGCATCGTTCCCGGTGTGAAATTTGCAATCATGGCTGATTTTCTCCAAAACTAAAGCTGCTGGCAACGAGGACCCTGCAACTCCTTAGGGCCCCAAAGCCACCTTTCATCTGATACGCAGACCCTTCGCCAATGACTTCATTTTCCCCATGGAAAATGGCCCCCATTTCTGGCCTCTCGCCCTGACCAATAGGGTGGTGCCCAGCAAGAAATTTGTAATCTTTGCTGGATTTCTCCAAATCTAAAGCTGCCAGTAAGAAGTACCCTGCAAGTCCTAAGAGCCCAAAAGGCCACCTTTCATCTGACACCCAGACCCTGGGGACATGACTTAATTTTCCCCGTGGAAAATGGGGTCAGTTTGAGGCCACTTGCCCTGGCCATCTGCATCGTTCCCGGTGTGAAATTTTCCAACTTGGCTTATTTTTCCAAAAGTAAAACTGCTGGCAACGAGGACACTGGAAATCCTTGGAGCCCCAAAGGCCACCTTTCATCTGACACCCAGACCCTGGGGAAAGGACTTCTTTTTCCCATGCAAAATGGCCTCTCTCTTTTCAGCCATTTGCCCTAGGCAACAGGGCAGTGCCCAGTGAGAAATTTGCAATCTGTGCTGGATTCCTTCACAACTAAAGCTCTTGGCAACTAGGGCTTGCAAGTCCTTAGAGCCTTAAAGGCCACCTTTCATCTGACACCCAGACCCTGGGGACATGACTTCATTTTCCCCGTGGAAAATGGGGTCAGTTTGAGGCCACTCGCCCTGGCCATCTGCCTCGTTCCCGGTGTGAAATTTGCAATCATGGCTGATTTTCTCCAAAACTAAAGCTGCTGCAAACGAGCACCCTGGAAGTCCTTGGAGCCCCAAAGGCCACCTTTCATCTGAAACCCAGACCCAGGGGAAAGGACTTCTTTTTCCCATGCAAAATGGCCTCTCTTTGCAGCCATTTGCCCTAGGCAACAGGGCAGTTCCTTGTAAGAAATTTGAAAACTTTTCTGGATTCCTCCACAACTAAAGCTGTTGGCAACAAGGACTTTGAAGTCCTTAGAGCCCCAAAGGCCACCTTTCATCTGACACCCAGACCCTGGGGACATGACTTCATTTTCCCCAGGGAAAATGGGGTCAGTTTGAGGCCACTCGCCCTGGCCATCTGCATCGTTCCCGGTGTGAAATTTGCAACTTGGCTGATTTTCTCCAAAAGTAAAGCTGCTGGCAACGAGGACACTGGAAGTCCTTGGAGCCACTAAGGCCACCTTTCATCTGATTCCCAAACCCTGGGGAAAGGACTTCTTTTTCCCATGGAAAATGGCCTCTCTTTGCAGCAATTTGCCATATCCAACAGGGAAGTGCCCAGTGAGAAATTTGCAATCTGTGCTGGATTCCTTCACTACTAAAGCTGTTGGCAACTAGGAGCTTGCAAGTCCTTAGAGCCCCAAAGGCCACCTTTCATCTGACACGCAGACCCGGGGCACATGACTTAATTTTCCCCAGGGAAAATGGGGTCAGTTTGAGGCCACTCGCCCTGGCCATCTGCATCGTTCCCGGTGTGAAATTTGCCAACTTGGCTTATTTTTCAAAAAGTAAAACTGCTGGCAACGAGGACACCGGAAATCCTTGGAGTCCCAAAGGCCACCTTTCATCTGACATCCAGACGCTGGGGACATGACTTCATTTTCCCCCGGGAAAATGGGGTCAGTTTGAGGCCACTCGCCCTGGCCATCTGCCTCGTTCCCGGTGTGAAATTTGCAATCATGGCTGATTTTCTCCAAAACTAAAGCTGCTGCAAACGAGCACCCTGGAAGTCCTTGGAGCCCCAAAGGCCACCTTTCATCTGAAACCCAGACCCAGGGGAAAGGACTTCTTTTTCCCATGCAAAATGGCCTCTCTTTGCAGCCTATTGCCCTAGGCAACAGGGCAGTTCCTTGTAAGAAATTTGAAAACTTTTCTGGATTCCTCCACAACTAAAGCTGTTGGCAACAAGGACTTTGAAGTCCTTAGAGCCCCAAAGGCCACCTTTCATCTGACACCCAGACCCTGGGGACATGACTTAATTTTCCCCGTGGAAAATGGGGTCAGTTTGAGGCCACTTGCCCTGGCCATCTGCATCGTTCCCGGTGTGAAATTTTCCAACTTGGCTTATTTTTCCAAAAGTAAAACTGCTGGCAACGAGGACACTGGAAATCCTTGGAGCCCCAAAGGCCACCTTTCATCTGACACCCAGACCCTGGGGAAAGGACTTCTTTTTCCCATGCAAAATGGCCTCTCTCTTTGCAGCCATTTGCCCTAGGCAACAGGGCAGTGCCCAGTGAGAAATTTGCAATCTGTGCTGGATTCCTTCACAACTAAAGCTGTTGGCAACTAGGGCTTGCAAGTCCTTAGAGCCTTAAAGGCCACCTTTCATCTGACACCCAGACCCTGGGGACATGACTTCATTTGCCCCCGTGGAAAATGGGGTCAGTTTGAGGCCACTCGCCCTGGCCATCTGCCTCGTTCCCGGTGTGAAATTTGCAATCATGGCTGATTTTCTCCAAAACTAAAGCTGCTGCAAACGAGCACCCTGGAAGTCCTTGGAGCCCCAAAGGCCACCTTTCATCTGAAACCCAGACCCAGGGGAAAGGACTTCTTTTTCCCATGCAAAATGGCCTCTCTTTGCAGCCATTTGCCCTAGGCAACAGGGCAGTTCCTTGTAAGAAATTTGAAAACTTTTCTGGATTCCTCCACAACTAAAGCTGTTGGCAACAAGGACTTTGAAGTCCTTAGAGCCCCAAAGGCCACCTTTCATCTGACACCCAGACCCTGGGGACATGACTTCATTTTCCCCAGGGAAAATGGGGTCAGTTTGAGGCCACTTGCCCTGGCCATCTGCATCGTTCCCGGTGTGAAATTTTCCAACTTGGCTTATTTTTCCAAAAGTAAAACTGCTGGCAACGCGGACACTGGAAATCCTTGGAGCCCCAAAGGCCACCTTTCATCTGACACCCAGACCCTGGGGAAAGGACTTCTTTTTCCCATGCAAAATGGCCTCTCTCTTTGCAGCCATTTGCCCTAGGCAACAGGGCAGTGCCCAGTGAGAAATTTGCAATCTGTGCTGGATTCCTCCACAACTAAAGCTGTTGGCAACTAGGGCTTGCAAGTCCTTAGAGCCTTAAAGGCCACCTTTCATCTGACACCCAGACCCTGGGGACATGACTTCATTTTCCCCAGGGAAAATGGGGTCAGTTTGAGGCCACTCGCCCTGGCCATCTGCCTCGTTCCCGGTGTGAAATTTGCAATCATGGCTGATTTTCTCCAAAACTAAAGCTGCTGCAAACGAGCACCCTGGAAGTCCTTGGAGCCCCAAAGGCCACCTTTCATCTGAAACCCAGACCCAGGGGAAAGGACTTCTTTTTCCCATGCAAAATGGCCTCTCTTTGCAGCCATTTGCCCTAGGCAACAGGGCAGTTCCTTGTAAGAAATTTGAAAACTTTTCTGGATTCCTCCACAACTAAAGCTGTTGGCAACAAGGACTTTGAAGTCCTTAGAGCCCCAAAGGCCACCTTTCATCTGACACCCAGACCCTGGGGACATGACTTCATTTTCCCCAGGGAAAATGGGGTCAGTTTGAGGCCACTCGCCCTGGCCATCTGCATCGTTCCCGGTGTGAAATTTGCAACTTGGCTGATTTTCTCCAAAAGTAAAGCTGCTGGCAACGAGGACACTGGAAGTCCTTGGAGCCACTAAGGCCACCTTTCATCTGATTCCCAAACCCTGGGGAAAGGACTTCTTTTTCCCATGCAAAATGGCCTCTCTTTGCAGCCATTTGCCATAGACAACAGGGCAGTGCGCAGTGAGAAATTTTTAAACATTGCTGGATTCCTAAAGAACTAACGCTGTTGGCAACTAGGAGCTTGCAAGTCCTTTGAGCCTTAAAGGCCACCTTTCATCTGACACGCAGACCCGGGGGACATGACTTAATTTTCCCCGTGGAATATGGGGTCAGTTTGAGGCCACTCGCCCTGGCCATCTGCATCGTTCCCGGTGTGAAATTTGCAATCATGGCTGATTTTCTCCAAAACTAAAGCTGCTAGCGACAAGGACCCTGCAACTCCTCAGGGCCCCAAAGCCACCTTTCATCTGATACGCAGACCCTGCGCCAATGACTTCATTTTCCCCATGGAAAATGGCCCCCATTTCTGGCCTCTCGCCCTAACCAATAGGGTGGTGCCCCGCAAGAAATTTGTAATCTTTGCTGGATTTCTCCAAATCTAAAGCTGCCAGTAAGAAGTACCCTGCAAGTCCTAAGAGCTCAAAAGGCCACCTTTCATCTGACACCCAGACCCTGGGGAAAGGACTTCTTTTTCCCATGAAAATGGCCTCTCTTTTCAGCCATTTGCCCTAGGCAACAGGGCAGTGCCCAGTGAGAAATTTGCAATCTGTGCTGGATTCCTCCACTACTAAAGCTGTTGGCAACTAGGACTTTGAAGTCCTTAGAGCCCCAAAGGCCACCTTTCATCTGACACCCAGACCCTGGGGACATGACTTCATTTTCCCCGTGGAAAATGGGGTCAGTTTGAGGCCACTCGCCCTGGCCATCTGCATCGTTCCCGGTGTGAAATTTGCAACTTGGCTGATTTTCTCCAAAAGTAAAGCTGCTGGCAACGAGGAAACTGGAAGTCCTTGGAGCCGCTAAGGCCACCTTTCATCTGATTCCCAGACCCTGGGGAAAGGACTTCTTTTTCCCATGGAAAATGGCCTCTCTTTGCAGCAATTTGCCATATCCAACAGGGAAGTGCCCAGTGAGAAATTTGCAATCTGTGCTGGATTCCTCCACTACTAAAGCTGTTGGCAACTAGGAGCTTGCAAGTCCTTAGAGCCCCAAAGGCCACCTTTCATCTGACACGCAGACCCGGGGCACATGACTTAATTTTCCCCAGGGAAAATGGGGTCAGTTTGAGGCCACTCGCCCTGGCCATCTGCATCGTTCCCGGTGTGAAATTTGCCAACTTGGCTTATTTTTCAAAAAGTAAAACTGCTGGCAACGAGGACACCGGAAATCCTTGGAGTCCCAAAGGCCACCTTTCATCTGACATCCAGACGCTGGGGACATGACTTCATTTTCCCCCGGGAAAATGGGGTCAGTTTGAGGCCACTCGCCCTGGCCATCTGCATCGTTCCCGGTGTGAAATTTGCAATCATGGCTGATTTTCTCCAAAACTAAAGCTGCTGGCAACGAGGACCCTGCAACTCCTTAGGGCCCCAAAGCCACCTTTCATCTGATACGCAGACCCTTCGCCAATGACTTCATTTTCCCCATGGAAAATGGCCCCCATTTCTGGCCTCTCGCCCTGACCAATAGGGTGGTGCCCAGCAAGAAATTTGTAATCTTTGCTGGATTTCTCCAAATCTAAAGCTGCCAGTAAGAAGTACCCTGCAAGTCCTAAGAGCCCAAAAGGCCACCTTTCATCTGACACCCAGACCCTGGGGACATGACTTAATTTTCCCCGTGGAAAATGGGGTCAGTTTGAGGCCACTTGCCCTGGCCATCTGCATCGTTCCCGGTGTGAAATTTTCCAACTTGGCTTATTTTTCCAAAAGTAAAACTGCTGGCAACGAGGACACTGGAAATCCTTGGAGCCCCAAAGGCCACCTTTCATCTGACACCCAGACCCTGGGGAAAGGACTTCTTTTTCCCATGCAAAATGGCCTCTCTCTTTGCAGCCATTTGCCCTAGGCAACAGGGCAGTGCCCAGTGAGAAATTTGCAATCTGTGCTGGATTCCTTCACAACTAAAGCTCTTGGCAACTAGGGCTTGCAAGTCCTTAGAGCCTTAAAGGCCACCTTTCATCTGACACCCAGACCCTGGGGACATGACTTCATTTTCCCCGTGGAAAATGGGGTCAGTTTGAGGCCACTCGCCCTGGCCATCTGCCTCGTTCCCGGTGTGAAATTTGCAATCATGGCTGATTTTCTCCAAAACTAAAGCTGCTGCAAACGAGCACCCTGGAAGTCCTTGGAGCCCCAAAGGCCACCTTTCATCTGAAACCCAGACCCAGGGGAAAGGACTTCTTTTTCCCATGCAAAATGGCCTCTCTTTGCAGCCATTTGCCCTAGGCAACAGGGCAGTTCCTTGTAAGAAATTTGAAAACTTTTCTGGATTCCTCCACAACTAAAGCTGTTGGCAACAAGGACTTTGAAGTCCTTAGAGCCCCAAAGGCCACCTTTCATCTGACACCCAGACCCTGGGGACATGACTTCATTTTCCCCAGGGAAAATGGGGTCAGTTTGAGGCCACTTGCCCTGGCCATCTGCATCGTTCCCGGTGTGAAATTTTCCAACTTGGCTTATTTTTCCAAAAGTAAAACTGCTGGCAACGAGGACACTGGAAATCCTTGGAGCCCCAAAGGCCACCTTTCATCTGACACCCAGACCCTGGGGAAAGGACTTCTTTTTCCCATGCAAAATGGCCTCTCTCTTTGCAGCCATTTGCCCTAGGCAACAGGGCAGTGCCCAGTGAGAAATTTGCAATCTGTGCTGGATTCCTCCACAACTAAAGCTGTTGGCAACTAGGGCTTGCAAGTCCTTAGAGCCTTAAAGGCCACCTTTCATCTGACACCCAGACCCTGGGGACATGACTTCATTTTCCCCGTGGAAAATGGGGTCAGTTTGAGGCCACTCGCCCTGGCCATCTGCCTCGTTCCCGGTGTGAAATTTGCAATCATGGCTGATTTTCTCCAAAACTAAAGCTGCTGCAAACGAGCACCCTGGAAGTCCTTGGAGCCCCAAAGGCCACCTTTCATCTGAAACCCAGACCCAGGGGAAAGGACTTCTTTTTCCCATGCAAAATGGCCTCTCTTTGCAGCCATTTGCCCTAGGCAACAGGGCAGTTCCTTGTAAGAAATTTGAAAACTTTTCTGGATTCCTCCACAACTAAAGCTGTTGGCAACAAGGACTTTGAAGTCCTTAGAGCCCCAAAGGCCACCTTTCATCTGACACCCAGACCCTGGGGACATGACTTCATTTTCCCCAGGGAAAATGGGGTCAGTTTGAGGCCACTCGCCCTGGCCATCTGCATCGTTCCCGGTGTGAAATTTGCAACTTGGCTGATTTTCTCCAAAAGTAAAGCTGCTGGCAACGAGGACACTGGAAGTCCTTGGAGCCACTAAGGCCACCTTTCATCTGATTCCCAAACCCTGGGGAAAGGACTTCTTTTTCCCATGCAAAATGGCCTCTCTTTGCAGCCATTTGCCATAGACAACAGGGCAGTGCGCAGTGAGAAATTTTTAAACATTGCTGGATTCCTAAAGAACTAACGCTGTTGGCAACTAGGAGCTTGCAAGTCCTTTGAGCCTTAAAGGCCACCTTTCATCTGACACGCAGACCCGGGGGACATGACTTAATTTTCCCCGTGGAATATGGGGTCAGTTTGAGGCCACTCGCCCTGGCCATCTGCATCGTTCCCGGTGTGAAATTTGCAATCATGGCTGATTTTCTCCAAAACTAAAGCTGCTAGCGACAAGGACCCTGCAACTCCTCAGGGCCCCAAAGCCACCTTTCATCTGATACGCAGACCCTGCGCCAATGACTTCATTTTCCCCATGGAAAATGGCCCCCATTTCTGGCCTCTCGCCCTAACCAATAGGGTGGTGCCCAGCAAGAAATTTGTAATCTTTGCTGGATTTCTCCAAATCTAAAGCTGCCAGTAAGAAGTACCCTGCAAGTCCTAAGAGCTCAAAAGGCCACCTTTCATCTGACACCCAGACCCTGGGGAAAGGACTTCTTTTTCCCATGAAAATGGCCTCTCTTTTCAGCCATTTGCCCTAGGCAACAGGGCAGTGCCCAGTGAGAAATTTGCAATCTGTGCTGGATTCCTCCACTACTAAAGCTGTTGGCAACTAGGACTTTGAAGTCCTTAGAGCCCCAAAGGCCACCTTTCATCTGACACCCAGACCCTGGGGACATGACTTCATTTTCCCCGTGGAAAATGGGGTCAGTTTGAGGCCACTCGCCCTGGCCATCTGCATCGTTCCCGGTGTGAAATTTGCAACTTGGCTGATTTTCTCCAAAAGTAAAGCTGCTGGCAACGAGGAAACTGGAAGTCCTTGGAGCCGCTAAGGCCACCTTTCATCTGATTCCCAGACCCTGGGGAAAGGACTTCTTTTTCCCATGGAAAATGGCCTCTCTTTGCAGCAATTTGCCATATCCAACAGGGAAGTGCCCAGTGAGAAATTTGCAATCTGTGCTGGATTCCTCCACTACTAAAGCTGTTGGCAACTAGGAGCTTGCAAGTCCTTAGAGCCCCAAAGGCCACCTTTCATCTGACACGCAGACCCGGGGCACATGACTTAATTTTCCCCAGGGAAAATGGGGTCAGTTTGAGGCCACTCGCCCTGGCCATCTGCATCGTTCCCGGTGTGAAATTTGCCAACTTGGCTTATTTTTCAAAAAGTAAAACTGCTGGCAACGAGGACACCGGAAATCCTTGGAGTCCCAAAGGCCACCTTTCATCTGACATCCAGACGCTGGGGACATGACTTCATTTTCCCCCGGGAAAATGGGGTCAGTTTGAGGCCACTCGCCCTGGCCATCTGCATCGTTCCCGGTGTGAAATTTGCAATCATGGCTGATTTTCTCCAAAACTAAAGCTGCTGGCAACGAGGACCCTGCAACTCCTTAGGGCCCCAAAGCCACCTTTCATCTGATACGCAGACCCTTCGCCAATGACTTCATTTTCCCCATGGAAAATGGCCCCCATTTCTGGCCTCTCGCCCTGACCAATAGGGTGGTGCCCAGCAAGAAATTTGTAATCTTTGCTGGATTTCTCCAAATCTAAAGCTGCCAGTAAGAAGTACCCTGCAAGTCCTAAGAGCCCAAAAGGCCACCTTTCATCTGACACCCAGACCCTGGGGACATGACTTAATTTTCCCCGTGGAAAATGGGGTCAGTTTGAGGCCACTTGCCCTGGCCATCTGCATCGTTCCCGGTGTGAAATTTTCCAACTTGGCTTATTTTTCCAAAAGTAAAACTGCTGGCAACGAGGACACTGGAAATCCTTGGAGCCCCAAAGGCCACCTTTCATCTGACACCCAGACCCTGGGGAAAGGACTTCTTTTTCCCATGCAAAATGGCCTCTCTCTTTGCAGCCATTTGCCCTAGGCAACAGGGCAGTGCCCAGTGAGAAATTTGCAATCTGTGCTGGATTCCTTCACAACTAAAGCTCTTGGCAACTAGGGCTTGCAAGTCCTTAGAGCCTTAAAGGCCACCTTTCATCTGACACCCAGACCCTGGGGACATGACTTCATTTTCCCCGTGGAAAATGGGGTCAGTTTGAGGCCACTCGCCCTGGCCATCTGCCTCGTTCCCGGTGTGAAATTTGCAATCATGGCTGATTTTCTCCAAAACTAAAGCTGCTGCAAACGAGCACCCTGGAAGTCCTTGGAGCCCCAAAGGCCACCTTTCATCTGAAACCCAGACCCAGGGGAAAGGACTTCTTTTTCCCATGCAAAATGGCCTCTCTTTGCAGCCATTTGCCCTAGGCAACAGGGCAGTTCCTTGTAAGAAATTTGAAAACTTTTCTGGATTCCTCCACAACTAAAGCTGTTGGCAACAAGGACTTTGAAGTCCTTAGAGCCCCAAAGGCCACCTTTCATCTGACACCCAGACCCTGGGGACATGACTTCATTTTCCCCAGGGAAAATGGGGTCAGTTTGAGGCCACTTGCCCTGGCCATCTGCATCGTTCCCGGTGTGAAATTTTCCAACTTGGCTTATTTTTCCAAAAGTAAAACTGCTGGCAACGAGGACACTGGAAATCCTTGGAGCCCCAAAGGCCACCTTTCATCTGACACCCAGACCCTGGGGAAAGGACTTCTTTTTCCCATGCAAAATGGCCTCTCTCTTTGCAGCCATTTGCCCTAGGCAACAGGGCAGTGCCCAGTGAGAAATTTGCAATCTGTGCTGGATTCCTCCACAACTAAAGCTGTTGGCAACTAGGGCTTGCAAGTCCTTAGAGCCTTAAAGGCCACCTTTCATCTGACACCCAGACCCTGGGGACATGACTTCATTTGCCCCGTGGAAAATGGGGTCAGTTTGAGGCCACTCGCCCTGGCCATCTGCCTCGTTCCCGGTGTGAAATTTGCAATCATGGCTGATTTTCTCCAAAACTAAAGCTGCTGCAAATGAGCACCCTGGAAGTCCTTGGAGCCCCAAAGGCCACCTTTCATCTGAAACCCAGACCCAGGGGAAAGGACTTCTTTTTCCCATGCAAAATGGCCTCTCTTTGCAGCCATTTGCCCTAGGCAACAGGGCAGTTCCATGTAAGAAATTTGAAAACTTTTCTGGATTCCTCCACAACTAAAGCTGTTGGCAACAAGGACTTTGAAGTCCTTAGAGCCCCAAAGGCCACCTTTCATCTGACACCCAGACCCTGGGGACATGACTTCATTTTCCCCGTGGAAAATGGGGTCAGTTTGAGGCCACTCGCCCTGGCCATCTGCATCGTTCCCGGTGTGAAATTTGCAACTTGGCTGATTTTCTCCAAAAGTAAAGCTGCTGGCAACGAGGAAACTGGAAGTCCTTGGAGCCGCTAAGGCCACCTTTCATCTGATTCCCAGACCCTGGGGAAAGGACTTCTTTTTCCCATGGAAAATGGCCTCTCTTTGCAGCAATTTGCCATATCCAACAGGGAAGTGCCCAGTGAGAAATTTGCAATCTGTGCTGGATTCCTTCACTACTAAAGCTGTTGGCAACTAGGAGCTTGCAAGTCCTTAGAGCCCCAAAGGCCACCTTTAATCTGACACGCAGACCCGGGGCACATGACTTAATTTTCCCCAGGGAAAATGGGGTCAGTTTGAGGCCACTCGCCCTGGCCATCTGCATCGTTCCCGGTGTGAAATTTGCCAACTTGGCTTATTTTTCAAAAAGTAAAACTGCTGGCAACGAGGACACCGGAAATCCTTGGAGTCCCAAAGGCCACCTTTCATCTGACATCCAGACGCTGGGGACATGACTTCATTTTCCCCCGGGAAAATGGGGTCAGTTTGAGGCCACTCGCCCTGGCCATCTGCATCGTTCCCGGTGTGAAATTTGCAATCATGGCTGATTTTCTCCAAAACTAAAGCTGCTGGCAACGAGGACCCTGCAACTCCTTAGGGCCCCAAAGCCACCTTTCATCTGATACGCAGACCCTTCGCCAATGACTTCATTTTCCCCATGGAAAATGGCCCCCATTTCTGGCCTCTCGCCCTGACCAATAGGGTGGTGCCCAGCAAGAAATTTGTAATCTTTGCTGGATTTCTCCAAATCTAAAGCTGCCAGTAAGAAGTACCCTGCAAGTCCTAAGAGCCCAAAAGGCCACCTTTCATCTGACACCCAGACCCTGGGGACATGACTTAATTTTCCCCGTGGAAAATGGGGTCAGTTTGAGGCCACTTGCCCTGGCCATCTGCATCGTTCCCGGTGTGAAATTTTCCAACTTGGCTTATTTTTCCAAAAGTAAAACTGCTGGCAACGAGGACACTGGAAATCCTTGGAGCCCCAAAGGCCACCTTTCATCTGACACCCAGACCCTGGGGAAAGGACTTCTTTTTCCCATGCAAAATGGCCTCTCTCTTTTCAGCCATTTGCCCTAGGCAACAGGGCAGTGCCCAGTGAGAAATTTGCAATCTGTGCTGGATTCCTTCACAACTAAAGCTGTTGGCAACTAGGGCTTGCAAGTCCTTAGAGCCTTAAAGGCCACCTTTCATCTGACACCCAGACCCTGGGGACATGACTTCATTTTCCCCGTGGAAAATGGGGTCAGTTTGAGGCCACTCGCCCTGGCCATCTGCCTCGTTCCCGGTGTGAAATTTGCAATCATGGCTGATTTTCTCCAAAACTAAAGCTGCTGCAAACGAGCACCCTGGAAGTCCTTGGAGCCCCAAAGGCCACCTTTCATCTGAAACCCAGACCCAGGGGAAAGGACTTCTTTTTCCCATGCAAAATGGCCTCTCTTTGCAGCCATTTGCCCTAGGCAACAGGGCAGTTCCTTGTAAGAAATTTGAAAACTTTTCTGGATTCCTCCACAACTAAAGCTGTTGGCAACAAGGACTTTGAAGTCCTTAGAGCCCCAAAGGCCACCTTTCATCTGACACCCAGACCCTGGGGACATGACTTCATTTTCCCCAGGGAAAATGGGGTCAGTTTGAGGTCACTCGCCCTGGCCATCTGCATCGTTCCCGGTGTGAAATTTGCAACTTGGCTGATTTTCTCCAAAAGTAAAGCTGCTGGCAACGAGGACACTGGAAGTCCTTGGAGCCACTAAGGCCACCTTTCATCTGATTCCCAAACCCTGGGGAAAGGACTTCTTTTTCCCATGCAAAATGGCCTCTCTTTGCAGCCATTTGCCATAGACAACAGGGCAGTGCGCAGTGAGAAATTTTTAAACATTGCTGGATTCCTAAAGAACTAACGCTGTTGGCAACTAGGAGCTTGCAAGTCCTTTGAGCCTTAAAGGCCACCTTTCATCTGACACGCAGACCCGGGGGACATGACTTAATTTTCCCCGTGGAATATGGGGTCAGTTTGAGGCCACTCGCCCTGGCCATCTGCATCGTTCCCGGTGTGAAATTTGCAATCATGGCTGATTTTCTCCAAAACTAAAGCTGCTAGCGACAAGGACCCTGCAACTCCTCAGGGCCCCAAAGCCACCTTTCATCTGATACGCAGACCCTGCGCCAATGACTTCATTTTCCCCATGGAAAATGGCCCCCATTTCTGGCCTCTCGCCCTAACCAATAGGGTGGTGCCCAGCAAGAAATTTGTAATCTTTGCTGGATTTCTCCAAATCTAAAGCTGCCAGTAAGAAGTACCCTGCAAGTCCTAAGAGCTCAAAAGGCCACCTTTCATCTGACACCCAGACCCTGGGGAAAGGACTTCTTTTTCCCATGAAAATGGCCTCTCTTTTCAGCCATTTGCCCTAGGCAACAGGGCAGTGCCCAGTGAGAAATTTGCAATCTGTGCTGGATTCCTCCACTACTAAAGCTGTTGGCAACTAGGACTTTGAAGTCCTTAGAGCCCCAAAGGCCACCTTTCATCTGACACCCAGACCCTGGGGACATGACTTCATTTTCCCCGTGGAAAATGGGGTCAGTTTGAGGCCACTCGCCCTGGCCATCTGCATCGTTCCCGGTGTGAAATTTGCAACTTGGCTGATTTTCTCCAAAAGTAAAGCTGCTGGCAACGAGGAAACTGGAAGTCCTTGGAGCCGCTAAGGCCACCTTTCATCTGATTCCCAGACCCTGGGGAAAGGACTTCTTTTTCCCATGGAAAATGGCCTCTCTTTGCAGCAATTTGCCATATCCAACAGGGAAGTGCCCAGTGAGAAATTTGCAATCTGTGCTGGATTCCTCCACTACTAAAGCTGTTGGCAACTAGGAGCTTGCAAGTCCTTAGAGCCCCAAAGGCCACCTTTCATCTGACACGCAGACCCGGGGCACATGACTTAATTTTCCCCAGGGAAAATGGGGTCAGTTTGAGGCCACTCGCCCTGGCCATCTGCATCGTTCCCGGTGTGAAATTTGCCAACTTGGCTTATTTTTCAAAAAGTAAAACTGCTGGCAACGAGGACACCGGAAATCCTTGGAGTCCCAAAGGCCACCTTTCATCTGACATCCAGACGCTGGGGACATGACTTCATTTTCCCCCGGGAAAATGGGGTCAGTTTGAGGCCACTCGCCCTGGCCATCTGCATCGTTCCCGGTGTGAAATTTGCAATCATGGCTGATTTTCTCCAAAACTAAAGCTGCTGGCAACGAGGACCCTGCAACTCCTCAGGGCCCCAAAGCCACCTTTCATCTGATACGCAGACCCTTCGCCAATGACTTCATTTTCCCCATGGAAAATGGCCCCCATTTCTGGCCTCTCGCCCTGACCAATAGGGTGGTGCCCAGCAAGAAATTTGTAATCTTTGCTGGATTTCTCCAAATCTAAAGCTGCCAGTAAGAAGTACCCTGCAAGTCCTAAGAGCCCAAAAGGCCACCTTTCATCTGACACCCAGACCCTGGGGACATGACTTAATTTTCCCCGTGGAAAATGGGGTCAGTTTGAGGCCACTTGCCCTGGCCATCTGCATCGTTCCCGGTGTGAAATTTTCCAACTTGGCTTATTTTTCCAAAAGTAAAACTGCTGGCAACGAGGACACTGGAAATCCTTGGAGCCCCAAAGGCCACCTTTCATCTGACACCCAGACCCTGGGGAAAGGACTTCTTTTTCCCATGCAAAATGGCCTCTCTCTTTTCAGCCATTTGCCCTAGGCAACAGGGCAGTGCCCAGTGAGAAATTTGCAATCTGTGCTGGATTCCTTCACAACTAAAGCTGTTGGCAACTAGGGCTTGCAAGTCCTTAGAGCCTTAAAGGCCACCTTTCATCTGACACCCAGACCCTGGGGACATGACTTCATTTTCCCCGTGGAAAATGGGGTCAGTTTGAGGCCACTCGCCCTGGCCATCTGCCTCGTTCCCGGTGTGAAATTTGCAATCATGGCTGATTTTCTCCAAAACTAAAGCTGCTGCAAACGAGCACCCTGGAAGTCCTTGGAGCCCCAAAGGCCACCTTTCATCTGAAACCCAGACCCAGGGGAAAGGACTTCTTTTTCCCATGCAAAATGGCCTCTCTTTGCAGCCATTTGCCCTAGGCAACAGGGCAGTTCCTTGTAAGAAATTTGAAAACTTTTCTGGATTCCTCCACAACTAAAGCTGTTGGCAACAAGGACTTTGAAGTCCTTAGAGCCCCAAAGGCCACCTTTCATCTGACACCCAGACCCTGGGGACATGACTTCATTTTCCCCAGGGAAAATGGGGTCAGTTTGAGGCCACTTGCCCTGGCCATCTGCATCGTTCCCGGTGTGAAATTTTCCAACTTGGCTTATTTTTCCAAAAGTAAAACTGCTGGCAACGAGGACACTGGAAATCCTTGGAGCCCCAAAGGCCACCTTTCATCTGACACCCAGACCCTGGGGAAAGGACTTCTTTTTCCCATGCAAAATGGCCTCTCTCTTTGCAGCCATTTGCCCTAGGCAACAGGGCAGTGCCCAGTGAGAAATTTGCAATCTGTGCTGGATTCCTCCACAACTAAAGCTGTTGGCAACTAGGGCTTGCAAGTCCTTAGAGCCTTAAAGGCCACCTTTCATCTGACACCCAGACCCTGGGGACATGACTTCATTTGCCCCGTGGAAAATGGGGTCAGTTTGAGGCCACTCGCCCTGGCCATCTGCCTCGTTCCCGGTGTGAAATTTGCAATCATGGCTGATTTTCTCCAAAACTAAAGCTGCTGCAAATGAGCACCCTGGAAGTCCTTGGAGCCCCAAAGGCCACCTTTCATCTGAAACCCAGACCCAGGGGAAAGGACTTCTTTTTCCCATGCAAAATGGCCTCTCTCTTTGCAGCCATTTGCCCTAGGCAACAGGGCAGTTCCATGTAAGAAATTTGAAAACTTTTCTGGATTCCTCCACAACTAAAGCTGTTGGCAACAAGGACTTTGAAGTCCTTAGAGTCCCAAAGGCCACCTTTCATCTGACACCCAGACCCTGGGGACATGACTTCATTTTCCCCGTGGAAAATGGGGTCAGTTTGAGGCCACTCGCCCTGGCCATCTGCATCGTTCCCGGTGTGAAATTTGCAACTTGGCTGATTTTCTCCAAAAGTAAAGCTGCTGGCAACGAGGAAACTGGAAGTCCTTGGAGCCGCTAAGGCCACCTTTCATCTGATTCCCAGACCCTGGGGAAAGGACTTCTTTTTCCCATGGAAAATGGCCTCTCTTTGCAGCAATTTGCCATATCCAACAGGGAAGTGCCCAGTGAGAAATTTGCAATCTGTGCTGGATTCCTTCACTACTAAAGCTGTTGGCAACTAGGAGCTTGCAAGTCCTTAGAGCCCCAAAGGCCACCTTTAATCTGACACGCAGACCCGGGGCACATGACTTAATTTTCCCCAGGGAAAATGGGGTCAGTTTGAGGCCACTCGCCCTGGCCATCTGCATCGTTCCCGGTGTGAAATTTGCCAACTTGGCTTATTTTTCAAAAAGTAAAACTGCTGGCAACGAGGACACCGGAAATCCTTGGAGTCCCAAAGGCCACCTTTCATCTGACATCCAGACGCTGGGGACATGACTTCATTTTCCCCCGGGAAAATGGGGTCAGTTTGAGGCCACTCGCCCTGGCCATCTGCATCGTTCCCGGTGTGAAATTTGCAATCATGGCTGATTTTCTCCAAAACTAAAGCTGCTGGCAACGAGGACCCTGCAACTCCTTAGGGCCCCAAAGCCACCTTTCATCTGATACGCAGACCCTTCGCCAATGACTTCATTTTCCCCATGGAAAATGGCCCCCATTTCTGGCCTCTCGCCCTGACCAATAGGGTGGTGCCCAGCAAGAAATTTGTAATCTTTGCTGGATTTCTCCAAATCTAAAGCTGCCAGTAAGAAGTACCCTGCAAGTCCTAAGAGCCCAAAAGGCCACCTTTCATCTGACACCCAGACCCTGGGGACATGACTTAATTTTCCCCGTGGAAAATGGGGTCAGTTTGAGGCCACTTGCCCTGGCCATCTGCATCGTTCCCGGTGTGAAATTTTCCAACTTGGCTTATTTTTCCAAAAGTAAAACTGCTGGCAACGAGGACACTGGAAATCCTTGGAGCCCCAAAGGCCACCTTTCATCTGACACCCAGACCCTGGGGAAAGGACTTCTTTTTCCCATGCAAAATGGCCTCTCTCTTTTCAGCCATTTGCCCTAGGCAACAGGGCAGTGCCCAGTGAGAAATTTGCAATCTGTGCTGGATTCCTTCACAACTAAAGCTCTTGGCAACTAGGGCTTGCAAGTCCTTAGAGCCTTAAAGGCCACCTTTCATCTGACACCCAGACCCTGGGGACATGACTTCATTTTCCCCGTGGAAAATGGGGTCAGTTTGAGGCCACTCGCCCTGGCCATCTGCCTCGTTCCCGGTGTGAAATTTGCAATCATGGCTGATTTTCTCCAAAACTAAAGCTGCTGCAAACGAGCACCCTGGAAGTCCTTGGAGCCCCAAAGGCCACCTTTCATCTGAAACCCAGACCCAGGGGAAAGGACTTCTTTTTCCCATGCAAAATGGCCTCTCTTTGCAGCCATTTGCCCTAGGCAACAGGGCAGTTCCTTGTAAGAAATTTGAAAACTTTTCTGGATTCCTCCACAACTAAAGCTGTTGGCAACAAGGACTTTGAAGTCCTTAGAGCCCCAAAGGCCACCTTTCATCTGACACCCAGACCCTGGGGACATGACTTCATTTTCCCCAGGGAAAATGGGGTCAGTTTGAGGCCACTCGCCCTGGCCATCTGCATCGTTCCCGGTGTGAAATTTGCAACTTGGCTGATTTTCTCCAAAAGTAAAGCTGCTGGCAACGAGGACACTGGAAGTCCTTGGAGCCACTAAGGCCACCTTTCATCTGATTCCCAAACCCTGGGGAAAGGACTTCTTTTTCCCATGCAAAATGGCCTCTCTTTGCAGCCATTTGCCATAGACAACAGGGCAGTGCGCAGTGAGAAATTTTTAAACATTGCTGGATTCCTAAAGAACTAACGCTGTTGGCAACTAGGAGCTTGCAAGTCCTTTGAGCCTTAAAGGCCACCTTTCATCTGACACGCAGACCCGGGGGACATGACTTAATTTTCCCCGTGGAATATGGGGTCAGTTTGAGGCCACTCGCCCTGGCCATCTGCATCGTTCCCGGTGTGAAATTTGCAATCATGGCTGATTTTCTCCAAAACTAAAGCTGCTAGCGACAAGGACCCTGCAACTCCTCAGGGCCCCAAAGCCACCTTTCATCTGATACGCAGACCCTGCGCCAATGACTTCATTTTCCCCATGGAAAATGGCCCCCATTTCTGGCCTCTCGCCCTAACCAATAGGGTGGTGCCCAGCAAGAAATTTGTAATCTTTGCTGGATTTCTCCAAATCTAAAGCTGCCAGTAAGAAGTACCCTGCAAGTCCTAAGAGCTCAAAAGGCCACCTTTCATCTGACACCCAGACCCAGGGGAAAGGACTTCTTTTTCCCATGAAAATGGCCTCTCTTTTCAGCCATTTGCCCTAGGCAACAGGGCAGTGCCCAGTGAGAAATTTGCAATCTGTGCTGGATTCCTCCACTACTAAAGCTGTTGGCAACTAGGACTTTGAAGTCCTTAGAGCCCCAAAGGCCACCTTTCATCTGACACCCAGACCCTGGGGACATGACTTCATTTTCCCCGTGGAAAATGGGGTCAGTTTGAGGCCACTCGCCCTGGCCATCTGCATCGTTCCCGGTGTGAAATTTGCAACTTGGCTGATTTTCTCCAAAAGTAAAGCTGCTGGCAACGAGGAAACTGGAAGTCCTTGGAGCCGCTAAGGCCACCTTTCATCTGATTCCCAGACCCTGGGGAAAGGACTTCTTTTTCCCATGGAAAATGGCCTCTCTTTGCAGCAATTTGCCATATCCAACAGGGAAGTGCCCAGTGAGAAATTTGCAATCTGTGCTGGATTCCTCCACTACTAAAGCTGTTGGCAACTAGGAGCTTGCAAGTCCTTAGAGCCCCAAAGGCCACCTTTCATCTGACACGCAGACCCGGGGCACATGACTTAATTTTCCCCAGGGAAAATGGGGTCAGTTTGAGGCCACTCGCCCTGGCCATCTGCATCGTTCCCGGTGTGAAATTTGCCAACTTGGCTTATTTTTCAAAAAGTAAAACTGCTGGCAACGAGGACACCGGAAATCCTTGGAGTCCCAAAGGCCACCTTTCATCTGACATCCAGACGCTGGGGACATGACTTCATTTTCCCCCGGGAAAATGGGGTCAGTTTGAGGCCACTCGCCCTGGCCATCTGCATCGTTCCCGGTGTGAAATTTGCAATCATGGCTGATTTTCTCCAAAACTAAAGCTGCTGGCAACGAGGACCCTGCAACTCCTTAGGGCCCCAAAGCCACCTTTCATCTGATACGCAGACCCTTCGCCAATGACTTCATTTTCCCCATGGAAAATGGCCCCCATTTCTGGCCTCTCGCCCTGACCAATAGGGTGGTGCCCAGCAAGAAATTTGTAATCTTTGCTGGATTTCTCCAAATCTAAAGCTGCCAGTAAGAAGTACCCTGCAAGTCCTAAGAGCCCAAAAGGCCACCTTTCATCTGACACCCAGACCCTGGGGACATGACTTAATTTTCCCCGTGGAAAATGGGGTCAGTTTGAGGCCACTTGCCCTGGCCATCTGCATCGTTCCCGGTGTGAAATTTTCCAACTTGGCTTATTTTTCCAAAAGTAAAACTGCTGGCAACGAGGACACTGGAAATCCTTGGAGCCCCAAAGGCCACCTTTCATCTGACACCCAGACCCTGGGGAAAGGACTTCTTTTTCCCATGCAAAATGGCCTCTCTCTTTGCAGCCATTTGCCCTAGGCAACAGGGCAGTGCCCAGTGAGAAATTTGCAATCTGTGCTGGATTCCTCCACAACTAAAGCTCTTGGCAACTAGGGCTTGCAAGTCCTTAGAGCCTTAAAGGCCACCTTTCATCTGACACCCAGACCCTGGGGACATGACTTCATTTGCCCCGTGGAAAATGGGGTCAGTTTGAGGCCACTCGCCCTGGCCATCTGCCTCGTTCCCGGTGTGAAATTTGCAATCATGGCTGATTTTCTCCAAAACTAAAGCTGCTGCAAACGAGCACCCTGGAAGTCCTTGGAGCCCCAAAGGCCACCTTTCATCTGAAACCCAGACCCAGGGGAAAGGACTTCTTTTTCCCATGCAAAATGGCCTCTCTTTGCAGCCATTTGCCCTAGGCAACAGGGCAGTTCCATGTAAGAAATTTGAAAACTTTTCTGGATTCCTCCACAACTAAAGCTGTTGGCAACAAGGACTTTGAAGTCCTTAGAGCCCCAAAGGCCACCTTTCATCTGACACCCAGACCCTGGGGACATGACTTCATTTGCCCCGTGGAAAATGGGGTCAGTTTGAGGCCACTCGCCCTGGCCATCTGCATCGTTCCCGGTGTGAAATTTGCAACTTGGCTGATTTTCTCCAAAAGTAAAGCTGCTGGCAACGAGGAAACTGGAAGTCCTTGGAGCCGCTAAGGCCACCTTTCATCTGATTCCCAGACCCTGGGGAAAGGACTTCTTTTTCCCATGGAAAATGGCCTCTCTTTGCAGCAATTTGCCATATCCAACAGGGAAGTGCCCAGTGAGAAATTTGCAATCTGTGCTGGATTCCTTCACTACTAAAGCTGTTGGCAACTAGGAGCTTGCAAGTCCTTAGAGCCCCAAAGGCCACCTTTCATCTGACACGCAGACCCTGGGGACATGACTTAATTTTCCCCAGGGAAAATGGGGTCAGTTTGAGGCCACTCGCCCTGGCCATCTGCATCGTTCCCGGTGTGAAATTTGCCAACTTGGCTTATTTTTCAAAAAGTAAAACTGCTGGCAACGAGGACACCGGAAATCCTTGGAGTCCCAAAGGCCACCTTTCATCTGACATCCAGACGCTGGGGACATGACTTCATTTTCCCCCGGGAAAATGGGGTCAGTTTGAGGCCACTCGCCCTGGCCATCTGCATCGTTCCCGGTGTGAAATTTGCAATCATGGCTGATTTTCTCCAAAACTAAAGCTGCTGGCAACGAGGACCCTGCAACTCCTTAGGGCCCCAAAGCCACCTTTCATCTGATACGCAGACCCTTCGCCAATGACTTCATTTTCCCCATGGAAAATGGCCCCCATTTCTGGCCTCTCGCCCTGACCAATAGGGTGGTGCCCAGCAAGAAATTTGTAATCTTTGCTGGATTTCTCCAAATCTAAAGCTGCCAGTAAGAAGTACCCTGCAAGTCCTAAGAGCCCAAAAGGCCACCTTTCATCTGACACCCAGACCCTGGGGACATGACTTAATTTTCCCCGTGGAAAATGGGGTCAGTTTGAGGCCACTTGCCCTGGCCATCTGCATCGTTCCCGGTGTGAAATTTTCCAACTTGGCTTATTTTTCCAAAAGTAAAACTGCTGGCAACGAGGACACTGGAAATCCTTGGAGCCCCAAAGGCCACCTTTCATCTGACACCCAGACCCTGGGGAAAGGACTTCTTTTTCCCATGCAAAATGGCCTCTCTCTTTTCAGCCATTTGCCCTAGGCAACAGGGCAGTGCCCAGTGAGAAATTTGCAATCTGTGCTGGATTCCTTCACAACTAAAGCTGTTGGCAACTAGGGCTTGCAAGTCCTTAGAGCCTTAAAGGCCACCTTTCATCTGACACCCAGACCCTGGGGACATGACTTCATTTTCCCCGTGGAAAATGGGGTCAGTTTGAGGCCACTCGCCCTGGCCATCTGCCTCGTTCCCGGTGTGAAATTTGCAATCATGGCTGATTTTCTCCAAAACTAAAGCTGCTGCAAACGAGCACCCTGGAAGTCCTTGGAGCCCCAAAGGCCACCTTTCATCTGAAACCCAGACCCAGGGGAAAGGACTTCTTTTTCCCATGCAAAATGGCCTCTCTTTGCAGCCATTTGCCCTAGGCAACAGGGCAGTTCCTTGTAAGAAATTTGAAAACTTTTCTGGATTCCTCCACAACTAAAGCTGTTGGCAACAAGGACTTTGAAGTCCTTAGAGCCCCAAAGGCCACCTTTCATCTGACACCCAGACCCTGGGGACATGACTTAATTTTCCCCGTGGAAAATGGGGTCAGTTTGAGGCCACTTGCCCTGGCCATCTGCATCGTTCCCGGTGTGAAATTTTCCAACTTGGCTTATTTTTCCAAAAGTAAAACTGCTGGCAACGAGGACACTGGAAATCCTTGGAGCCCCAAAGGCCACCTTTCATCTGACACC
The DNA here is from genome assembly GCF_051311805.1 of Agelaius phoeniceus. Taxonomy (NCBI): domain Eukaryota; kingdom Metazoa; phylum Chordata; class Aves; order Passeriformes; family Icteridae; genus Agelaius; species Agelaius phoeniceus. Next base: position 414,099 of record NC_135287.1, read on the forward strand.
CAGACCCTGGGGAAAGGACTTCTTTTTCCCATGCAAAATGGCCTCTCTCTTTTCAGCCATTTGCCCTAGGCAACAGGGCAGTGCCCAGTGAGAAATTTGCAATCTGTGCTGGATTCCTTCACAACTAAAGCTCTTGGCAACTAGGGCTTGCAAGTCCTTAGAGCCTTAAAGGCCACCTTTCATCTGACACCCAGACCCTGGGGACATGACTTCATTTGCCCCGTGGAAAATGGGGTCAGTTTGAGGCCACTCGCCCTGGCCATCTGCCTCGTTCCCGGTGTGAAATTTGCAATCATGGCTGATTTTCTCCAAAACTAAAGCTGCTGCAAACGAGCACCCTGGAAGTCCTTGGAGCCCCAAAGGCCACCTTTCATCTGAAACCCAGACCCAGGGGAAAGGACTTCTTTTTCCCATGCAAAATGGCCTCTCTTTGCAGCCATTTGCCCTAGGCAACAGGGCAGTTCCTTGTAAGAAATTTGAAAACTTTTCTGGATTCCTCCACAACTAAAGCTGTTGGCAACAAGGACTTTGAAGTCCTTAGAGCCCCAAAGGCCACCTTTCATCTGACACCCAGACCCTGGGGACATGACTTCATTTTCCCCAGGGAAAATGGGGTCAGTTTGAGGCCACTCGCCCTGGCCATCTGCATCGTTCCCGGTGTGAAATTTGCAACTTGGCTGATTTTCTCCAAAAGTAAAGCTGCTGGCAACGAGGACACTGGAAGTCCTTGGAGCCACTAAGGCCACCTTTCATCTGATTCCCAAACCCTGGGGAAAGGACTTCTTTTTCCCATGCAAAATGGCCTCTCTTTGCAGCCATTTGCCATAGACAACAGGGCAGTGCGCAGTGAGAAATTTTTAAACATTGCTGGATTCCTAAAGAACTAACGCTGTTGGCAACTAGGAGCTTGCAAGTCCTTTGAGCCTTAAAGGCCACCTTTCATCTGACACGCAGACCCGGGGGACATGACTTAATTTTCCCCGTGGAATATGGGGTCAGTTTGAGGCCACTCGCCCTGGCCATCTGCATCGTTCCCGGTGTGAAATTTGCAATCATGGCTGATTTTCTCCAAAACTAAAGCTGCTAGCGACAAGGACCCTGCAACTCCTCAGGGCCCCAAAGCCACCTTTCATCTGATACGCAGACCCTGCGCCAATGACTTCATTTTCCCCATGGAAAATGGCCCCCATTTCTGGCCTCTCGCCCTAACCAATAGGGTGGTGCCCAGCAAGAAATTTGTAATCTTTGCTGGATTTCTCCAAATCTAAAGCTGCCAGTAAGAAGTACCCTGCAAGTCCTAAGAGCTCAAAAGGCCACCTTTCATCTGACACCCAGACCCTGGGGAAAGGACTTCTTTTTCCCATGAAAATGGCCTCTCTTTTCAGCCATTTGCCCTAGGCAACAGGGCAGTGCCCAGTGAGAAATTTGCAATCTGTGCTGGATTCCTCCACTACTAAAGCTGTTGGCAACTAGGACTTTGAAGTCCTTAGAGCCCCAAAGGCCACCTTTCATCTGACACCCAGACCCTGGGGACATGACTTCATTTTCCCCGTGGAAAATGGGGTCAGTTTGAGGCCACTCGCCCTGGCCATCTGCATCGTTCCCGGTGTGAAATTTGCAACTTGGCTGATTTTCTCCAAAAGTAAAGCTGCTGGCAACGAGGAAACTGGAAGTCCTTGGAGCCGCTAAGGCCACCTTTCATCTGATTCCCAGACCCTGGGGAAAGGACTTCTTTTTCCCATGGAAAATGGCCTCTCTTTGCAGCAATTTGCCATATCCAACAGGGAAGTGCCCAGTGAGAAATTTGCAATCTGTGCTGGATTCCTCCACTACTAAAGCTGTTGGCAACTAGGAGCTTGCAAGTCCTTAGAGCCCCAAAGGCCACCTTTCATCTGACACGCAGACCCGGGGCACATGACTTAATTTTCCCCAGGGAAAATGGGGTCAGTTTGAGGCCACTCGCCCTGGCCATCTGCATCGTTCCCGGTGTGAAATTTGCCAACTTGGCTTATTTTTCAAAAAGTAAAACTGCTGGCAACGAGGACACCGGAAATCCTTGGAGTCCCAAAGGCCACCTTTCATCTGACATCCAGACGCTGGGGACATGACTTCATTTTCCCCCGGGAAAATGGGGTCAGTTTGAGGCCACTCGCCCTGGCCATCTGCATCGTTCCCGGTGTGAAATTTGCAATCATGGCTGATTTTCTCCAAAACTAAAGCTGCTGGCAACGAGGACCCTGCAACTCCTTAGGGCCCCAAAGCCACCTTTCATCTGATACGCAGACCCTTCGCCAATGACTTCATTTTCCCCATGGAAAATGGCCCCCATTTCTGGCCTCTCGCCCTGACCAATAGGGTGGTGCCCAGCAAGAAATTTGTAATCTTTGCTGGATTTCTCCAAATCTAAAGCTGCCAGTAAGAAGTACCCTGCAAGTCCTAAGAGCCCAAAAGGCCACCTTTCATCTGACACCCAGACCCTGGGGACATGACTTAATTTTCCCCGTGGAAAATGGGGTCAGTTTGAGGCCACTTGCCCTGGCCATCTGCATCGTTCCCGGTGTGAAATTTTCCAACTTGGCTTATTTTTCCAAAAGTAAAACTGCTGGCAACGAGGACACTGGAAATCCTTGGAGCCCCTAAGGCCACCTTTCATCTGACACCCAGACCCTGGGGAAAGGACTTCTTTTTCCCATGCAAAATGGCCTCTCTTTGCAGCCATTTGCCCTAGGCAACAGGGCAGTTCCATGTAAGAAATTTGAAAACTTTTCTGGATTCCTCCACAACTAAAGCTGTTGGCAACAAGGACTTTGAAGTCCTTAGAGCCCCAAAGGCCACCTTTCATCTGACACCCAGACCCTGGGGACATGACTTAATTTTCCCCGTGGAAAATGGGGTCAGTTTGAGGCCACTTGCCCTGGCCATCTGCATCGTTCCCGGTGTGAAATTTTCCAACTTGGCTTATTTTTCCAAAAGTAAAACAGCTGGCAACGAGGACACTGGAAATCCTTGGAGCCCCAAAGGCCACCTTTCATCTGACACCCAGACCCTGGGGAAAGGACTTCTTTTTCCCATGCAAAATGGCCTCTCTCTTTGCAGCCATTTGCCCTAGGCAACAGGGCAGTGCCCAGTGAGAAATTTGCAATCTGTGCTGGATTCCTTCACAACTAAAGCTCTTGGCAACTAGGGCTTGCAAGTCCTTAGAGCCTTAAAGGCCACCTTTCATCTGACACCCAGACCCTGGGGACATGACTTCATTTGCCCCGTGGAAAATGGGGTCAGTTTGAGGCCACTCGCCCTGGCCATCTGCCTCGTTCCCGGTGTGAAATTTGCAATCATGGCTGATTTTCTCCAAAACTAAAGCTGCTGCAAATGAGCACCCTGGAAGTCCTTGGAGCCCCAAAGGCCACCTTTCATCTGAAACCCAGACCCAGGGGAAAGGACTTCTTTTTCCCATGCAAAATGGCCTCTCTTTGCAGCCATTTGCCCTAGGCAACAGGGCAGTTCCATGTAAGAAATTTGAAAACTTTTCTGGATTCCTCCACAACTAAAGCTGTTGGCAACAAGGACTTTGAAGTCCTTAGAGCCCCAAAGGCCACCTTTCATCTGACACCCAGACCCTGGGGACATGACTTCATTTGCCCCGTGGAAAATGGGGTCAGTTTGAGGCCACTCGCCCTGGCCATCTGCATCGTTCCCGGTGTGAAATTTGCAACTTGGCTGATTTTCTCCAAAAGTAAAGCTGCTGGCAACGAGGAAACTGGAAGTCCTTGGAGCCGCTAAGGCCACCTTTCATCTGATTCCCAGACCCTGGGGAAAGGACTTCTTTTTCCCATGGAAAATGGCCTCTCTTTGCAGCAATTTGCCATATCCAACAGGGAAGTGCCCAGTGAGAAATTTGCAATCTGTGCTGGATTCCTTCACTACTAAAGCTGTTGGCAACTAGGAGCTTGCAAGTCCTTAGAGCCCCAAAGGCCACCTTTCATCTGACACGCAGACCCGGGGCACATGACTTTATTTTCCCCAGGGAAAATGGGGTCAGTTTGAGGCCACTCGCCCTGGCCATCTGCATCGTTCCCGGTGTGAAATTTGCCAACTTGGCTTATTTTTCAAAAAGTAAAACTGCTGGCAACGAGGACACCGGAAATCCTTGGAGTCCCAAAGGCCACCTTTCATCTGACATCCAGACGCTGGGGACATGACTTCATTTTCCCCCGGGAAAATGGGGTCAGTTTGAGGCCACTCGCCCTGGCCATCTGCATCGTTCCCGGTGTGAAATTTGCAATCATGGCTGATTTTCTCCAAAACTAAAGCTGCTGGCAACGAGGACCCTGCAACTCCTTAGGGCCCCAAAGCCACCTTTCATCTGATACGCAGACCCTTCGCCAATGACTTCATTTTCCCCATGGAAAATGGCCCCCATTTCTGGCCTCTCGCCCTGACCAATAGGGTGGTGCCCAGCAAGAAATTTGTAATCTTTGCTGGATTTCTCCAAATCTAAAGCTGCCAGTAAGAAGTACCCTGCAAGTCCTAAGAGCCCAAAAGGCCACCTTTCATCTGACACCCAGACCCTGGGGACATGACTTAATTTTCCCCGTGGAAAATGGGGTCAGTTTGAGGCCACTTGCCCTGGCCATCTGCATCGTTCCCGGTGTGAAATTTTCCAACTTGGCTTATTTTTCCAAAAGTAAAACTGCTGGCAACGAGGACACTGGAAATCCTTGGAGCCCCAAAGGCCACCTTTCATCTGACACCCAGACCCTGGGGAAAGGACTTCTTTTTCCCATGCAAAATGGCCTCTCTCTTTGCAGCCATTTGCCCTAGGCAACAGGGCAGTGCCCAGTGAGAAATTTGCAATCTGTGCTGGATTCCTCCACAACTAAAGCTCTTGGCAACTAGGGCTTGCAAGTCCTTAGAGCCTTAAAGGCCACCTTTCATCTGACACCCAGACCCTGGGGACATGACTTCATTTGCCCCATGGAAAATGGGGTCAGTTTGAGGCCACTCGCCCTGGCCATCTGCCTCGTTCCCGGTGTGAAATTTGCAATCATGGCTGATTTTCTCCAAAACTAAAGCTGCTGCAAATGAGCACCCTGGAAGTCCTTGGAGCCCCAAAGGCCACCTTTCATCTGAAACCCAGACCCAGGGGAAAGGACTTCTTTTTCCCATGCAAAATGGCCTCTCTTTGCAGCCATTTGCCCTAGGCAACAGGGCAGTTCCATGTAAGAAATTTGAAAACTTTTCTGGATTCCTCCACAACTAAAGCTGTTGGCAACAAGGACTTTGAAGTCCTTAGAGCCCCAAAGGCCACCTTTCATCTGACACCCAGACCCTGGGGACATGACTTCATTTGCCCCGTGGAAAATGGGGTCAGTTTGAGGCCACTCGCCCTGGCCATCTGCATCGTTCCCGGTGTGAAATTTGCAACTTGGCTGATTTTCTCCAAAAGTAAAGCTGCTGGCAACGAGGAAACTGGAAGTCCTTGGAGCCGCTAAGGCCACCTTTCATCTGATTCCCAGACCCTGGGGAAAGGACTTCTTTTTCCCATGGAAAATGGCCTCTCTTTGCAGCAATTTGCCATATCCAACAGGGAAGTGCCCAGTGAGAAATTTGCAATCTGTGCTGGATTCCTTCACTACTAAAGCTGTTGGCAACTAGGAGCTTGCAAGTCCTTAGAGCCCCAAAGGCCACCTTTCATCTGACACGCAGACCCGGGGCACATGACTTAATTTTCCCCAGGGAAAATGGGGTCAGTTTGAGGCCACTCGCCCTGGCCATCTGCATCGTTCCCGGTGTGAAATTTTCCAACTTGGCTTATTTTTCAAAAAGTAAAACTGCTGGCAACGAGGACACCGGAAATCCTTGGAGTCCCAAAGGCCACCTTTCATCTGACATCCAGACGCTGGGGACATGACTTCATTTTCCCCCGGGAAAATGGGGTCAGTTTGAGGCCACTCGCCCTGGCCATCTGCATCGTTCCCGGTGTGAAATTTGCAATCATGGCTGATTTTCTCCAAAACTAAAGCTGCTGGCAACGAGGACCCTGCAACTCCTTAGGGCCCCAAAGCCACCTTTCATCTGATACGCAGACCCTTCGCCAATGACTTCATTTTCCCCATGGAAAATGGCCCCCATTTCTGGCCTCTCGCCCTGACCAATAGGGTGGTGCCCAGCAAGAAATTTGTAATCTTTGCTGGATTTCTCCAAATCTAAAGCTGCCAGTAAGAAGTACCCTGCAAGTCCTAAGAGCCCAAAAGGCCACCTTTCATCTGACACCCAGACCCTGGGGACATGACTTAATTTTCCCCGTGGAAAATGGGGTCAGTTTGAGGCCACTTGCCCTGGCCATCTGCATCGTTCCCGGTGTGAAATTTTCCAACTTGGCTTATTTTTCCAAAAGTAAAACTGCTGGCAACGAGGACACTGGAAATCCTTGGAGCCCCAAAGGCCACCTTTCATCTGACACCCAGACCCTGGGGAAAGGACTTCTTTTTCCCATGCAAAATGGCCTCTCTCTTTGCAGCCATTTGCCCTAGGCAACAGGGCAGTGCCCAGTGAGAAATTTGCAATCTGTGCTGGATTCCTTCACAACTAAAGCTCTTGGCAACTAGGGCTTGCAAGTCCTTAGAGCCTTAAAGGCCACCTTTCATCTGACACCCAGACCCTGGGGACATGACTTCATTTTCCCCGTGGAAAATGGGGTCAGTTTGAGGCCACTCGCCCTGGCCATCTGCCTCGTTCCCGGTGTGAAATTTGCAATCATGGCTGATTTTCTCCAAAACTAAAGCTGCTGCAAACGAGCACCCTGGAAGTCCTTGGAGCCCCAAAGGCCACCTTTCATCTGAAACCCAGACCCAGGGGAAAGGACTTCTTTTTCCCATGCAAAATGGCCTCTCTTTGCAGCCATTTGCCCTAGGCAACAGGGCAGTTCCTTGTAAGAAATTTGAAAACTTTTCTGGATTCCTCCACAACTAAAGCTGTTGGCAACAAGGACTTTGAAGTCCTTAGAGCCCCAAAGGCCACCTTTCATCTGACACCCAGACCCTGGGGACATGACTTAATTTTCCCCGTGGAAAATGGGGTCAGTTTGAGGCCACTTGCCCTGGCCATCTGCATCGTTCCCGGTGTGAAATTTTCCAACTTGGCTTATTTTTCCAAAAGTAAAACTGCTGGCAACGAGGACACTGGAAATCCTTGGAGCCCCAAAGGCCACCTTTCATCTGACACCCAGACCCTGGGGAAAGGACTTCTTTTTCCCATGCAAAATGGCCTCTCTCTTTGCAGCCATTTGCCCTAGGCAACAGGGCAGTGCCCAGTGAGAAATTTGCAATCTGTGCTGGATTCCTTCACAACTAAAGCTCTTGGCAACTAGGGCTTGCAAGTCCTTAGAGCCTTAAAGGCCACCTTTCATCTGACACCCAGACCCTGGGGACATGACTTCATTTGCCCCGTGGAAAATGGGGTCAGTTTGAGGCCACTCGCCCTGGCCATCTGCCTCGTTCCCGGTGTGAAATTTGCAATCATGGCTGATTTTCTCCAAAACTAAAGCTGCTGCAAATGAGCACCCTGGAAGTCCTTGGAGCCCCAAAGGCCACCTTTCATCTGAAACCCAGACCCAGGGGAAAGGACTTCTTTTTCCCATGCAAAATGGCCTCTCTTTGCAGCCATTTGCCCTAGGCAACAGGGCAGTTCCATGTAAGAAATTTGAAAACTTTTCTGGATTCCTCCACAACTAAAGCTGTTGGCAACAAGGACTTTGAAGTCCTTAGAGCCCCAAAGGCCACCTTTCATCTGACACCCAGACCCTGGGGACATGACTTCATTTGCCCCGTGGAAAATGGGGTCAGTTTGAGGCCACTCGCCCTGGCCATCTGCATCGTTCCCGGTGTGAAATTTGCAACTTGGCTGATTTTCTCCAAAAGTAAAGCTGCTGGCAACGAGGAAACTGGAAGTCCTTGGAGCCGCTAAGGCCACCTTTCATCTGATTCCCAGACCCTGGGGAAAGGACTTCTTTTTCCCATGGAAAATGGCCTCTCTTTGCAGCAATTTGCCATATCCAACAGGGAAGTGCCCAGTGAGAAATTTGCAATCTGTGCTGGATTCCTTCACTACTAAAGCTGTTGGCAACTAGGAGCTTGCAAGTCCTTAGAGCCCCAAAGGCCACCTTTCATCTGACACGCAGACCCGGGGCACATGACTTAATTTTCCCCAGGGAAAATGGGGTCAGTTTGAGGCCACTCGCCCTGGCCATCTGCATCGTTCCCGGTGTGAAATTTGCCAACTTGGCTTATTTTTCAAAAAGTAAAACTGCTGGCAACGAGGACACCGGAAATCCTTGGAGTCCCAAAGGCCACCTTTCATCTGACATCCAGACGCTGGGGACATGACTTCATTTTCCCCCGGGAAAATGGGGTCAGTTTGAGGCCACTCGCCCTGGCCATCTGCATCGTTCCCGGTGTGAAATTTGCAATCATGGCTGATTTTCTCCAAAACTAAAGCTGCTGGCAACGAGGACCCTGCAACTCCTTAGGGCCCCAAAGCCACCTTTCATCTGATACGCAGACCCTTCGCCAATGACTTCATTTTCCCCATGGAAAATGGCCCCCATTTCTGGCCTCTCGCCCTGACCAATAGGGTGGTGCCCAGCAAGAAATTTGTAATCTTTGCTGGATTTCTCCAAATCTAAAGCTGCCAGTAAGAAGTACCCTGCAAGTCCTAAGAGCCCAAAAGGCCACCTTTCATCTGACACCCAGACCCTGGGGACATGACTTAATTTTCCCCGTGGAAAATGGGGTCAGTTTGAGGCCACTTGCCCTGGCCATCTGCATCGTTCCCGGTGTGAAATTTTCCAACTTGGCTTATTTTTCCAAAAGTAAAACTGCTGGCAACGAGGACACTGGAAATCCTTGGAGCCCCAAAGGCCACCTTTCATCTGACACCCAGACCCTGGGGAAAGGACTTCTTTTTCCCATGCAAAATGGCCTCTCTCTTTGCAGCCATTTGCCCTAGGCAACAGGGCAGTGCCCAGTGAGAAATTTGCAATCTGTGCTGGATTCCTTCACAACTAAAGCTCTTGGCAACTAGGGCTTGCAAGTCCTTAGAGCCTTAAAGGCCACCTTTCATCTGACACCCAGACCCTGGGGACATGACTTCATTTGCCCCGTGGAAAATGGGGTCAGTTTGAGGCCACTCGCCCTGGCCATCTGCCTCGTTCCCGGTGTGAAATTTGCAATCATGGCTGATTTTCTCCAAAACTAAAGCTGCTGCAAACGAGCACCCTGGAAGTCCTTGGAGCCCCAAAGGCCACCTTTCATCTGAAACCCAGACCCAGGGGAAAGGACTTCTTTTTCCCATGCAAAATGGCCTCTCTTTGCAGCCATTTGCCCTAGGCAACAGGGCAGTTCCTTGTAAGAAATTTGAAAACTTTTCTGGATTCCTCCACAACTAAAGCTGTTGGCAACAAGGACTTTGAAGTCCTTAGAGCCCCAAAGGCCACCTTTCATCTGACACCCAGACCCTGGGGACATGACTTCATTTTCCCCAGGGAAAATGGGGTCAGTTTGAGGCCACTCGCCCTGGCCATCTGCATCGTTCCCGGTGTGAAATTTGCAACTTGGCTGATTTTCTCCAAAAGTAAAGCTGCTGGCAACGAGGACACTGGAAGTCCTTGGAGCCACTAAGGCCACCTTTCATCTGATTCCCAAACCCTGGGGAAAGGACTTCTTTTTCCCATGCAAAATGGCCTCTCTTTGCAGCCATTTGCCATAGACAACAGGGCAGTGCGCAGTGAGAAATTTTTAAACATTGCTGGATTCCTAAAGAACTAACGCTGTTGGCAACTAGGAGCTTGCAAGTCCTTTGAGCCTTAAAGGCCACCTTTCATCTGACACGCAGACCCGGGGGACATGACTTAATTTTCCCCGTGGAATATGGGGTCAGTTTGAGGCCACTCGCCCTGGCCATCTGCATCGTTCCCGGTGTGAAATTTGCAATCATGGCTGATTTTCTCCAAAACTAAAGCTGCTAGCGACAAGGACCCTGCAACTCCTCAGGGCCCCAAAGCCACCTTTCATCTGATACGCAGACCCTGCGCCAATGACTTCATTTTCCCCATGGAAAATGGCCCCCATTTCTGGCCTCTCGCCCTAACCAATAGGGTGGTGCCCAGCAAGAAATTTGTAATCTTTGCTGGATTTCTCCAAATCTAAAGCTGCCAGTAAGAAGTACCCTGCAAGTCCTAAGAGCTCAAAAGGCCACCTTTCATCTGACACCCAGACCCTGGGGAAAGGACTTCTTTTTCCCATGCAAAATGGCCTCTCTCTTTTCAGCCATTTGCCCTTCCAACAGGGCAGTACCCAGTGAGAAATTTGCAATCTGTGCTGGATTCCTCCACTACTAAAGCTGTTGGCAACTAGGAGCTTGCAAGTCCTTAGAGCCCCAAAGGCCACCTTTCATCTGACACGCAGACCCGGGGCACATGACTTAATTTTCCCCAGGGAAAATGGGGTCAGTTTGAGGCCACTCGCCCTGGCCATCTGCATCGTTCCCGGTGTGAAATTTGCCAACTTGGCTTATTTTTCAAAAAGTAAAACTGCTGGCAACGAGGACACCGGAAATCCTTGGAGTCCCAAAGGCCACCTTTCATCTGACATCCAGACGCTGGGGACATGACTTCATTTTCCCCCGGGAAAATGGGGTCAGTTTGAGGCCACTCGCCCTGGCCATCTGCATCGTTCCCGGTGTGAAATTTGCAATCATGGCTGATTTTCTCCAAAACTAAAGCTGCTGGCAACGAGGACCCTGCAACTCCTTAGGGCCCCAAAGCCACCTTTCATCTGATACGCAGACCCTTCGCCAATGACTTCATTTTCCCCATGGAAAATGGCCCCCATTTCTGGCCTCTCGCCCTGACCAATAGGGTGGTGCCCAGCAAGAAATTTGTAATCTTTGCTGGATTTCTCCAAATCTAAAGCTGCCAGTAAGAAGTACCCTGCAAGTCCTAAGAGCCCAAAAGGCCACCTTTCATCTGACACCCAGACCCTGGGGACATGACTTAATTTTCCCCGTGGAAAATGGGGTCAGTTTGAGGCCACTTGCCCTGGCCATCTGCATCGTTCCCGGTGTGAAATTTTCCAACTTGGCTTATTTTTCCAAAAGTAAAACTGCTGGCAACGAGGACACTGGAAATCCTTGGAGCCCCAAAGGCCACCTTTCATCTGACACCCAGACCCTGGGGAAAGGACTTCTTTTTCCCATGCAAAATGGCCTCTCTCTTTTCAGCCATTTGCCCTAGGCAACAGGGCAGTGCCCAGTGAGAAATTTGCAATCTGTGCTGGATTCCTTCACAACTAAAGCTCTTGGCAACTAGGGCTTGCAAGTCCTTAGAGCCTTAAAGGCCACCTTTCATCTGACACCCAGACCCTGGGGACATGACTTCATTTGCCCCATGGAAAATGGGGTCAGTTTGAGGCCACTCGCCCTGGCCATCTGCCTCGTTCCCGGTGTGAAATTTGCAATCATGGCTGATTTTCTCCAAAACTAAAGCTGCTGCAAACGAGCACCCTGGAAGTCCTTGGAGCCCCAAAGGCCACCTTTCATCTGAAACCCAGACCCAGGGGAAAGGACTTCTTTTTCCCATGCAAAATGGCCTCTCTTTTCAGCCATTTGCCCTAGGCAACAGGGCAGTTCCTTGTAAGAAATTTGAAAACTTTTCTGGATTCCTCCACAACTAAAGCTGTTGGCAACAAGGACTTTGAAGTCCTTAGAGCCCCAAAGGCCACCTTTCATCTGACACCCAGACCCTGGGGACATGACTTCATTTTCCCCAGGGAAAATGGGGTCAGTTTGAGGCCACTCGCCCTGGCCATCTGCATCGTTCCCGGTGTGAAATTTGCAACTTGGCTGATTTTCTCCAAAAGTAAAGCTGCTGGCAACGAGGAAACTGGAAGTCCTTGGAGCCGCTAAGGCCACCTTTCATCTGATTCCCAGACCCTGGGGAAAGGACTTCTTTTTCCCATGGAAAATGGCCTCTCTTTGCAGCAATTTGCCATATCCAACAGGGAAGTGCCCAGTGAGAAATTTGCAATCTGTGCTGGATTCCTCCACTACTAAAGCTGTTGGCAACTAGGAGCTTGCAAGTCCTTAGAGCCCCAAAGGCCACCTTTCATCTGACACGCAGACCCGGGGCACATGACTTAATTTTCCCCAGGGAAAATGGGGTCAGTTTGAGGCCACTCGCCCTGGCCATCTGCATCGTTCCCGGTGTGAAATTTGCCAACTTGGCTTATTTTTCAAAAAGTAAAACTGCTGGCAACGAGGACACCGGAAATCCTTGGAGTCCCAAAGGCCACCTTTCATCTGACACCCAGACGCTGGGGACATGACTTCATTTTCCCCCGGGAAAATGGGGTCAGTTTGAGGCCACTCGCCCTGGCCATCTGCATCGTTCCCGGTGTGAAATTTGCAATCATGGCTGATTTTCTCCAAAACTAAAGCTGCTGGCAACGAGGACCCTGCAACTCCTTAGGGCCCCAAAGCCACCTTTCATCTGATACGCAGACCCTTCGCCAATGACTTCATTTTCCCCATGGAAAATGGCCCCCATTTCTGGCCTCTCGCCCTGACCAATAGGGTGGTGCCCAGCAAGAAATTTGTAATCTTTGCTGAATTTCTCCAAATCTAAAGCTGCCAGTAAGAAGTACCCTGCAAGTCCTAAGAGCCCAAAAGGCCACCTTTCATCTGACACCCAGACCCTGGGGACATGACTTAATTTTCCCCGTGGAAAATGGGGTCAGTTTGAGGCCACTTGCCCTGGCCATCTGCATCGTTCCCGGTGTGAAATTTTCCAACTTGGCTTATTTTTCCAAAAGTAAAACTGCTGGCAACGAGGACACTGGAAATCCTTGGAGCCCCAAAGGCCACCTTTCATCTGACACCCAGACCCTGGGGAAAGGACTTCTTTTTCCCATGCAAAATGGCCTCTCTCTTTTCAGCCATTTGCCCTAGGCAACAGGGCAGTGCCCAGTGAGAAATTTGCAATCTGTGCTGGATTCCTTCACAACTAAAGCTCTTGGCAACTAGGGCTTGCAAGTCCTTAGAGCCTTAAAGGCCACCTTTCATCTGACACCCAGACCCTGGGGACATGACTTCATTTGCCCCATGGAAAATGGGGTCAGTTTGAGGCCACTCGCCCTGGCCATCTGCCTCGTTCCCGGTGTGAAATTTGCAATCATGGCTGATTTTCTCCAAAACTAAAGCTGCTGCAAACGAGCACCCTGGAAGTCCTTGGAGCCCCAAAGGCCACCTTTCATCTGAAACCCAGACCCAGGGGAAAGGACTTCTTTTTCCCATGCAAAATGGCCTCTCTTTGCAGCCATTTGCCCTAGGCAACAGGGCAGTTCCTTGTAAGAAATTTGAAAACTTTTCTGGATTCCTCCACAACTAAAGCTGTTGGCAACAAGGACTTTGAAGTCCTTAGAGCCCCAAAGGCCACCTTTCATCTGACACCCAGACCCTGGGGACATGACTTCATTTTCCCCAGGGAAAATGGGGTCAGTTTGAGGCCACTCGCCCTGGCCATCTGCATCGTTCCCGGTGTGAAATTTGCAACTTGGCTGATTTTCTCCAAAAGTAAAGCTGCTGGCAACGAGGAAACTGGAAGTCCTTGGAGCCGCTAAGGCCACCTTTCATCTGATTCCCAGACCCTGGGGAAAGGACTTCTTTTTCCCATGGAAAATGGCCTCTCTTTGCAGCAATTTGCCATATCCAACAGGGAAGTGCCCAGTGAGAAATTTGCAATCTGTGCTGGATTCCTCCACTACTAAAGCTGTTGGCAACTAGGAGCTTGCAAGTCCTTAGAGCCCCAAAGGCCACCTTTCATCTGACACGCAGACCCGGGGCACATGACTTAATTTTCCCCAGGGAAAATGGGGTCAGTTTGAGGCCACTCGCCCTGGCCATCTGCATCGTTCCCGGTGTGAAATTTGCCAACTTGGCTTATTTTTCAAAAAGTAAAACTGCTGGCAACGAGGACACCGGAAATCCTTGGAGTCCCAAAGGCCACCTTTCATCTGACATCCAGACGCTGGGGACATGACTTCATTTTCCCCCGGGAAAATGGGGTCAGTTTGAGGCCACTCGCCCTGGCCATCTGCATCGTTCCCGGTGTGAAATTTGCAATCATGGCTGATTTTCTCCAAAACTAAAGCTGCTGGCAACGAGGACCCTGCAACTCCTTAGGGCCCCAAAGCCACCTTTCATCTGATACGCAGACCCTTCGCCAATGACTTCATTTTCCCCATGGAAAATGGCCCCCATTTCTGGCCTCTCGCCCTGACCAATAGGGTGGTGCCCAGCAAGAAATTTGTAATCTTTGCTGAATTTCTCCAAATCTAAAGCTGCCAGTAAGAAGTACCCTGCAAGTCCTAAGAGCCCAAAAGGCCACCTTTCATCTGACACCCAGACCCTGGGGACATGACTTAATTTTCCCCGTGGAAAATGGGGTCAGTTTGAGGCCACTTGCCCTGGCCATCTGCATCGTTCCCGGTGTGAAATTTTCCAACTTGGCTTATTTTTCCAAAAGTAAAACTGCTGGCAACGAGGACACTGGAAATCCTTGGAGCCCCAAAGGCCACCTTTCATCTGACACCCAGACCCTGGGGAAAGGACTTCTTTTTCCCATGCAAAATGGCCTCTCTCTTTTCAGCCATTTGCCCTAGGCAACAGGGCAGTGCCCAGTGAGAAATTTGCAATCTGTGCTGGATTCCTTCACAACTAAAGCTCTTGGCAACTAGGGCTTGCAAGTCCTTAGAGCCTTAAAGGCCACCTTTCATCTGACACCCAGACCCTGGGGACATGACTTCATTTTCCCCGTGGAAAATGGGGTCAGTTTGAGGCCACTCGCCCTGGCCATCTGCCTCGTTCCCGGTGTGAAATTTGCAATCATGGCTGATTTTCTACAAAACTAAAGCTGCTGCAAACGAGCACCCTGGAAGTCCTTGGAGCCCCAAAGGCCACCTTTCATCTGAAACCCAGACCCAGGGGAAAGGACTTCTTTTTCCCATGCAAAATGGCCTCTCTTTGCAGCCATTTGCCCTAGGCAACAGGGCAGTTCCTTGTAAGAAATTTGAAAACTTTTCTGGATTCCTCCACAACTAAAGCTGTTGGCAACAAGGACTTTGAAGTCCTTAGAGCCCCAAAGGCCACCTTTCATCTGACACCCAGACCCTGGGGACATGACTTCATTTTCCCCAGGGAAAATGGGGTCAGTTTGAGGCCACTCGCCCTGGCCATCTGCATCGTTCCCGGTGTGAAATTTGCAACTTGGCTGATTTTCTCCAAAAGTAAAGCTGCTGGCAACGAGGACACTGGAAGTCCTTGGAGCCGCTAAGGCCACCTTTCATCTGATTCCCAAACCCTGGGGAAAGGACTTCTTTTTCCCATGCAAAATGGCCTCTCTTTGCAGCCATTTGCCATAGACAACAGGGCAGTGCGCAGTGAGAAATTTTTAAACATTGCTGGATTCCTAAAGAACTAACGCTGTTGGCAACTAGGAGCTTGCAACTCCTTTGAGCCTTAAAGGCCACCTTTCATCTGACACGCAGACCCAGGGGACATGACTTAATTTTCCCCGTGGAATATGGGGTCAGTTTGAGGCCACTCGCCCTGGCCATCTGCATCGTTCCCGGTGTGAAATTTGCAATCATGGCTGATTTTCTCCAAAACTAAAGCTGCTAGCGACAAGGACCCTGCAACTCCTCAGGGCCCCAAAGCCACCTTTCATCTGATACGCAGACCCTGCGCCAATGACTTCATTTTCCCCATGGAAAATGGCCCCCATTTCTGGCCTCTCGCCCTAACCAATAGGGTGGTGCCCAGCAAGAAATTTGTAATCTTTGCTGGATTTCTCCAAATCTAAAGCTGCCAGTAAGAAGTACCCTGCAAGTCCTAAGAGCTCAAAAGGCCACCTTTCATCTGACACCCAGACCCTGGGGAAAGGACTTCTTTTTCCCGTGCAAAATGGCCTCTCTCTTTTCAGCCATTTGCCCTTCCAACAGGGCAGTACCCAGTGAGAAATTTGCAATCTGTGCTGGATTCCTCCACTACTAAAGCTGTTGGCAACTAGGAGCTTGCAAGTCCTTAGAGCCCCAAAGGCCACCTTTCATCTGACACGCAGACCCGGGGCACATGACTTAATTTTCCCCAGGGAAAATGGGGTCAGTTTGAGGCCACTCGCCCTGGCCATCTGCATCGTTCCCGGTGTGAAATTTGCCAACTTGGCTTATTTTTCAAAAAGTAAAACTGCTGGCAACGAGGACACCGGAAATCCTTGGAGTCCCAAAGGCCACCTTTCATCTGACATCCAGACGCTGGGGACATGACTTCATTTTCCCCCGGGAAAATGGGGTCAGTTTGAGGCCACTCGCCCTGGCCATCTGCATCGTTCCCGGTGTGAAATTTGCAATCATGGCTGATTTTCTCCAAAACTAAAGCTGCTGGCAACGAGGACCCTGCAACTCCTTAGGGCCCCAAAGCCACCTTTCATCTGATACGCAGACCCTTCGCCAATGACTTCATTTTCCCCATGGAAAATGGCCCCCATTTCTGGCCTCTCGCCCTGACCAATAGGGTGGTGCCACGCAAGAAATTTGTAATCTTTGCTGGATTTCTCCAAATCTAAAGCTGCCAGTAAGAAGTACCCTGCAAGTCCTAAGAGCCCAAAAGGCCACCTTTCATCTGACACCCAGACCCTGGGGACATGACTTAATTTTCCCCGTGGAAAATGGGGTCAGTTTGAGGCCACTTGCCCTGGCCATCTGCATCGTTCCCGGTGTGAAATTTTCCAACTTGGCTTATTTTTCCAAAAGTAAAACTGCTGGCAACGAGGACACTGGAAATCCTTGGAGCCCCAAAGGCCACCTTTCATCTGACACCCAGACCCTGGGGAAAGGACTTCTTTTTCCCATGCAAAATGGCCTCTCTCTTTTCAGCCATTTGCCCTAGGCAACAGGGCAGTGCCCAGTGAGAAATTTGCAATCTGTGCTGGATTCCTTCACAACTAAAGCTGTTGGCAACTAGGGCTTGCAAGTCCTTAGAGCCTTAAAGGCCACCTTTCATCTGACACCCAGACCCTGGGGACATGACTTCATTTGCCCCATGGAAAATGGGGTCAGTTTGAGGCCACTCGCCCTGGCCATCTGCCTCGTTCCCGGTGTGAAATTTGCAATCATGGCTGATTTTCTCCAAAACTAAAGCTGCTGCAAACGAGCACCCTGGAAGTCCTTGGAGCCCCAAAGGCCACCTTTCATCTGAAACCCAGACCCAGGGGAAAGGACTTCTTTTTCCCATGCAAAATGGCCTCTCTTTGCAGCCATTTGCCCTAGGCAACAGGGCAGTTCCTTGTAAGAAATTTGAAAACTTTTCTGGATTCCTCCACAACTAAAGCTGTTGGCAACAAGGACTTTGAAGTCCTTAGAGCCCCAAAGGCCACCTTTCATCTGACACCCAGACCCTGGGGACATGACTTCATTTTCCCCAGGGAAAATGGGGTCAGTTTGAGGCCACTCGCCCTGGCCATCTGCATCGTTCCCGGTGTGAAATTTGCAACTTGGCTGATTTTCTCCAAAAGTAAAGCTGCTGGCAACGAGGAAACTGGAAGTCCTTGGAGCCGCTAAGGCCACCTTTCATCTGATTCCCAGACCCTGGGGAAAGGACTTCTTTTTCCCATGGAAAATGGCCTCTCTTTGCAGCAATTTGCCATATCCAACAGGGAAGTGCCCAGTGAGAAATTTGCAATCTGTGCTGGATTCCTCCACTACTTAAGCTGTTGGCAACTAGGAGCTTGCAAGTCCTTAGAGCCCCAAAGGCCACCTTTCATCTGACACGCAGACCCGGGGCACATGACTTAATTTTCCCCAGGGAAAATGGGGTCAGTTTGAGGCCACTCGCCCTGGCCATCTGCATCGTTCCCGGTGTGAAATTTGCCAACTTGGCTTATTTTTCAAAAAGTAAAACTGCTGGCAACGAGGACACCGGAAATCCTTGGAGTCCCAAAGGCCACCTTTCATCTGACATCCAGACGCTGGGGACATGACTTCATTTTCCCCCGGGAAAATGGGGTCAGTTTGAGGCCACTCGCCCTGGCCATCTGCATCGTTCCCGGTGTGAAATTTGCAATCATGGCTGATTTTCTCCAAAACTAAAGCTGCTGGCAACGAGGACCCTGCAACTCCTTAGGGCCCCAAAGCCACCTTTCATCTGATACGCAGACCCTTCGCCAATGACTTCATTTTCCCCATGGAAAATGGCCCCCATTTCTGGCCTCTCGCCCTGACCAATAGGGTGGTGCCCAGCAAGAAATTTGTAATCTTTGCTGGATTTCTCCAAATCTAAAGCTGCCAGTAAGAAGTACCCTGCAAGTCCTAAGAGCCCAAAAGGCCACCTTTCATCTGACACCCAGACCCTGGGGACATGACTTAATTTTCCCCGTGGAAAATGGGGTCAGTTTGAGGCCACTTGCCCTGGCCATCTGCATCGTTCCCGGTGTGAAATTTTCCAACTTGGCTTATTTTTCCAAAAGTAAAACTGCTGGCAACGAGGACACTGGAAATCCTTGGAGCCCCAAAGGCCACCTTTCATCTGACACCCAGACCCTGGGGAAAGGACTTCTTTTTCCCATGCAAAATGGCCTCTCTCTTTGCAGCCATTTGCCCTAGGCAACAGGGCAGTGCCCAGTGAGAAATTTGCAATCTGTGCTGGATTCCTTCACAACTAAAGCTGTTGGCAACTAGGGCTTGCAAGTCCTTAGAGCCTTAAAGGCCACCTTTCATCTGACACCCAGACCCTGGGGACATGACTTCATTTTCCCCGTGGAAAATGGGGTCAGTTTGAGGCCACTCGCCCTGGCCATCTGCATCGTTCCCGGTGTGAAATTTGCAATCATGGCTGATTTTCTCCAAAACTAAAGCTGCTGCAAACGAGCACCCTGGAAGTCCTTGGAGCCCCAAAGGCCACCTTTCATCTGAAACCCAGACCCAGGGGAAAGGACTTCTTTTTCCCATGCAAAATGGCCTCTCTTTGCAGCCATTTGCCCTAGGCAACAGGGCAGTTCCTTGTAAGAAATTTGAAAACTTTTCTGGATTCCTCCACAACTAAAGCTGTTGGCAACAAGGACTTTGAAGTCCTTAGAGCCCCAAAGGCCACCTTTCATCTGACACCCAGACCCTGGGGACATGACTTCATTTTCCCCAGGGAAAATGGGGTCAGTTTGAGGCCACTCGCCCTGGCCATCTGCATCGTTCCCGGTGTGAAATTTGCAACTTGGCTGATTTTCTCCAAAAGTAAAGCTGCTGGCAACGAGGACACTGGAAGTCCTTGGAGCCGCTAAGGCCACCTTTCATCTGATTCCCAAACCCTGGGGAAAGGACTTCTTTTTCCCATGCAAAATGGCCTCTCTTTGCAGCCATTTGCCATAGACAACAGGGCAGTGCGCAGTGAGAAATTTTTAAACATTGCTGGATTCCTAAAGAACTAACGCTGTTGGCAACTAGGAGCTTGCAAGTCCTTTGAGCCTTAAAGGCCACCTTTCATCTGACACGCAGACCCGGGGGACATGACTTAATTTTCCCCGTGGAATATGGGGTCAGTTTGAGGCCACTCGCCCTGGCCATCTGCATCGTTCCCGGTGTGAAATTTGCAATCATGGCTGATTTTCTCCAAAACTAAAGCTGCTAGCGACAAGGACCCTGCAACTCCTCAGGGCCCCAAAGCCACCTTTCATCTGATACGCAGACCCTGCGCCAATGACTTCATTTTCCCCATGGAAAATGGCCCCCATTTCTGGCCTCTCGCCCTAACCAATAGGGTGGTGCCCAGCAAGAAATTTGTAATCTTTGCTGGATTTCTCCAAATCTAAAGCTGCCAGTAAGAAGTACCCTGCAAGTCCTAAGAGCTCAAAAGGCCACCTTTCATCTGACACCCAGACCCTGGGGAAAGGACTTCTTTTTCCCATGCAAAATGGCCTCTCTCTTTTCAGCCATTTGCCCTTCCAACAGGGCAGTACCCAGTGAGAAATTTGCAATCTGTGCTGGATTCCTCCACTACTAAAGCTGTTGGCAACTAGGAGCTTGCAAGTCCTTAGAGCCCCAAAGGCCACCTTTCATCTGACACGCAGACCCGGGGCACATGACTTAATTTTCCCCAGGGAAAATGGGGTCAGTTTGAGGCCACTCGCCCTGGCCATCTGCATCGTTCCCGGTGTGAAATTTGCCAACTTGGCTTATTTTTCAAAAAGTAAAACTGCTGGCAACGAGGACACCGGAAATCCTTGGAGTCCCAAAGGCCACCTTTCATCTGACATCCAGACGCTGGGGACATGACTTCATTTTCCCCCGGGAAAATGGGGTCAGTTTGAGGCCACTCGCCCTGGCCATCTGCATCGTTCCCGGTGTGAAATTTGCAATCATGGCTGATTTTCTCCAAAACTAAAGCTGCTGGCAACGAGGACCCTGCAACTCCTTAGGGCCCCAAAGCCACCTTTCATCTGATACGCAGACCCTTCGCCAATGACTTCATTTTCCCCATGGAAAATGGCCCCCATTTCTGGCCTCTCGCCCTGACCAATAGGGTGGTGCCCAGCAAGAAATTTGTAATCTTTGCTGGATTTCTCCAAATCTAAAGCTGCCAGTAAGAAGTACCCTGCAAGTCCTAAGAGCCCAAAAGGCCACCTTTCATCTGACACCCAGACCCTGGGGACATGACTTAATTTTCCCCGTGGAAAATGGGGTCAGTTTGAGGCCACTTGCCCTGGCCATCTGCATCGTTCCCGGTGTGAAATTTTCCAACTTGGCTTATTTTTCCAAAAGTAAAACTGCTGGCAACGAGGACACTGGAAATCCTTGGAGCCCCAAAGGCCACCTTTCATCTGACACCCAGACCCTGGGGAAAGGACTTCTTTTTCCCATGCAAAATGGCCTCTCTCTTTGCAGCCATTTGCCCTAGGCAACAGGGCAGTGCCCAGTGAGAAATTTGCAATCTGTGCTGGATTCCTTCACAACTAAAGCTGTTGGCAACTAGGGCTTGCAAGTCCTTAGAGCCTTAAAGGCCACCTTTCATCTGACACCCAGACCCTGGGGACATGACTTCATTTTCCCCGTGGAAAATGGGGTCAGTTTGAGGCCACTCGCCCTGGCCATCTGCCTCGTTCCCGGTGTGAAATTTGCAATCATGGCTGATTTTCTCCAAAACTAAAGCTGCTGCAAACGAGCACCCTGGAAGTCCTTGGAGCCCCAAAGGCCACCTTTCATCTGAAACCCAGACCCAGGGGAAAGGACTTCTTTTTCCCATGCAAAATGGCCTCTCTTTGCAGCCATTTGCCCTAGGCAACAGGGCAGTTCCTTGTAAGAAATTTGAAAACTTTTCTGGATTCCTCCACAACTAAAGCTGTTGGCAACAAGGACTTTGAAGTCCTTAGAGCCCCAAAGGCCACCTTTCATCTGACACCCAGACCCTGGGGACATGACTTCATTTTCCCCAGGGAAAATGGGGTCAGTTTGAGGCCACTCGCCCTGGCCATCTGCATCGTTCCCGGTGTGAAATTTGCAACTTGGCTGATTTTCTCCAAAAGTAAAGCTGCTGGCAACGAGGACACTGGAAGTCCTTGGAGCCACTAAGGCCACCTTTCATCTGATTCCCAAACCCTGGGGAAAGGACTTCTTTTTCCCATGCAAAATGGCCTCTCTTTGCAGCCATTTGCCATAGACAACAGGGCAGTGCGCAGTGAGAAATTTTTAAACATTGCTGGATTCCTAAAGAACTAACGCTGTTGGCAACTAGGAGCTTGCAAGTCCTTTGAGCCTTAAAGGCCACCTTTCATCTGACACGCAGACCCGGGGGACATGACTTAATTTTCCCCGTGGAATATGGGGTCAGTTTGAGGCCACTCGCCCTGGCCATCTGCATCGTTCCCGGTGTGAAATTTGCAATCATGGCTGATTTTCTCCAAAACTAAAGCTGCTAGCGACAAGGACCCTGCAACTCCTCAGGGCCCCAAAGCCACCTTTCATCTGATACGCAGACCCTGCGCCAATGACTTCATTTTCCCCATGGAAAATGGCCCCCATTTCTGGCCTCTCGCCCTAACCAATAGGGTGGTGCCCAGCAAGAAATTTGTAATCTTTGCTGGATTTCTCCAAATCTAAAGCTGCCAGTAAGAAGTACCCTGCAAGTCCTAAGAGCTCAAAAGGCCACCTTTCATCTGACACCCAGACCCTGGGGAAAGGACTTCTTTTTCCCATGCAAAATGGCCTCTCTCTTTTCAGCCATTTGCCCTTCCAACAGGGCAGTACCCAGTGAGAAATTTGCAATCTGTGCTGGATTCCTCCACTACTAAAGCTGTTGGCAACTAGGAGCTTGCAAGTCCTTAGAGCCCCAAAGGCCACCTTTCATCTGACACGCAGACCCGGGGCACATGACTTAATTTTCCCCAGGGAAAATGGGGTCAGTTTGAGGCCACTCGCCCTGGCCATCTGCATCGTTCCCGGTGTGAAATTTGCCAACTTGGCTTATTTTTCAAAAAGTAAAACTGCTGGCAACGAGGACACCGGAAATCCTTGGAGTCCCAAAGGCCACCTTTCATCTGACATCCAGACGCTGGGGACATGACTTCATTTTCCCCCGGGAAAATGGGGTCAGTTTGAGGCCACTCGCCCTGGCCATCTGCATCGTTCCCGGTGTGAAATTTGCAATCATGGCTGATTTTCTCCAAAACTAAAGCTGCTGGCAACGAGGACCCTGCAACTCCTTAGGGCCCCAAAGCCACCTTTCATCTGATACGCAGACCCTTCGCCAATGACTTCATTTTCCCCATGGAAAATGGCCCCCATTTCTGGCCTCTCGCCCTGACCAATAGGGTGGTGCCCAGCAAGAAATTTGTAATCTTTGCTGGATTTCTCCAAATCTAAAGCTGCCAGTAAGAAGTACCCTGCAAGTCCTAAGAGCCCAAAAGGCCACCTTTCATCTGACACCCAGACCCTGGGGACATGACTTAATTTTCCCCGTGGAAAATGGGGTCAGTTTGAGGCCACTTGCCCTGGCCATCTGCATCGTTCCCGGTGTGAAATTTTCCAACTTGGCTTATTTTTCCAAAAGTAAAACTGCTGGCAACGAGGACACTGGAAATCCTTGGAGCCCCAAAGGCCACCTTTCATCTGACACCCAGACCCTGGGGAAAGGACTTCTTTTTCCCATGCAAAATGGCCTCTCTCTTTTCAGCCATTTGCCCTAGGCAACAGGGCAGTGCCCAGTGAGAAATTTGCAATCTGTGCTGGATTCCTTCACAACTAAAGCTCTTGGCAACTAGGGCTTGCAAGTCCTTAGAGCCTTAAAGGCCACCTTTCATCTGACACCCAGACCCTGGGGACATGACTTCATTTGCCCCATGGAAAATGGGGTCAGTTTGAGGCCACTCGCCCTGGCCATCTGCCTCGTTCCCGGTGTGAAATTTGCAATCATGGCTGATTTTCTCCAAAACTAAAGCTGCTGCAAACGAGCACCCTGGAAGTCCTTGGAGCCCCAAAGGCCACCTTTCATCTGAAACCCAGACCCAGGGGAAAGGACTTCTTTTTCCCATGCAAAATGGCCTCTCTTTTCAGCCATTTGCCCTAGGCAACAGGGCAGTTCCTTGTAAGAAATTTGAAAACTTTTCTGGATTCCTCCACAACTAAAGCTGTTGGCAACAAGGACTTTGAAGTCCTTAGAGCCCCAAAGGCCACCTTTCATCTGACACCCAGACCCTGGGGACATGACTTCATTTTCCCCAGGGAAAATGGGGTCAGTTTGAGGCCACTCGCCCTGGCCATCTGCATCGTTCCCGGTGTGAAATTTGCAACTTGGCTGATTTTCTCCAAAAGTAAAGCTGCTGGCAACGAGGAAACTGGAAGTCCTTGGAGCCGCTAAGGCCACCTTTCATCTGATTCCCAGACCCTGGGGAAAGGACTTCTTTTTCCCATGGAAAATGGCCTCTCTTTGCAGCAATTTGCCATATCCAACAGGGAAGTGCCCAGTGAGAAATTTGCAATCTGTGCTGGATTCCTCCACTACTAAAGCTGTTGGCAACTAGGAGCTTGCAAGTCCTTAGAGCCCCAAAGGCCACCTTTCATCTGACACGCAGACCCGGGGCACATGACTTAATTTTCCCCAGGGAAAATGGGGTCAGTTTGAGGCCACTCGCCCTGGCCATCTGCATCGTTCCCGGTGTGAAATTTGCCAACTTGGCTTATTTTTCAAAAAGTAAAACTGCTGGCAACGAGGACACCGGAAATCCTTGGAGTCCCAAAGGCCACCTTTCATCTGACATCCAGACGCTGGGGACATGACTTCATTTTCCCCCGGGAAAATGGGGTCAGTTTGAGGCCACTCGCCCTGGCCATCTGCATCGTTCCCGGTGTGAAATTTGCAATCATGGCTGATTTTCTCCAAAACTAAAGCTGCTGGCAACGAGGACCCTGCAACTCCTTAGGGCCCCAAAGCCACCTTTCATCTGATACGCAGACCCTTCGCCAATGACTTCATTTTCCCCATGGAAAATGGCCCCCATTTCTGGCCTCTCGCCCTGACCAATAGGGTGGTGCCCAGCAAGAAATTTGTAATCTTTGCTGAATTTCTCCAAATCTAAAGCTGCCAGTAAGAAGTACCCTGCAAGTCCTAAGAGCCCAAAAGGCCACCTTTCATCTGACACCCAGACCCTGGGGACATGACTTAATTTTCCCCGTGGAAAATGGGGTCAGTTTGAGGCCACTTGCCCTGGCCATCTGCATCGTTCCCGGTGTGAAATTTTCCAACTTGGCTTATTTTTCCAAAAGTAAAACTGCTGGCAACGAGGACACTGGAAATCCTTGGAGCCCCAAAGGCCACCTTTCATCTGACACCCAGACCCTGGGGAAAGGACTTCTTTTTCCCATGCAAAATGGCCTCTCTCTTTTCAGCCATTTGCCCTAGGCAACAGGGCAGTGCCCAGTGAGAAATTTGCAATCTGTGCTGGATTCCTTCACAACTAAAGCTCTTGGCAACTAGGGCTTGCAAGTCCTTAGAGCCTTAAAGGCCACCTTTCATCTGACACCCAGACCCTGGGGACATGACTTCATTTGCCCCATGGAAAATGGGGTCAGTTTGAGGCCACTCGCCCTGGCCATCTGCCTCGTTCCCGGTGTGAAATTTGCAATCATGGCTGATTTTCTCCAAAACTAAAGCTGCTGCAAACGAGCACCCTGGAAGTCCTTGGAGCCCCAAAGGCCACCTTTCATCTGAAACCCAGACCCAGGGGAAAGGACTTCTTTTTCCCATGCAAAATGGCCTCTCTTTGCAGCCATTTGCCCTAGGCAACAGGGCAGTTCCTTGTAAGAAATTTGAAAACTTTTCTGGATTCCTCCACAACTAAAGCTGTTGGCAACAAGGACTTTGAAGTCCTTAGAGCCCCAAAGGCCACCTTTCATCTGACACCCAGACCCTGGGGACATGACTTCATTTTCCCCAGGGAAAATGGGGTCAGTTTGAGGCCACTCGCCCTGGCCATCTGCATCGTTCCCGGTGTGAAATTTGCAACTTGGCTGATTTTCTCCAAAAGTAAAGCTGCTGGCAACGAGGAAACTGGAAGTCCTTGGAGCCGCTAAGGCCACCTTTCATCTGATTCCCAGACCCTGGGGAAAGGACTTCTTTTTCCCATGGAAAATGGCCTCTCTTTGCAGCAATTTGCCATATCCAACAGGGAAGTGCCCAGTGAGAAATTTGCAATCTGTGCTGGATTCCTCCACTACTAAAGCTGTTGGCAACTAGGAGCTTGCAAGTCCTTAGAGCCCCAAAGGCCACCTTTCATCTGACACGCAGACCCGGGGCACATGACTTAATTTTCCCCAGGGAAAATGGGGTCAGTTTGAGGCCACTCGCCCTGGCCATCTGCATCGTTCCCGGTGTGAAATTTGCCAACTTGGCTTATTTTTCAAAAAGTAAAACTGCTGGCAACGAGGACACCGGAAATCCTTGGAGTCCCAAAGGCCACCTTTCATCTGACATCCAGACGCTGGGGACATGACTTCATTTTCCCCCGGGAAAATGGGGTCAGTTTGAGGCCACTCGCCCTGGCCATCTGCATCGTTCCCGGTGTGAAATTTGCAATCATGGCTGATTTTCTCCAAAACTAAAGCTGCTGGCAACGAGGACCCTGCAACTCCTTAGGGCCCCAAAGCCACCTTTCATCTGATACGCAGACCCTTCGCCAATGACTTCATTTTCCCCATGGAAAATGGCCCCCATTTCTGGCCTCTCGCCCTGACCAATAGGGTGGTGCCCAGCAAGAAATTTGTAATCTTTGCTGGATTTCTCCAAATCTAAAGCTGCCAGTAAGAAGTACCCTGCAAGTCCTAAGAGCCCAAAAGGCCACCTTTCATCTGACACCCAGACCCTGGGGACATGACTTAATTTTCCCCGTGGAAAATGGGGTCAGTTTGAGGCCACTTGCCCTGGCCATCTGCATCGTTCCCGGTGTGAAATTTTCCAACTTGGCTTATTTTTCCAAAAGTAAAACTGCTGGCAACGAGGACACTGGAAATCCTTGGAGCCCCAAAGGCCACCTTTCATCTGACACCCAGACCCTGGGGAAAGGACTTCTTTTTCCCATGCAAAATGGCCTCTCTCTTTTCAGCCATTTGCCCTAGGCAACAGGGCAGTGCCCAGTGAGAAATTTGCAATCTGTGCTGGATTCCTTCACAACTAAAGCTGTTGGCAACTAGGGCTTGCAAGTCCTTAGAGCCTTAAAGGCCACCTTTCATCTGACACCCAGACCCTGGGGACATGACTTCATTTGCCCCGTGGAAAATGGGGTCAGTTTGAGGCCACTCGCCCTGGCCATCTGCCTCGTTCCCGGTGTGAAATTTGCAATCATGGCTGATTTTCTCCAAAACTAAAGCTGCTGCAAACGAGCACCCTGGAAGTCCTTGGAGCCCCAAAGGCCACCTTTCATCTGAAACCCAGACCCAGGGGAAAGGACTTCTTTTTCCCATGCAAAATGGCCTCTCTTTGCAGCCATTTGCCCTAGGCAACAGGGCAGTGCGCAGTGAGAAATTTTTAAACATTGCTGGATTCCTAAAGAACTAACGCTGTTGGCAACTAGGAGCTTGCAAGTCCTTTGAGCCCCAAAGTCCAGCTTTCATCTGACACGCAGACCCGGGGGACATGACTTAATTTTCCCCGTGGAATATGGGGTCAGTTTGAGGCCACTCGCCCTGGCCATCTGCATCGTTCCCGGTGTGAAATTTGCAATCATGGCTGATTTTCTCCAAAACTAAAGCTGCTAGCGACAAGGACCCTGCAACTCCTCAGGGCCCCAAAGCCACCTTTCATCTGATACGCAGACCCTGCGCCAATGACTTCATTTTCCCCATGGAAAATGGCCCCCATTTCTGGCCTCTCGCCCTAACCAATAGGGTGGAGCCCAGCAAGAAATTTGTAATCTTTGCTGGATTTCTCCAAATCTAAAGCTGCCAGTAAGAAGTACCCTGCAAGTCCTAAGAGCTCAAAAGGCCACCTTTCATCTGACACCCAGACCCTGGGGAAAGGACTTCTTTTTCCCATGCAAAATGGCCTCTCTCTTTTCAGCCATTTGCCCTTCCAACAGGGCAGTACCCAGTGAGACATTTGCAATCTGTGCTGGATTCCTCCACTACTAAAGCTGTTGGCAACAAGGAGCTTGCAAGTCCTTAGAGCCCCAAAGGCCACCTTTCATCTGACACCCAGACCCGGGGGACATGACTTAATTTTCCCCAGGGAAAATGGGGTCAGTTTGAGGCCACTCGCCCTGGCCATCTGCATCGTTCCCGGTGTGAAATTTTCCAACTTGGCTTATTTTTCCAAAAGTAAAACTGCTGGCAACGAGGACACTGGAAATCCTTGGAGCCCCAAAGGCCACCTTTCATCTGAAACCCAGACCCTGGGGAAAGGACTTCTTTTTCTCATGCAAAATGGCCTCTCTCTTTTCAGCCATTTGCCCTAGGCAACAGGGCAGTGCCCAGTGAGAAATTTGCAATCTGTGCTGGATTCCTCCACTACTAAAGCTGTTGGCAACTAGGGCTTGCAAGTCCTTAGAGCCTTAAACGCCACCTTTCATCTGACACCCAGACCCTGGGGACACGACTTAATTTTCCCCGTGGAAAATGGGGTCAGTTTGAGGCCACTCGCCCTGGCCATCTGCCTCGTTCCCGGTGTGAAATTTGCAATCATGGCTGATTTTCTCCAAAACTAAAGCTGCTGCAAACGAGCACCCTGGAAGTCCTTGGAGCCCCAAAGGCCACCTTTCATCTGAAACCCAGACCCAGGGGAAAGGACTTCTTTTTCCCATGCAAAATGGCCTCTCTTTGCAGCCATTTGCCCTAGGCAACAGGGCAGTTCCATGTAAGAAATTTGAAAACTTTTCTGGATTCCTCCACAACTAAAGCTGTTGGCAGCTAGGACTTTGAAGTCCTTAGAGCCCCAAAGGCCACCTTTCATATTACACCCAGACCCTGGGGACATGACTTCATTTTCCCCAGGGAAAATGGGGTAAGTTTGAGGCCACTCGCCCTGGCCATCTGCATCGTTCCCGTTGTGAAATTTGCCAACTTGGCTGATTTTCTCCAAAAGTAAAGCTGCTGGCAACGAGGAAACTGGAAGTCCTTGGAGCCGCTAAGGCCACCTTTCATCTGATTCCCAGACCCTGGGGAAAGGACTTCTTTTTCCCATGCAAAATGGCCTCTCTCTTTGCAGCCATTTGCCTTAGCCAACAGGGCAGTGCGCTGTGAGAAACTGTTAAACATTGCTGGATTCCTAAAGAACTAACGCTGTTGGCAACTAGGAGCTTGCAAGTCCTTTGAGCCCCAAAGTCCAGCTTTCATCTGACACCCAGACCCGGGGGACTGGACTTCATTTTCCCCAGGGAAATATGGGGTCAGTTTAGGCCACTTGCCCTGGCCATCTGCATTGTTCCCGGTGTGAAATTTGCCAACCTGGCTGATTTTCTCCAAAACTAAAGCTGCTAGTGACAAGGACCTTGCAACTTCTCAGGGCCCCAGATGCGACCATTCATCTGATACGCAGACTCTGGGCCAATGACTTCATTTTCCCCATGGAAAATGGCCCCCATTTCTGGCCTCTCGCCCTAACCAATAGGGTGGTTCCCAGCAAGAAATTTGTAATCTTTGCTGGATTTCTCCAAATCTAAAGCTGCCAGTAAGAAGTACCCTGCAAGTCCTAAGAGCCCAAAAGGCCACCTTTCATCTGACACCCAGACCCTGGGGAAAGGACTTCTTTTTCCCATGCAAAATGGCCTCTCTCTTTTCAGCCATTTGCCCTAGGAAACCGGGCACTTCCCAGTGAGAAATTTGAAAACTTTGCTGGATTCCTCCACTACTAAAGCTGTTGGCAACTAGGAGCTTGCAAGTCCTTAGAGCCCCAAAGGTCAGCTTTCATCTGACACCCAGACCCTGAGGACTGGACTTCATTTTCACCAGGGAAAATGACCTCTCTCTTTTCAGCCATTTGCCATAGCCAACAGGGCAGTGCCCAGTGAGAAATTTGCAATCTGTGCTGGATTCCTCCACTACTAAAGCTGTTGACAACTAGGAGCTTGCAAGTCCTTAGAGCCCCAAAGGCCACCTTTCATATTACACCCAGACCCTGGGGACATGACTTCATTTTCCCCGTGGAAAATGGGGTCAGTTTGAGGCCACTCGCCCTGGCCATCTGCATCGTTCCCGGTGTGAAATTTGACAACTTGGCTGATTTTCTCCAAAAGTAAAGCTGCTGGCAACGAGGACACTGGAAGTCCTTGGAGCCGCTTAGGCCACCTTTCATCTGACACCCAGACCCTGGGGAAAGGACTTCTTTTTCCCATGCAAAATGGCCTCTCTTTGCAGCCATTTGCCCTGGCCAACAGGGCAGTGCCCAATGAGAAATTTGCAGTCTGTGCTGGATTCCTCCACTACTAAAGCTGTTGGCAACTAGGAGCTTGCAAGTCCTTAGAGCCCCAAAGGCCACCTTTCATCTGACACCCAGACCCGGGGGACTGGACTTCATTTTCCCCAGGGAAATTTGGGTCAGTTTGAGGCCACTCGCCCGGGCCATCTGCTTCGTTCCCTGTGTGAAATTTGCAAACTTGGCTGATTTTCTCCAAACCTAAATCTGCTGGCAATGAGGACACTGGAAACTCCTTCGGGTCCCAAACATCACCTCTCTTCTGATACCCAGATCATGGGGAAATTACTTCTTTATCCCATAGAAATGGTATCCCTGTGCGGCCACATGCGCTAGCAGAAAGTGGGGTGCCAAGCAGGAAATTTGAAGATTCTGCTGGATTACCCTAAAAGTAAAGCTGCCAGCAACTCGGACCCTGCAAGTCCTTAGAGCCCCAGATGCAACCTTTCATCTGATACCCAGACCCTGGGGAAAGGACTTCTTTTTCCCAATGGAAAATGGGGTCAGTTGGAGGCCACTCGCCCTGGCCCTCTGCTTTGTTCCCGGTGTGAAATTGGCAAACTTGGCTGATTTTCTCCAAACCTAAAGCTGCTGGCAACGAGGAGCCTGAAACTCCTTTGGGCCCCAAACATCACCGCTCTGCTGATACCCAGATCATGGGGAAATTACTTTTTTTTCCATAGAAATGGTATCCCTGTGCGGCCACTTGGCCTGGCACAAAGTGGTGTTCCAAGCAGGAAATTTGAAGATTATGCTGGATTTCCCTAAATAAAGCTGCCAGCAACTCGGACCCTGCAAGTCCTTTGGGCCCAGATGCCACCTTTCATCTGATACCCAGACCCTGGGCCAATGACTTCATTTTCCCCATGGAAAAGGGCCTCCATTTATGGCCTCTCGCCCTGACCAAGAGGGTGGTGCCCAGCAAGACATTTGCAAACTTTGCTGGATTCCTCCACAATTAAAGCTGCCAGCAACTAGTACCCTGCTAGTCCTTAGAGCCCCAAAGGCCACCTTTCATTTGATTCACAGACCCTGGGGAAAGGACTTCTTTTTCCCAAGGGAAATGGCCTCTCTCTTTTCAGCCATTTGCCCTAGGAAACCGAGCACTTCCCAGTGAGAAATTTGAAAACTTTGCTGGATTCCTCCACTACTAAAGCTGTTGGCAACTAGGAGCTTGCAAGTCCTTAGAGCCCCAAATGTCAGCTTTCATCTGACACCCAGACCCTGGGGACTGGACTTCATTTTCACCAGGGAAAATGACCTCTCTCTTTTCAGCCATTTGCCCTAGGCAACAGGGCAGTGCCCAGTGAGAAATTTGCAATCTGTGCTGGATTCCTCCACTACTAAAGCTGTTGACAACTAGGAGCTTGCAAGTCCTTAGAGCCCCAAAGGCCACCTTTCATCTGACACCCAGACCCTAGGCGCATGACTTCATTTTCCCCATGGAAAATGGGGTCAGTTTGAGGCCACTCGCCCTGGCCATCTGCATCGTTCCCGGTGTGAAATTTGACAACTTGGCTGATTTTCTCCAAAACTAAAGCTGCTGCAAACGAGCACCCTGGAAGTCCTTGGAGCCGCTAAGGCCACCTTTCATCTGACACCCAGACCCTGGGGAAAGGACTTCTTTTTCCCATGCAAAATGGCCTCTCTTTGCAGCCATTTGCCCTGGCCAACAGGGCAGTGCCCAATGAGAAATTTGCAGTCTGTGCTGGATTCCTCCACTACTAAAGCTGTTGGCAACTAGGAGCTTGCAAGTCCTTAGAGCCCCAAAGGCCACCTTTCATCTGACACCCAGACCCGGGGGACTGGACTTCATTTTCCCCAGGGAAATTTGGGTCAGTTTGAGGCCACTCGCCCGGGCCATCTGCTTCGTTCCCTGTGTGAAATTTGCAAACTTGGCTGATTTTCTCCAAACCTAAATCTGCTGGCAATGAGGACACTGGAAACTCCTTCGGGTCCCAAACATCACCTCTCTTCTGATACCCAGATCATGGGGAAATTACTTCTTTATCCCATAGAAATGGTATCCCTGTGCGGCCACATGCGCTAGCAGAAAGTGGGGTGCCAAGCAGGAAATTTGAAGATTCTGCTGGATTACCCTAAAAGTAAAGCTGCCAGCAACTCGGACCCTGCAAGTCCTTAGAGCCCCAGATGCAACCTTTCATCTGATACCCAGACCCTGGGGAAAGGACTTCTTTTTCCCAATGGAAAATGGGGTCAGTTGGAGGCCACTCGCCCTGGCCCTCTGCTTCGTTCCCGGTGTGAAATTGGCAAACTTGGCTGATTTTCTCCAAACCTAAAGCTGCTGGCAACGAGGAGCCTGAAACTCCTTTGGGCCCCAAACATCACCGCTCTGCTGATACCCAGATCATGGGGAAATTACTTTTTTTTCCATAGAAATGGTATCCCTGTGCGGCCACTTGGCCTGGCACAAAGTGGTGTTCCAAGCAGGAAATTTGAAGATTATGCTGGATTTCCCTAAATAAAGCTGCCAGCAACTCGGACCCTGCAAGTCCTTTGGGCCCAGATGCCACCTTTCATCTGATACCCAGACCCTGGGCCAATGACTTCATTTTCCCCATGGAAAAGGGCCTCCATTTATGGCCTCTCGCCCTGACCAAGAGGGTGGTGCCCAGCAAGACATTTGCAAACTTTGCTGGATTCCTCCACAATTAAAGCTGCCAGCAACTAGTACCCTGCTAGTCCTTAGAGCCCCAAAGGCCACCTTTCATTTGATTCACAGACCCTGGGGAAAGGACTTCTTTTTCCCAAGGGAAATGGCCTCTCTCTTTTCAGCCATTTGCCCTAGGAAACCGAGCACTTCCCAGTGAGAAATTTGAAAACTTTGCTGGATTCCTCCACTACTAAAGCTGTTGGCAACTAGGAGCTTGCAAGTCCTTAGAGCCCCAAATGTCAGCTTTCATCTGACACCCAGACCCTGGGGACTGGACTTCATTTTCACCAGGGAAAATGACCTCTCTCTTTTCAGCCATTTGCCCTAGGCAACAGGGCAGTGCCCAGTGAGAAATTTGCAATCTGTGCTGGATTCCTCCACTACTAAAGCTGTTGACAACTAGGAGCTTGCAAGTCCTTAGAGCCCCAAAGGCCACCTTTCATCTGACACCCAGACCCTAGGCGCATGACTTCATTTTCCCCATGGAAAATGGGGTCAGTTTGAGGCCACTCGCCCTGGCCATCTGCATCGTTCCCGGTGTGAAATTTGACAACTTGGCTGATTTTCTCCAAAACTAAAGCTGCTGCAAACGAGCACCCTGGAAGTCCTTGGAGCCGCTAAGGCCACCTTTCATCTGACACCCAGACCCTGGGGAAAGGACTTCTTTTTCCCATGCAAAATGGCCTCTCTTTGCAGCCATTTGCCCTAGGCAACAGGGCAGTGCCCAGTGAGAAATTTGCAAACTTTGCTGGATTCCTCCACTACTAAAGCTGTTGGCAACTAGGAGCTTGCAAGTCCTTAGAGCCCCAAAGGCCACCTTTCATCTGACACCCAGACCTGGGGGACTGGACTTCATTTTCCCCAGGGAAATTTGGGTCAGTTTGAGGCCACTCGCCCGGGCCATCTGCTTCGTTCCCTGTGTGAAATTTGCAAACTTGGCTGATTTTCTCCAAACCTAAATCTGCTGGCAATGAGGACACTGGAAACTCCTTCGGGTCCCAAACATCACCTCTCTTCTGATACCCAGATCATGGGGAAATTACTTCTTTATCCCATAGAAATGGTATCCCTGTGCGGCCACATGCGCTAGCAGAAAGTGGGGTGCCAAGCAGGAAATTTGAAGATTCTGCTGGATTACCCTAAAAGTAAAGCTGCCAGCAACTCGGACCCTGCAAGTCCTTAGAGCCCCAGATGCAACCTTGCATCTGATACCCAGACCCTGGGGAAAGGACTTCTTTTTCCCAATGGAAAATGGGGTCAGTTGGAGGCCACTCGCCCTGGCCCTCTGCTTCGTTCCCTGTGTGAAATTGGCAAACTTGGCTGATTTTCTCCAAACCTAAAGCTGCTGGCAACGAGGAGCCTGAAACTCCTTTGGGCCCCAAACATCACCGCTCTGCTGATACCCAGATCATGGGGAAATTACTTTTTTTTCCATAGAAATGGTATCCCTGTGCGGCCACTTGGCCTGGCACAAAGTGGTGTTCCAAGCAGGAAATTTGAAGATTATGCTGGATTTCCCTAAATAAAGCTGCCAGCAACTCGGACCCTGCAAGTCCTTTGGGCCCAGATGCAACCTTTCATCTGACACCCAGACCCTGGGGAAAGGACTTCTTTTTCCCATGGAAAATGGCCTCTCTTTGCAGCCATTTGCCCTGGCCAACAGAGCAGTGCCCAGCGAGAAATTTGCAAACTTTGCTGGATTCCTCCACAACTAAAGCTGCCGGCGGCTAGGAGCTTGCAAGTCCTTAGAGCCCCAAAGGCCACCTTTCACTGATACCCAGACCCTGGGGACATGACTTTTTTCCCTATGGAAAATGGGGTCAGTTGGAGGCCACTCGCCCGGGCCATCTGCTTCGTTCCCTGTGTGAAATTAGCAAACTTGGCTGATTTTATCCACACCTAAAGCTGCTGGCAACGAGGAGCCTGCAACTCCTTCGGGGACAAACATCACCGCTCTGCTGATACCCAGATCATGGGGAAATTACTTCTTTTTCCCATAGAAATGGTATCCCCGTGCGGCCACATGCGCTGGCAGAAAGTGGGGTACCAAGCAGGAAATATGCAAATTCTGCTGGTTTACCCTAAAAGTAAAGCTGCCAGCAACTAGGACCCTGCAAGTCCTTAGAGCCCCAGATGCAACCATTCATCGGTCACCCAGACCGTGGGGAAAGGACTTCTTTTTCCCATGGAAAATGGCCTCTCTTTGCAGCCATTTGTCCTGGCCAAAAGGGCTGTGCCCAGTGAGAAATTTGCAAACTTTGCTGGATTCCTCCACAACTAAAGCTGCCGTCAACTAGGAGCTTGCAAGTCCTTAGAGCCCCAAAGGCCACCTTTCATTTGATTCACAGACCCTGGGGAAAGGACTTCTTTTTCCCATGCAAAATGGCCTCCGTTTGCAGCCACTCACCCTGGCAGAAAGTGGGGAGCCAAGCTAGAATTGCGCAATCTTTGCTGGATTTTTCCAAAAGTAAAGCTGGCAGCAACTAGGATTCTGGAAGTACTTAGAGCCTCAAAGGCCACCTTGAACATATTACTCAGAGCCTGGGTAAATGACATTTTTCCCATGCAAAATGGCCTTCATTTGTGGCCACTTAGCCTGGCAGCCAGGGCAGTGCCAAGCGAGAAATTTGCAGTGTGCTGGATTCTTCCAAAATGAAAGCTGCCAGCAACTAGGACCCTGCAAGTCCTTAGAGCCCCAGATGCCACCTTTCATCTGATTCCCAGACCCTGGGCCAATGACTTCATTTTCCCCATGGAAAATGGCCTCCATTTGTGGCTTCTCGCCCTGACCAAGAGGGTGGCGCCCAGCAAGAAATTGGCAATCTTTGCTGGATTTCTCCAAATATAAAGCGGCCAATAGGTTGTACCCTGCAAGTCCTTAGAGGTCCAGATGCCACATTTCGTTTGATACCCAGACCCTGGGGACATGACTTCTTTTCCGCATGGAAAAGGGGGTCAGTTGGAGGCCACTCACCCTGGCCATCTGCTTCGTTCCCTGTGTGAAATTTGCAAACTTGGCTGATTTTATCCAAACCTAAAGCTGCTGGCAATGAGGAGCCTGAAACTCCTTCGGGCCCCAAACATCACCTCTCTGCTGATACCCAGATCATGGGGAAATTACTTCTTTATCCCATAGAAATGGTATCCCTGTGCGGCCACATGCGCTGGCAGAAAGTGGGGTGCCAAGCAGGAAATTTGAAGATTCTGCTGGATTACCCTAAAAGTAAAGCTGCCAGCAACTCGGACCCTGCAAGTCCTTAGAGCCCCAGATGCAACCTTTCATCTGACACCCAGACCGTGGGGAAAGGACTTCTTTTTCCCATGG
This sequence comes from Agelaius phoeniceus, assembly GCF_051311805.1. Lineage (NCBI taxonomy): Eukaryota > Metazoa > Chordata > Aves > Passeriformes > Icteridae > Agelaius > Agelaius phoeniceus. The sequence goes on from NC_135287.1 coordinate 450,089, forward strand.
AAAATGGCCTCTCTTTGCAGCCATTTGCCCTGGCCAACAGAGCAGTGCCCAGCGAGAAATTTGCAAACTTTGCTGGATTCCTCCACAACTAAAGCGGCCGGCAGCTAGGAGCTTGCAAGTCCTTAGAGCCCCAAAGGCCACCTTTCATTGATACCCAGAACCTGGGGAAAGGACTTCTTTTTCCCAATGGAAAATGGGGTCAGTTGGAGGCCACTCGCCCGGGCCATCTGCTTCATTCCCTGTGTGAAATTGGCAAACTTGGCTGATTTTATCCACACCTAAAGCTGCTGGCAACGAGGAGCCTGAAACTCCTTTGGGCCCCAAACATCACCGCTCTGCTGATACCCAGATCATGGGGAAATTACTTTTTTTTCCATAGAAATGGTATCCCTGTGCGGCCACTTGGCCTGGCACAAAGTGGTGTTCCAAGCAGGAAATTTGAAGATTCTGCTGGATTACCCTAAAAGTAAAGCTGCCAGCAACTAGGACCCTGCAAGTCCTTTGGGCCCCAGATGCCACCTTTCATCTGATACCCAGACCCTGGGCCAATGACTTCATTTTCCCCATGGAAAAGGGCCTCCATTTGTGGCCTCTCGCCCTGACCAAGAGGGTGGTGCCCAGCAAGAAATTTGCAAACTTTGCTGGATTCCTCCACAATTAAAGCTGCCAGCAACTAGTACCCTGCTAGTCCTTAGAGCCCCAAAGGCCACCTTTCATTTGATTCACAGACCCTGGGGAAAGGACTTCTTTTTCCCAAGGGAAATGGCCTCCGTTTGCAGCCACTCACCCTGGCAGAAAGTGGGGAGCCAAGCTAGAATTGCGCAATCTTTGCTGGATTTTTCCAAAAGTAAAGCTGGCAGCAACTAGGACCCTGGAAGTACTTAGAGCCTCAAAGGCCACCTTGAACATATTACTCAGAGCCTGGGTAAAGGACGTTTTTCCCATGCAAAATGGCCTTCATTTGTGGCCACTTAGCCTGGCAGCCAGGGCAGTGCCAAGCGAGAAATTTGCTAAGTGTGCTGGATTCTTCCAAAACAAAAGCTGCCAGAAAGTAGGACCCTGCAAGTCCTTAGAGCCCCAGATGCCACCTTTCATCTGATTCCCAGACCCTGGGCCAATGACTTCATTTTCCCCATGGAAAATGGCCTCCATTTGTGGCTTCTCGCCCTGACCAAGAGGGTGGCGCCCAGCAAGAAATTGGCAATCTTTGCTGGATTTCTCCAAATATAAAGCTGCCAGTAAGGAGTACCCTGCAAGTCCTTAGAGCCCCAGATGCCACATTTCGTTTGATTCCCAGACCCTGGGGACATGACTTCTTTTCCGCATGGAAAAGGGGGTCAGTTGGAGGCCACTCACCCTGGCCATCTGCTTCGTTCCCTGTGTGAAATTTGCAAACTTGGCTGATTTTATCCAAACCTAAAGCTGCTGGCAATGAGGAGCCTGAAACTCCTTCGGGCCCCAAACATCACCTCTCTGCTGATACCCAGATCATGGGGAAATTACTTCTTTATCCCATAGAAATGGTATCCCTGTGCGGCCACATGCGCTGGCAGAAAGTGGGGTGCCAAGCAGGAAATTTGAAGATTCTGCTGGATTACCCTAAAAGTAAAGCTGCCAGCAACTCGGACCCTGCAAGTCCTTAGAGCCCCAGATGCAACCTTTCATCTGATACCCAGACCCTGGGGAAAGGACTTCTTTTTCCCAATGGAAAATGGGGTCAGTTGGAGGCCACTCGCCCTGGCCCTCTGCTTCGTTCCCGGTGTGAAATTGGCAAACTTGGCTGATTTTCTCCAAACCTAAAGCTGCTGGCAACGAGGAGCCTGAAACTCCTTTGGGCCCCAAACATCACCGCTCTGCTGATACCCAGATCATGGGGAAATTACTTTTTTTTCCATAGAAATGGTATCCCTGTGCGGCCACTTGGCCTGGCACAAAGTGGTGTTCCAAGCAGGAAATTTGAAGATTATGCTGGATTTCCCTAAATAAAGCTGCCAGCAACTCGGACCCTGCAAGTCCTTTGGGCCCAGATGCCACCTTTCATCTGATACCCAGACCCTGGGCCAATGACTTCATTTTCCCCATGGAAAAGGGCCTCCATTTATGGCCTCTCGCCCTGACCAAGAGGGTGGTGCCCAGCAAGACATTTGCAAACTTTGCTGGATTCCTCCACAATTAAAGCTGCCAGCAACTAGTACCCTGCTAGTCCTTAGAGCCCCAAAGGCCACCTTTCATTTGATTCACAGACCCTGGGGAAAGGACTTCTTTTTCCCAAGGGAAATGGCCTCTCTCTTTTCAGCCATTTGCCCTAGGAAACCGAGCACTTCCCAGTGAGAAATTTGAAAACTTTGCTGGATTCCTCCACTACTAAAGCTGTTGGCAACTAGGAGCTTGCAAGTCCTTAGAGCCCCAAATGTCAGCTTTCATCTGACACCCAGACCCTGGGGACTGGACTTCATTTTCACCAGGGAAAATGACCTCTCTCTTTTCAGCCATTTGCCCTAGGCAACAGGGCAGTGCCCAGTGAGAAATTTGCAATCTGTGCTGGATTCCTCCACTACTAAAGCTGTTGACAACTAGGAGCTTGCAAGTCCTTAGAGCCCCAAAGGCCACCTTTCATCTGACACCCAGACCCTAGGCGCATGACTTCATTTTCCCCATGGAAAATGGGGTCAGTTTGAGGCCACTCGCCCTGGCCATCTGCATCGTTCCCGGTGTGAAATTTGACAACTTGGCTGATTTTTCCAAAACTAAAGCTGCTGCAAACGAGCACCCTGGAAGTCCTTGGAGCCGCTAAGGCCACCTTTCATCTGACACCCAGACCCTGGGGAAAGGACTTCTTTTTCCCATGCAAAATGGCCTCTCTTTGCAGCCATTTGCCCTGGCCAACAGGGCAGTGCCCAATGAGAAATTTGCAGTCTGTGCTGGATTCCTCCACTACTAAAGCTGTTGGCAACTAGGAGCTTGCAAGTCCTTAGAGCCCCAAAGGCCACCTTTCATCTGACACCCAGACCCGGGGGACTGGACTTCATTTTCCCCAGGGAAATTTGGGTCAGTTTGAGGCCACTCGCCCGGGCCATCTGCTTCGTTCCCTGTGTGAAATTTGCAAACTTGGCTGATTTTCTCCAAACCTAAATCTGCTGGCAATGAGGACACTGGAAACTCCTTCGGGTCCCAAACATCACCTCTCTTCTGATACCCAGATCATGGGGAAATTACTTCTTTATCCCATAGAAATGGTATCCCTGTGCGGCCACATGCGCTAGCAGAAAGTGGGGTGCCAAGCAGGAAATTTGAAGATTCTGCTGGATTACCCTAAAAGTAAAGCTGCCAGCAACTCGGACCCTGCAAGTCCTTAGAGCCCCAGATGCAACCTTGCATCTGATACCCAGACCCTGGGGAAAGGACTTCTTTTTCCCAATGGAAAATGGGGTCAGTTGGAGGCCACTCGCCCTGGCCCTCTGCTTCGTTCCCTGTGTGAAATTGGCAAACTTGGCTGATTTTCTCCAAACCTAAAGCTGCTGGCAACGAGGAGCCTGAAACTCCTTTGGGCCCCAAACATCACCGCTCTGCTGATACCCAGATCATGGGGAAATTACTTTTTTTTCCATAGAAATGGTATCCCTGTGCGGCCACTTGGCCTGGCACAAAGTGGTGTTCCAAGCAGGAAATTTGAAGATTATGCTGGATTTCCCTAAATAAAGCTGCCAGCAACTCGGACCCTGCAAGTCCTTTGGGCCCAGATGCAACCTTTCATCTGACACCCAGACCCTGGGGAAAGGACTTCTTTTTCCCATGGAAAATGGCCTCTCTTTGCAGCCATTTGCCCTGGCCAACAGAGCAGTGCCCAGCGAGAAATTTGCAAACTTTGCTGGATTCCTCCACAACTAAAGCTGCCGGCGGCTAGGAGCTTGCAAGTCCTTAGAGCCCCAAAGGCCACCTTTCACTGATACCCAGACCCTGGGGACATGACTTTTTTCCCTATGGAAAATGGGGTCAGTTGGAGGCCACTCGCCCGGGCCATCTGCTTCGTTCCCTGTGTGAAATTAGCAAACTTGGCTGATTTTATCCACACCTAAAGCTGCTGGCAACGAGGAGCCTGCAACTCCTTCGGGGACAAACATCACCGCTCTGCTGATACCCAGATCATGGGGAAATTACTTCTTTTTCCCATAGAAATGGTATCCCCGTGCGGCCACATGCGCTGGCAGAAAGTGGGGTACCAAGCAGGAAATATGCAAATTCTGCTGGATTACCCTAAAAGTAAAGCTGCCAGCAACTAGGACCCTGCAAGTCCTTAGAGCCCCAGATGCAACCATTCATCGGTCACCCAGACCGTGGGGAAAGGACTTCTTTTTCCCATGGAAAATGGCCTCTCTTTGCAGCCATTTGTCCTGGCCAAAAGGGCTGTGCCCAGTGAGAAATTTGCAAACTTTGCTGGATTCCTCCACAACTAAAGCTGCCGTCAACTAGGAGCTTGCAAGTCCTTAGAGCCCCAAAGGCCACCTTTCATTTGATTCACAGACCCTGGGGAAAGGACTTCTTTTTCCCATGCAAAATGGCCTCCGTTTGCAGCCACTCACCCTGGCAGAAAGTGGGGAGCCAAGCTAGAATTGCGCAATCTTTGCTGGATTTTTCCAAAAGTAAAGCTGGCAGCAACTAGGATTCTGGAAGTACTTAGAGCCTCAAAGGCCACCTTGAACATATTACTCAGAGCCTGGGTAAATGACATTTTTCCCATGCAAAATGGCCTTCATTTGTGGCCACTTAGCCTGGCAGCCAGGGCAGTGCCAAGCGAGAAATTTGCAGTGTGCTGGATTCTTCCAAAATGAAAGCTGCCAGCAACTAGGACCCTGCAAGTCCTTAGAGCCCCAGATGCCACCTTTCATCTGATTCCCAGACCCTGGGCCAATGACTTCATTTTCCCCATGGAAAATGGCCTCCATTTGTGGCTTCTCGCCCTGACCAAGAGGGTGGCGCCCAGCAAGAAATTGGCAATCTTTGCTGGATTTCTCCAAATATAAAGCGGCCAATAGGTTGTACCCTGCAAGTCCTTAGAGGTCCAGATGCCACATTTCGTTTGATACCCAGACCCTGGGGACATGACTTCTTTTCCGCATGGAAAAGGGGGTCAGTTGGAGGCCACTCACCCTGGCCATCTGCTTCGTTCCCTGTGTGAAATTTGCAAACTTGGCTGATTTTATCCAAACCTAAAGCTGCTGGCAATGAGGAGCCTGAAACTCCTTCGGGCCCCAAACATCACCTCTCTGCTGATACCCAGATCATGGGGAAATTACTTCTTTATCCCATAGAAATGGTATCCCTGTGCGGCCACATGCGCTGGCAGAAAGTGGGGTGCCAAGCAGGAAATTTGAAGATTCTGCTGGATTACCCTAAAAGTAAAGCTGCCAGCAACTCGGACCCTGCAAGTCCTTAGAGCCCCAGATGCAACCTTTCATCTGACACCCAGACCGTGGGGAAAGGACTTCTTTTTCCCATGGAAAATGGCCTCTCTTTGCAGCCATTTGCCCTGGCCAACAGAGCAGTGCCCAGCGAGAAATTTGCAAACTTTGCTGGATTCCTCCACAACTAAAGCGGCCGGCAGCTAGGAGCTTGCAAGTCCTTAGAGCCCCAAAGGCCACCTTTCATTGATACCCAGAACCTGGGGAAAGGACTTCTTTTTCCCAATGGAAAATGGGGTCAGTTGGAGGCCACTCGCCCGGGCCATCTGCTTCATTCCCTGTGTGAAATTGGCAAACTTGGCTGATTTTATCCACACCTAAAGCTGCTGGCAACGAGGAGCCTGAAACTCCTTTGGGCCCCAAACATCACCGCTCTGCTGATACCCAGATCATGGGGAAATTACTTTTTTTTCCATAGAAATGGTATCCCTGTGCGGCCACTTGGCCTGGCACAAAGTGGTGTTCCAAGCAGGAAATTTGAAGATTCTGCTGGATTACCCTAAAAGTAAAGCTGCCAGCAACTAGGACCCTGCAAGTCCTTTGGGCCCCAGATGCCACCTTTCATCTGATACCCAGACCCTGGGCCAATGACTTCATTTTCCCCATGGAAAAGGGCCTCCATTTGTGGCCTCTCGCCCTGACCAAGAGGGTGGTGCCCAGCAAGAAATTTGCAAACTTTGCTGGATTCCTCCACAATTAAAGCTGCCAGCAACTAGTACCCTGCTAGTCCTTAGAGCCCCAAAGGCCACCTTTCATTTGATTCACAGACCCTGGGGAAAGGACTTCTTTTTCCCAAGGGAAATGGCCTCCGTTTGCAGCCACTCACCCTGGCAGAAAGTGGGGAGCCAAGCTAGAATTGCGCAATCTTTGCTGGATTTTTCCAAAAGTAAAGCTGGCAGCAACTAGGACCCTGGAAGTACTTAGAGCCTCAAAGGCCACCTTGAACATATTACTCAGAGCCTGGGTAAAGGACGTTTTTCCCATGCAAAATGGCCTTCATTTGTGGCCACTTAGCCTGGCAGCCAGGGCAGTGCCAAGCGAGAAATTTGCTAAGTGTGCTGGATTCTTCCAAAACAAAAGCTGCCAGAAAGTAGGACCCTGCAAGTCCTTAGAGCCCCAGATGCCACCTTTCATCTGATTCCCAGACCCTGGGCCAATGACTTCATTTTCCCCATGGAAAATGGCCTCCATTTGTGGCTTCTCGCCCTGACCAAGAGGGTGGCGCCCAGCAAGAAATTGGCAATCTTTGCTGGATTTCTCCAAATATAAAGCTGCCAGTAAGGAGTACCCTGCAAGTCCTTAGAGCCCCAGATGCCACATTTCGTTTGATTCCCAGACCCTGGGGACATGACTTCTTTTCCGCATGGAAAAGGGGGTCAGTTGGAGGCCACTCACCCTGGCCATCTGCTTCGTTCCCTGTGTGAAATTTGCAAACTTGGCTGATTTTATCCAAACCTAAAGCTGCTGGCAATGAGGAGCCTGAAACTCCTTCGGGCCCCAAACATCACCTCTCTGCTGATACCCAGATCATGGGGAAATTACTTCTTTATCCCATAGAAATGGTATCCCTGTGCGGCCACATGCGCTGGCAGAAAGTGGGGTGCCAAGCAGGAAATTTGAAGATTCTGCTGGATTACCCTAAAAGTAAAGCTGCCAGCAACTCGGACCCTGCAAGTCCTTAGAGCCCCAGATGCAACCTTTCATCTGACACCCAGACCATGGGGAAAGGACTTCTTTTTCCCATGGAAAACGGCCTCTCTTTGCAGCCATTTGCCCTGGCCAACAGAGCAGTGCCCAGCGAGAAATTTGCAAACTTTGCTGGATTCCTCCACAACTAAAGCTGCCGGCGGCTAGGAGCTTGCAAGTCCTTTGAGCCCCAAAGGCCACCTTTCATTGATACCCAGACCCTGGGGACATGACTTTTTTCCAATGGAAAATGGGGTCAGTTGGAGGCCACTCGCCCAGGCCATCTGCTTCGTTCCCTGTGTGAAATTGGCAAACTTGGCTGATTTTATCCACACCTAAAGCTGCTGGCAACGAGGAGCCTGCAACTCCTTCGGGGCCAAACATCACCGCTCTGCTCATACCCAGATCATGGGGAAATTACTTCTTTTTCCCATAGAAATGGTATCCCCGTGCGGCCACATGCGCTGGCAGAAAGTGGGGTACCAAGCAGGAAATATGCAAATTCTGCTGGATTACCCTAAAAGTAAAGCTGCCAGCAACTAGGACCCTGCAAGTCCTTAGAGCCCCAGATGCAACCTTTTATCAGTCTCCCAGACCGTGGGGAAAGGACTTCTTTTTCCCATGGAAAATGGCCTCTCTTTGCAGCCATTTGTCCTGGCCAAAAGGGCTGTGCCCAGTGATAAATTTGCAATCTTTGCTGGATCCTTCCACAACTAAAGCTGCCGGCAACTAGGAACTAGCAAGTCCTTAGAGCCCCAGATGACACCTTTCATCTGATACCCAGACCCTGGGCCAATGACTTCATTTTTCCTATGGAATAGGGCCTCCATATGTGGCCTCTCGCCCTGACCAAGAGGGTGGTGCCCAGCAAGAAATTGGCAATCTTTCTGGATTCCTCCACAACTAAAGCTGCCGCCAACTAGTACCCAGCAAGTCCTTAGAGCCCCAAAGGCCACCTTTCATTTGATTCGCAGACCCTAGGTAAAGGACATTTTTCCCATGCAAAATGGCCTATATTTTTGGCCACTTAGCCTGGCAACCAGGGCAGTTCCAAGCGAGAAATGTGCAAACTGTGCTGGATCCTTCCAAAACGAAAGCTGCCAGAAAGTAGGACCCTGCAAGTCCTTAGAGCCCCAGATGCCACCTTTCATCTGACACCCAGACCCTGGGCCAATGACTTCATTTTCCCCATGGAAAAGGGCCTCTATTTTTGGCCTCTCGCCCTAACCAATAGGGTGGTGCCCTGCAAGAGATTTGCAATCTTTGCTGGGTTTCTCCAAATCTAAAGCTGACCGTAAGTAGTACCCTGAAAGCCCTTAGAGCCCCAAATGCCACTTTTCATTTTATTTGCAGACCCTTTGGAAAGGACTTCTTTTTCCCATGGAAAATGGCCTCCGTATTGAGCCACGCACCGTGGCAGAAAGTGAGGAGCCAAGCTAGAATTACGCAATCTTTGCTGGATTTTTCCAAAAGTAAAGCTGGCAGAAAGAGGATACTGTAAGTTCTGAGCGCCTCAAACGCCCCCTTGAACACATTACTCAGAACCTGGCTAAAGGACTTTTTTCTCATGCAAAATGGCCTTCATTTGTGGCCACTTGGCCTGGCAGACACGGCAGTGCCGATTGCGAGATTTGCAAACTGTGCTGGATTCTTCCAAAACTAAAGCTGCCAGCAACTTGGACCCTGCAAGTCCTTAGAGCCCCAGATGCCACCTTTCATCTGATTCCCAGACCCTGGGCCAATGACTTCATTTTCCCCATGGAAAATGGCCCCCATTTCTGGCCTCTCGCCTTGACCAATAGGGTGGTGCCCAGCAAGAAATTAGCGATCTCTACTGGATTTCTCCAAATCTAAAAATGCCAGTAAGTACTACCCTGCAAGTCCTTAGAGCCCCAAATGCCAGCTTTCATTTGATTTGCAGACCCTGGGGAAAGGACTTCCTTTTCCCATGGAAAGTGGCCTCTCTTTGCAGCCATATGTCCTGGCCAACAGGTCCGTGCCCAGTGTGAAATTTTTAAACTCTGCTGGATTCCTCCACAACTAAAGCTGCTGGCAAATAAGAGCTTGCAAGTCCTTAGAGCCCCAAAGGCCACCTTTCATTGATACCCAGACCCTGGGGACATGAATTCTTTTCCCATGGAAAATGGGGTCATTTTGAGGTCACTCACCCTGGCCATCAGCATCGTTTCTGGTGTGACATTTTAAACTTTGCTGAATTTCTCCAAAACTAAAGCTGCTGGCAACGAGGAGCGCAGCAAGTCCTTAGGGCCCCAGATGCCACCTTTCATCTGATACCCAGACCCTGGGCCAATGACTTCGTTTTCCCCATGGAAAATGGCCTCCGTTTGCCTCTGCTCGCCCTGACCAATAGGGTGGTGACCAGCAAGAAATTGGCAATCTTTCCTGGATTCCTCCACAACTAAAGCTGCCAGCAACTAGGAGCTTGCAAGTCCTTAGTGCCCCAAAGGCCACCTTACATTGATACCCAGACCGTGGTGACATGATTTCTTTTTCCCATGGAAAATGGGGTCAGTTTTAGGCCACTTGGCCTGACCATCTGCATCATTCCCTGTGTGAAAGTTGCAAACTTGGCTGATTTTCTCCAAACCTAAAGCTGCCGCCAACGAGGACCCTGCAACTTCTTAGTGCCCCAAACATCACCGCTCTGCTGATACCCAGATCATGGGGAAATTATTTCTTTTCCCCATAGAAATGGTATCCCTGTGCGGCCACTTGGCCTGGCAGAAAGTGGGGTGCCAAGCTGGAAATTTGAAAATTCTGCTGGATTTCCCTAAAAGTAAAGCTGCCAGCAACTAGGACCCTGCACGTCCTTAGAGCCCCAAACGCCACCATCCATCTGATACCCAGACCCTGGGAAAATTATTTCATGTTCCCATGGAAAATAGCGTCTGTTTGCGGCTGCTCGCCCTGGCGAATAGGGTGGTGCCCAGCAAGAAATTTGCAATCTTTTCTGCATTTCTCCAAATCTGAAGCTGCCAGTAAGAAGTACCCCGCCTGTCCTTAGAGCCCCAAAGGCCACCTTTTTTCTGACACCTAGACCCTGGGGAAAGGACTTCTTTTTCCCATGGAAAATGGCCTCTCTTTGCAGCCATTTGCCCTGGCCAACAGAGCAGTACCCAGTGAGAAATTTGCAAACTTTGCTGGATTCCTCCACAACTAAAGCTGCCGGCAGCTAGGAGCCTTCATGTCCTTAGAGCCCCAAAGGCCACCTTTCACTGATACCCAGACCCTGGGGACATGACTTCTTTTTCCCATTGAAAATGGGGTCAGTTTGCGGCCACTCGCCTTGGCCATCTGCATCGTTCCCAGTGTGAAATTGGCAAACTTGGCTGATTTTCTCCAAACCTAAAGCTGCTAGCAACAAGGACCCTGCAACACCTTCGGGCCCCAAACATCACCTCTCTTTTGATACCCAGATCATGGGGAAATTACTTCTTTTTCCCATAGAAATGGTATCCCTGTGCGGCCACTTGCCCTGGCAGAAAGTGGTGTTCCAAGCAGGAAATTGGCAAATTCTGCTGGATTTCCCTAAAAGTAAAGCTGCCATCTACTAGGACTCTGCAAGTCACAATTTTCCTACTGAAATTTGGAAAAGATTTTGGGTCAGTACCACTGATTTTGAAAGAGAATTCCAATCCTGGTGGAACTTGGTGAATTTTACCTATCACCCCATTTCAAACACAGCCACAGCTCTTTTGTTAACCGTACGCAATGCCTCAGTGCATTTGAGATTTCCTATTATTGCATTAGAGCTAAATCATGATGGAGCTATTACGTATCTTTCTGAACATTGAGAATGGTCCATGAAACTGGTGAAAAATGGCAAAATGTTAATTTGGAATCTTCTATTGTTTGAGAACATGGTTTCATCTGTGAAAGTAATGGAATTATAGCTCAAGATGTTTGTTTGGACACAGAACAAAATATCTGTCATTTTGAAATTCATCCTAACGAGACTTTCGAAACAGTCCTTAAATATATAGGCAATGGGTGTGGGTGCTTTAGAACTGCTTGTGATATGGTATTTGTAGAAAATGCAGTATTGGATAGTAAAAATCATTCAAATTTTTGTGCTCGTAACTTTACAAAATTACAGGATGTGATTTTTCTTCAGAATCTCCAGTTATCTCCCATTACCTTTTACAATCCAATTAAAGACTGATTCACAAACTATTACTGTCCTAGGGTGACGTTATGATGCTTGTATCCCCATCCGTGTGTTCTGTTTATGCTGGATATCATGTTCTGTGCCTTCAAGACTGGCTCTGAAGAGCAAATGTTTTTTTTTGGTTTTGCTATCAGCTGCTTCCCCACGGCTGGCAGGACACAGCGATAGGGCAGTACATTGGTGCTGCTTTTTCTTTTTGCTTTGCTCTTGTTTCTGCTTTGCTCCTGCTTTGCTCTTGCTTTTTTGCTTCTGCTCATTAGTTAGTTTAGCTAAGCAGTCCAAATTTTCCCTGGACTGTTTCTCCTTTCCCTTTTTTGGACCTACTCGGACCTGCTCTGGACTGGGACCTGGGAAACACCGAGAGTTTGCACCTTGTGGCCAAGGTGCAGCAGCTACCCCAGCACAGGACGGACTGATAACAGAGTGACCACCCCCAAGAGAGACTTTCTGAATTGGTCATCTTTTTCAGAGCGGTGAAAGAGTGGTGTCACCTGGTATTGTTCCTTTTTATGTGCTGGGGGGTGCTTTGCCTGTTAAATAAACAGGTTCTTTCCACTTGTCTCCAAGGAATCCTTCCTGACCCAGTTGGGGAGAGGGGCTGTGTGGGTTTGCTTTCTGGAGGGATCCCCTTTTGGAGGTTTTCTCCCAAATTTTCCCTAAACCAGGACAAAATTTGGCACCTGATGTGTGGGGCTCGAGAGAGAGTGGAAAAAATCGTATTTTGAGTGCATTTTGGTTGCCATTACTCTGTGTTCATATAAAGCAGTTAATAGCCATGCTTTTGAATTCATAATATCTCTTGGGGTGAAGGCTTGCATGCATTTCTGGTATCTAGGTTTTTTTGAGATCTTAATACCTCTGTGGTATTAAACCCTCCGTGGTCCCTAGGTTTATTTTCTTATCCAGAAATAGCTCTAGTATTGTCCCTAATAGGTAGTTTTTAGAGCATAGGGGCAGTGACTAGAATAGCTCTCCTGCTGGGCTTGGTGGTAATGATTTTTAAGAAGTTTATAAACATGCTGGGGTCTGCTCGAGGTATGAATGGTTCGTGGCTATGGTTATGCACCCAGTTTGTTAGAGGAGGAGCAGCAGGGAATGAGGCTTTTCAGCCTTTGCTTTCCTTCTTCTCCTCTGAATCTGTTACCTCCCTATTTATAGAATATAAATCCCGATGTTTCCAGGTGTGTCGTGCCCGGCTTCGTCTAGCCCTCGCTGCTGGACCAAAGGCGGCAGCTGTGGCATTTTACCCCAGAGATACCTTTGGCCGGCTGGATGCTGCAGCTAGGCTCTCGGAACAAATCCAGGCAAAGTAGGAACTCAGTTTATCTCGGTGGAAAAGGTTCAGGCGATGGTGAAGAGAAAAGAGCGGATTCTATTGTAGAGTCTTAATCCAGAGTTTTATTTTAGGATGGTAGACCTCTGAAACAGCTCCCAATAGAACAACCGACCGCATGGTCTCATGGTCTTTTAAGCCCCGGGGACAGGGGGAGGGGAAGGGACAGGTAAGGGCCAAACAGGTGGGAGGAGGGGAAGGCTCAAGGGATATAGACGCTAGGACAGGCCAATGAGCCCAGACCTGAGGGGCATCTTTTGGACTTCTGCCAACCACATGACGCCCTTGCTGGAATGTTAAGATTGATGGACAGCTCTTAGCAGGAGGGCAAAAGGGGGAGGGGGAAGGTTGGCACACATGAGAGGTTGGGATAGGTGAAACGGGAAATCACACTGCAACACCTATTGTAGAATGTTCAGTTTTCCCTGAATGTTAAAGAGACCATCTTTCTGGTATTCAATCTGGTAACCTTCCTCTATACAGTCTCCTGCTTCACTAGAATGAGGGCTGAGATTTCTAGACGAGCTGATGAGACCCCTGACTCAAGAGTAGACCCAGGTGTGGAAAATACTGAGTGGTGTGGGAAACGGGAGGATATGGGCCAAATCCTGAAGGAATTCTCTGACCCTATAGTATGGGACTTTCCCCATGAACAAATTCAGAACCCAGCTGAGGTGGGGAAATACCTGAAAGAGAAGTAGCAGGATGACCCTAAGGAGGAAAAGATCATTGCAGTGAGCTGGGCCCTGGCTTGTGCTTATCGCACATTGCTAGATACTGTCGGGCAGCAGACAGAGGCAGGGGGGCAGTGAGATAAATCAGCTATCCCAGTCAGGCTACAGCCAACACCCCAGGCTTGAAGCCAGCAGCCAAACTAGATAGTGGGCCTAAGCCAGCAGCTAAACCAGACAATAAGCCTCAACCAATGGCTGTTGCTACCAGTACTAGAAGTGGAAAGTGCACAGACAAGACCGATCAACCAGTGGATGATGATGATGATGATGATGATGATGATGATGATGATGATGCAGGAGAAGGACCCTCAACGCTTCCTGACATAAAATCAGGAGTCAAAGGAGCAGGCGGAAGATCAGAAGCCAATATTGAGTCCTTTTCCCTGAAGGACCTTTGTGGCCTATGGAAGGATTACACTCGACGACATGATGAATCCATAATTAGTTGGTTAGTCCGTCTCTAGGATGCTGCAGGTGAGGCTACAATTCTGGACGGCACTGAAGCGAGGCATTTGGGATCCTTGTCACATGATCCTGTCATCGACCAAGGAATGACGAGGGGGGCTAACCCTCACAGCCTCTGGGCAAGGGTCTTGGAAAGTGTAGCACAAAGATACATGTGTGCAGATGATCTTTATATGCAGCAAGCCCAGTGGAAGACCATAGAACAAGGGATCCAATGCCTAACAGAAATGGCAGTGGCAGAGATTATCTTCTCAGATGACGTAACAACTAGGAATGCAGTTGGTACCAGACTTGGTGCCATGCACATCTGTGATGTGGCAAAAACTTGTACGACTTGGGCCACACAAATATGCTTCTGCTTTAGCCATAATGAAGAGGGATGAGAGGAATGAGATTGTGCTTGATATGGCAAAGAAGCTCCAAGCATATGCAGATGCTGTGCATGGCCCAACACATGCCAGAATTGCAATGGTGGAAACATGTCTGCAGAAATTAGAGGACAAGATAGAGGAGAATCATAAGAAGCTCAGAGAGGAGATTAAAGAAGACCTTCTCCAAATCTCAGCAGTGCAGATCAGAGGTTCAGGTATCCAAGGCAGACATTTCCCAGATGGTGAGAGAAGGTACACCCCACAAGCTGAGCTGTGGTTCTACCTGCGTGATTGTGGAGAAAACATGAGGAGGTGGGATGGAAAACCTACTGCTGCTCTGGCACAACAGGTGTGTCAATTGAAGGAAGATAGGACTCAGAGAGGAAGTTCCACCAAAAGGAAAGCAGCTCCTGTTGCCCGTAGCTGAACTGCCAGGTATGATGATGATGATGATTGACATGTGCGATCCCCTTGAAGAAACATCCAAGACATATGTCCAAAGGAAAGAAGGTTAACTAGGCTTAGAGGGGCCTCTGCCTCTAACCAGGTAGAGGCTAGGGAAAACCGTGTTTTCTGGACCCTTGGATTTGTTGGCCTGGCATATTGGAGCCACAAGAATATAAAGCTTTAGTAGACACTGGTGTGCAATGTACATTAATCCCATCGAGACATGTGGGGACAGAGTCTGTTTCTATTGCTGGTGTGACAGGGGGATCCTGGGATTTCACTTTGGTGGAAGCTGATGTGACCCTGACCGGAAATGAGTGGAAGAAACATCCTATTGTGGCTGGCCCAGAAGCCCCATGTATTTTAGGCAGAGATTATCTCCAAAGAAGGTCTTCCAAAGACCCAAAGGGACTCAGGTGGGCATTTGGGATAGCGGCTGTAGTGACAGAGGGCGTCCAGCAATTGAACACCTTGCCTGGAGTGTCTGAGAATCCAACTACAGTAGGACTTCTGAAGGGAGAAGAGCAACAGTACCAATTGCCACTTCCACAGTGCATCATCGACAGTATAGAACCACTCAAGATGCTGTGGTTCCCATCAATAAGATGATCCGAGAGCTGGAGAGCCAAGGGGTGGTCAGCAAAACCCACTCATCCTTCAACAGCCCCATGTGGCCTGTGCGTAAATCTGAAAAAGAATGGAGATTGACTGTGGACTGTGGACTGTGCCTTGAATGGAGATTGACTGTTGTGGACTGTGGACTGTGGACTGTGTATTGAATGAAGTGACTCCACCACTGAGCGCTACTGTGCCAGACATATTAGAACTCCAGTATGAGCTTGAGTCCAAGGCAGCAAAGTGGTACGCCACTATTGATATTGCCAATGCATTTTTCTCCATTCCTCTGGCAGCAGAATGCAGGCCTCAGTTTGCTTTCACGTGGAGGGGAGTGCAGTATACCTGGAACCGACTGCCCCAGGGGTGGAATCACAGTCCTACCATCTGCCATGGACTGATCCAGACTGCACTGGAAAAGGGCGAGACTCCAGAACACCTACAGTATATTGATGACATCATTGTGTGGGGGAACACAGCTGCGGAAGTGTTTGAGAAAGGAAAGAAAATATTCCAAATCCTCCTGGGAGCTGGTTTCACCAGTTAAAAAGAGCAAAGTAAAAGGACCAGCTCGTGAAATAAAGTTCCTAGGAGTAAAGTGGCAAGATGGACAGCGTCAGATTCCTACAGATGCCATCAAGAAGATCACAGCTGTGTCTCCATCAAGCAATAAGGAGACACAAGCTTTCCTAGGTGCCATAGTCTTTTGGAGAATGCACATTCCTGAGTACAGTCAGATCGCGAGCCCTCTTTACCTGGTTACCCATGAGAAGAACAATTTCCACTGGGGCCCTGAGCAGCAACAAGCCTTTGCCCAGATTTAGCAGGAGATCGCTCATGCAGTAGCCCTTGGCCCGGTCAGGATGGGACCAGAGGTGAAGAACATGCTCTACTCTGCAGCTGGGAACCATGGTTTGTCCTCGAGCCTTTGGCAGAAGGTGCCTGGGGAGACTCGGGGTCGACCACTAGGATTTTGGAGTCGAAGCTACTACACTACAACAGAGAAAGAAATCTTGGCTGCCTATGAAGGAGTCCAAGCCACCTCAGAGGTGTGATACAGAAGCGCAAATCCTCCTGGCACCCCGACTACCGGTGCTGGGGTGGATGTTCAAAGGTAAGGTTCCTTCCACTCACCATGCCACCAGTGCTACATGGAACAAGTGGATTGCTCTTATCACTCAGCGCGCCCGTATAGGTAAGCTGAATCGCCCTGGGATTTTGGAAGTAATTACAAATTGGCCCGAAGGTGAGAATTTTGGTGTCACAGATGAAGAACAAGAACCAGTGACACGTGCTGAAGAAGCTCCTCCATATAACCAACTGCCACCAGAGGAAACACGCTATGCTCTTTTCACTGATGGTTCCAGTCGCATGGTAGGGATGAACTGGAATTGGAAAGCAGCCATATGGAGCTCCACACGGCAGGTGGCAGGTGGCTCCTTCTCTCCTCATTGTGCCTGGCAAGCACAGGAGCCCAGAGCTCCTGCAGAACCCATCACAGCACTCAGTAGGAGCAAACTTCTGTCCAGTCCTCACCTGGAGCTGTGGTGCCCAGCATTCCACCACACTGGAATGAGGAACTGTTCCTGCTCATACAGAAGGAGCTAAGGAGGTTTGGCCTTCGATCAGCTCCTTCCCAGCTCTTGATGTGCTGCCCTGGGTAAGTTGCTGCTTGTGGCAGCACTTGTTTCACAGCTGACAGGCCTGCTCTGCTGGCAAGCAGCCGTTGCAGGAGCTTTTGCTAGTGACATTGAACGTCTCAGATCTTCTTAAGGAAAGCTCAGGGCAGAACTTGTCAAAAGAGCATTGCCTGGGTGATGCTTTTAACATTAAATCTTTCCTCTACCAGTGCTCATGTCTAGGAGCCTGTGACCCCGAGTGGGTGCTGCCTCCTAAAATCCTGAACAGCACAGGGTGTCTCCCAGAGGCAACCTGCCACCACCTCCAACTCGAGGTGCCAAGCACCTCCTTCAAACTGACATCAGGAAACTGGTGTGGTGAGTTTTGATTCCCATGAAAAGGGTTGGCATTCGGGTCCAGGGGCCCGTGGCCTCAACAGCACTGCCGCCTCCTGAATTTCCAAATGGTGCACGACATCTCCCAGACCCAAGCTGCCACCACTTGGGCTGCCCTGGAAGTGCCAAGCTCCTTCTGCAAAATTACATCAGGAAACTGGGGTGGTGAGTTTTCTTTCCAATGGAGAAAGGCCTGCGTTCAGCCCAGGGGCCTGTGTCCCCAAGTGGGCTGCTGCCTCCTAAAATCCCGAATGGCTCAGGATGTCTCCCAGACCCAAGCTGCCACCACCTCCAACTCGGACTGCCCTGGCAGTGCCAAGCGCCTCCTGAAAACTGACATCAGGAAACTGGGGCAGTGAGTTTTGTTTCCTATGGAAAAGGGCTGGCATTTGGGTCCAGGGGCCTGTGGTGTAACAACTCCCCTGGGCCCCAGAGTCTCAGATCTCAGGCAGCCACCGGTGGCCAACAGGGACAGGAAGGCAACAGGACAGGTCTTGGTTTAGCAAAACCCAGGATCCTTTATTGTGCCAGGGACCAAGACAAGAAACGAGGGGGGTAGGGTCATGGATTTTACATGACAGGGTAGGGGTGGTGTTTAGTGTTGGGGTCCAATAGCAGGAGGAGCAGGGGACTGCAAAGGGGTGGATCTAGGAGGACAAACAATGGAAAAAACTAAGGTGGGGACATTGTAGTAGAATTTAAACTAATGGGGGTACAGGAAAAGAAGAACATTCTGGGGACATTCCTTGTTTGACAAAATGGAGTGGAGTGTTTTTTCTGGGCTTCCAGGGTCACATCCCACAGGGTGGAGGGATGGAATCTTCTTTAAATCACACCCCTTGCCTGATGCTGTCTGTCTGGGTGGGATCCCCACCTCCTGGGGTGGGGGCATTCCACACCTCCTCCTTTTTTATTTCTTTTTGAAACAGGGGAATAATCTTTAAGTTATAGCCCTAGAACTTAAATTAGTTAATACTTATGGGGTAACTTATAGAGGGATTATGACAACTCATAAAGGGATTCCCAGGGACATAATAATGAACAGTAAAGCACTATTAACACGAATATGACAATTATAAAAATGATTATTTTAGCTAAACTTGAGACAATAAACAACCTTAATGGAAAGACTAAACATGAAGGGGTTACACACAAGAATATTAAAAGGTATAGGTAAGAAAGTAAGTTTAATGTAATAATTAAAGTAACACTTAACTAAAGCTTTTTCTTTCTCTTTTTTGCTCTCGACTTAGTACCCTTATTCTTAGTAACCTAGTCCTTTTCTTTTTTGCTCACTATCACACTTTCTCTTTTTCCTTTTTTTCCTCTTTCTCTTTCCTTTAAACATCTTTCAAGTATTCTATATTATCACTCCTTGACTTACAATCAAACAGCTTATGCACACCTTTTCACTTGCTTTTCACTCTCATTAAAACTTCCGTTACTTTTCTGCTAACAAAAATTGCAATGTGCAACATCAAGTACAAAAACAAAACACATCATTTTTAAAAACACAAAATGAAACTCATAATTTGTAAAAAACTTTTTAAACCAGTGAAAAATCAAACATCAAATTAGACTTATACTTTTATCATAAGATACTGTTTTTCTGCAGGGTTCCTTGCAGAAAGGACAATAGGGTATAAAGAGTGTCTTCTGAAAACTTGATTTTTCCAATTAATTAAAATAGAGGGATTTAAAAACTTAACATGAGTAATGGGAGTTAGGATTGTTTTTGTCATGTTAACTTCTTGTAACTTTAGTTGAGAACTATTTACAATTATGTATATATTAAAATGAAAAGGGATAATAATAGTCTGTAAAAACTAAATTTACATTACAAACTAAATAATAATTCTAGTATTTAATAGCTTACATGACTTAAAATAATACTATTAAATCAAGCTACTCCTTTTTAATGAAGACTGGGAGGTTGTAAAAGGTTAATCAAACATATCTTTAACCTGATATAGAACTCGCTTAAATATAAAATGATCAAAATACTACAGAAAATATATTTACCAGGAAGGGGGAATAAAAAGGGAAATGTTGGGGTTTCTACAGAAAACTTGTACAGTTACATTAATTTGCTGTCTGGAGCAGGCTTGGTGATGATTTCTCCTTCTCCATCAGCTGTGCTTGGGAGCTCTAGGTGTCAAACTTTGTTGAATGCAGTTTGCCATAGCGTGCTGGAGATGCCTGCCACTGCAATCCATCACAGTGGTCACTGGCATAGGCACAATTTGGTCGAACACAAAGTTTCTTTGGGGAGTCCGGATGGCAATGGCCACATTCAAAGGGGGCTCTCAATGCTGAAACACAGGTCCCAAACTGTTTGATGGATTGGCCTGGCTTTGGAGGGGCCCTATGGTGCCAGCAGAGGCAACAAAGTGGGAGATCCTCTCAGGAGAAGGAGTGGAAGCCTTGATGTTTGTGCTGGGTAACTGTAGCAAGTTGTCTGGGGCTCTGGTAGGAGGGTTATGGGTGTCACCATTTTGGGGGAGTAAACAAAAGGACCGTTTCTGCAGTGGGGTTTCTGGTTCTGTCTTCCCCAGAATAGGTGTGTCCCGTGATGGAGCAGTCACAACCTCCAGAGGTGGAGCATTCAGGAGAAGAGGTGGAGCCAGAGGCGAGATCAGGGCCAGGAAGAGAAGGTGAAGAGTGGGAGAACAGGTTCCAAGTGGTGTGGCCATCATCTTGGAAAGGAGGGTCCAGGGTGGCATGGCCAACGCTACTCTGGAGCAGGGAGTGGAGAGGGTGTGGAAAAATCAGAGGGGAAGAGAATAAGGGGAACTTCACAGAGGCTAGAAGGGATTTTATGGGAGAGGTGACCAACAGCCGGAGGCCTCAATGTGCTGCATGATGGCATAGGGTCTCTTGGATGGCAGAGGATATGGGCAGCAATTGAGGTGCCACACAAACTAGGTCCCAAAAGTCAATGTTAAATATGGAGTCTTGTAGACACACCAGGAAAGGTATTCTAAAGCCACCAAACGATTCTTTTCAGATCCCTTTTAGAAAACTCTCTCCCATAAGAAACTAAAAGTAAATTAAAATGTTTATAAAAGTCCTGCTGTTCTTTTGTAATTATTGTTCCCATCTTTATCCTTGTCCCCATAAACTTTCCTCCACTCAACACTAGAACTGGGGGTTCCTGCGAGCTCGGCCTGAAAACTCTTGGGGGGTAAGACCCAGTCTTTTTTACAAAATTGTCCTAGCTCGACAGCGCTTTTGTCTCGGTCTCTCTGCAAGCCTCTCAAAGCCCCTGGGCCAGTCCCGAGTCGGCAGACACCAGGGGGTTCAGCCCCGACACGGCCGACAGCGGGGAGACACTCTCTGTGCCCCGAGGGTGCTGAGGGCACTTAGGCTGGTTGCCTTTGCTGCAGCAGAGACAGCAGAGACATCGGTAGAAGAGAAAGGGCCGACTCCCAGCAGGGGTTAATCCAAGGTTTTATTAGGAGTCCCGAAGGAGCTCCTGCACCTCAGGGGGCCTCCTGCCGAGAGCCCCGGGGGATGTCCCAAGGTTACATTTAAAGGGGGGTGGAAACCAAAAGTAGATAACATTTTACCAACCAATAGGTATCTCTGGGGGATGGGTGCTGGGGGATAGACATATAAAACAGCGTATGGGGCAGGGCTTGGGGGGCTGACCCCTGGCCTCTGGCTAATCACTCGACGACTTGGACCGAAACTTCTGGATGGAGGGATGGGATGCTGAGTGATTGACAGAGAGCCAGGGCGGGGGTTTGGAGATGATCTCATCCCGGGAGAGGGATAACACAGGTAAAGGGAGGGGGGTACAGTCTGGGATAAACCATTTGGGAAAAATATGGGAATACAAAACAAAACTACTTCAAAGTATTACAAAATATAAAAACGCACTACAACACGCTTTTCAAAAAAAGACGGGGCTGTTGGTCTTGACCTGGTCTCCGCCACCTCTGACACTCAGCTCTTCTCTTTCCTATAGAGTGGTAGTGGTTGTCTGGTACACTGGGGACCGATGACCATCGAGGCGTCAGGGCCCTTAGCATTGTTGCCTGACTTTGGGTACCACTTGTCATGGTGGGTGGTTGTCTAGGGCGCCTTCCCAAAGAAGCGTCTTGAAAAAGACTCCTCAGGTGCACAGGCACCTCTGCACTCACGCCAGGTGATTTCAACTCTTCTGTGACGTGGGAGACAGAAGGAGAGATGGGGTCTATGTGTGGGGTTCCAAGGAGAGCCTTTATTGAGCTTCTTCTTCAAAAGAGTCTAGGGATGAAGAGCCACTCAGGCAGGGAAAGCAGGGAAAGCAGGGATTTATATAGAGATCTCAAGGAGTGGGACAGAACACCAGGGCCAATGGGATGAGAGCACAGGGGTGGAGCGAGTGGGCCGGGCCAATGGGATACATTGAATCCGCATGTCACAGCAAGGCATGCTGGGAGAAGCGTTTCTCCTCACCCTGACAACGGCAGTTATTGCTTGAGGGGTTTTCCCTCCAGGGGAGTGTTGTAGGCTTTTTGCCTGTGCCCCACTGGCCTCCACAACTCCCCTGTCTTTATTCATTCAAAAGGCTTCTCCCATGGCTTTTTTACAACAGCAGAAAAAACATGAAAACATAAGCAAAACAATAAAAATTACAATAAAAATCCACAAAACATTTTTAACTACAGCAAGCCCCCAACCCTTGAGTCCTCACTGTCCAAAGAATTCATTGATTCTGTTAGTGATCTTTTCTACTTAGATCTGTTGGACTTTTCTTCAGCAGCTGGGATCCTGCAGATAGAAACTGCAGCTGAGAGAAACCGCAGCCGCAGTTGCTGGGGGCACCACAGCTGCACAGTAGTGGTGGTGGGTTTGAGTTGTGGTAGGGAGCAGGGCTCTGCTCCGTTTACAGGGGTTTAACTGTTAGGGAGCCCCCTAGCCCCAGGGAGCCACAGCTGTGGCGCCGGCTCTTCAGCCGCAGCTGACAGAAAACTGGAACCTCAGCCACAGCAGGAGCGGTGCGGTGTGGGGCCGTGCTGGTCCCCGATCTCGGTGCCTCTCCCCTGGGTGGGGGCAGCACAGCAGCTCCACAACTGCCTAGCAGTGTTGTGACCAGGCTTTCCCAGTTTTAGTGCAGCAGCTGCTGTCTGGGGGCTTTCTAAGGTGGTGGCCAGGTGTGGGTGGACCCACTGAGATCGAACGGAAAGCTACAGCACCGTGCTGTCTCAGCAGCGGCAGCAGCGACAGCGTCATCTCTGGTATGTGTTCTGTCCCCAGTGGGTGCAGCACGGCTTGGCAGAGCAGCAGCAAACCCTGCTCCATGGCCAGGCACCGTCCTGCAGGAGCAAGGCATCTCACAGCCACTGGGTATGGTCTCTCAGCAGCTGGATGTGACCCCAGGAGTCTCAGCCGGGGCAGCAGAGCCCAGAGAAGTGGCAGAACGCCCACTCAGTGCGGCTCGGCAGCACGGCGTCTCTCCTCTGCCTGGTTCAGGGGCAGTATGCTCCGCTGATGACAGGCACTGGCAGGGGCTATCCCTGCAGGTCTGCACAGCAGCAGGGCACCCCGCCAGCATGCCATCCCCACCGGGGGCAGTGGCATGGCTCTGGACAACCAGGGGACATTCTGCTGAGGAGGTGTCCCTGCAGGGGATGGGATCCCAGGAGTTGTTGTCCTTCTCCCCTGTTTATACACAACTGCGATGGTGTCCATGATGGGGAGGGGATTCCTGACCAATGGGGGGGGGGGGGGGGGGGGGTGTCCCATCCCAGCGTTGTTACACCCATCAGTGTGGGGGGAAGGGGAGAGAGGAGTGCAATGGAGGGCACAGTAAAGGGAAGAGGTGGGGAGGTGGCCATTTTGGGGTGTAAGGGCAGGAAAACTTGGAAACGGAGGCAACAAAATGGTGGGGCTGGCCACATTGCTGGCACCATTTTGTGGTGAATCAGCAGGAGGTGGAACTGGGTAAAGGGGCACAGGAGGGAGGATGAGGGGAAGGTCCAGGGCAGCAGACACTTTGCTGTCCAGGCGAAGGGAGAGAGGGAATGGGGAGGCGTCAGTGGATCGATAGCAACCCTGTGCCGAGTGGCAACGACTGCCTGCCAGTTGCCCCTCAGGTGAGGAAGAGGCTTTGGGTACATGAGGAGAGGAAGAAGGGGAAGGAGTTTTGAACTGAGGACCAAAAACTTTTCCTGAATTTTCCCCCATTTTTTTAACTGAATCATAAATAGAATGAAAATAAGGATAAATGGAAAAGAGGATAAAACTTCCCCACTTCAAAATTTTCCTCCATTTGTAAACCAAATAACTTGATCCCAACCATATCCAAAACTCAGGCAATAAAACCAATTCCTTCATAACATTCCCAAAGCATTTGGAAAGAAAATGAACAAAAGCTTTCCAATTTCCCTTAGAAAAACAAATTCTTCCAGCAACAAGGGCACCCACAACCTTGGAATAGATGTGTCTTTGAGGAGAGCTCAACTTAGGGTGACTAAGATTGTTGCCCATCTTCAAACTTTGTTCCCACACCCAGCAGAAAAAGGGAAATTAAAAAGAAGACCCTAATAGATATAGATATATATATAACTTACAGTTGCTCTTCAGGCCATTGCCCATTGGGTCAATGAAAATCTGCTGGGCAGGTGGTCAGCCCGTCAATTGGCCTCCAGTACTCCAGCAGTTCTTCGTCCTCTTCAGTCTTCGGAGGGTCCTGGTCGCCCTTTGGACAGCCCCCACTAAAATGTGAGGGGTTCTCCTGGGGAAAGTGGCTGCGTGAACAGCGACTTTTGTCCTGCAGTGAGAGGCTGCGGGAGACACTTCTTCAGGGATCTCTTTGCAGAGGCTGCACGTTGGGCGCCACAGGTTGTGGCAGGTGGTGCTCAGAGCGCTGCAACCTTCCTGAAGAAACTTCTTGAAGAAGATACCTCGGGGGCACAGGCATGTCTGTGCTCATGCCACGTGATTTCAGCTCTTCTGTGATCCCGGCGATGCAGAAGGAGAGACGGGGTCTTCGTGTGGGGTTCCAAGGAGAACTGTTACTGAGCTTTGTCCTCAAAAGGGTCCAGGGACAAAAAGCCACTCAGGCAGGGAAAGCAGGGGTTTATATTGGGATCTCAAAGGGCAGGACAGAACACTAGAGTGAATGGGATGAGGGCACAGGGGCAGAGCAAAGGGGAAGGACCAATGGATTGCAAGGGATCAACATAAAGCAACAAAGGATTCTGGGAGCGATCTTTTTGCTCTCCCTAAACAAGAGGTTATGGCCTAGGGGTTGGTCCTCCAGGGGAGCACAGCCGGCTTTTCCTTGGCCAGTTCTCCAGCCTCCACACAAATTACCTTAAAACCTTGAGTATCTCAAAGTATTAATGAGCCCCACTGAGTGTTAGTACAAAGCTCTCAAAGGAGTCGTTAAAGCAGGTAATTGGGGCCATGATTGCACAAACCTCTCATAGAGTCTGTATCAAAATGGAAACATCAAGTAGCTTAAAAAAACTGAAGTACCCTGAAGCAATAATGAGCCCCACTGAGTGTTGTTACTGACAAAGCCTCTCCAGGGACTAATTACAGCAGATAATTGGAGGCCATGATTGCACAAACCTCTCAGACACTCCAAGACAAAAGCAAAACCCAAATTCCTTTGAAAAACCTGCAGTCCCTGGGAGCATTCAGGAGCCCCCAGGGCCATTGCTGAGCAAGGCTCCCCAGGGACTCCTTCCAGCAGATCCTTGAGGCCACTGGGATGTGGGCTGGGGGGGATGCTAAGGGCAGGACAAGGGGCTGACAGTGCCCAGCCTGGCTGGGGCTGTGCCAGGAGGCCCCAGGGCCTCAGGACAAGGTGTCTCCTCCCAGCCCTTGCTGGCACAGACCCTGCTGTGCCCCAGGGCACCAAGACTTGGCTTCTCTGTCCCCACCTGCCATCACTGCCTCCAGTCCTCTGCTCTTCCTGGGGCCTGGGGACACTTTCTCAGTCCTGTCCCTCAGTGGGACCCATTAAAACTTCAAGAAACTTCGGAGTTGGATTCTGACTTGGAGTTCTGGAGAGGTTTCTTCATCTCCCTCTCAGGGACTGATGTTCAGGGCCTCAGCACAAAGCTCCAGAGGGTCATAAAGCCCTTGTTCTGTGTCTGTGCTGCTGAGCTGGGCTGGGCTCCTGGCCCAGAGGCAGTTCCTGGCAAGGGTAGTGCTGCAGAGAGACAGCTCTGCCCAGGACCAGCTCCTGTGCACAGCCTAGCAGGGCTGGGGTACTGCCTGCAGCCAGCCCGGGCACAGCACAGAGGCACAGAGAGCTTCAATCAGTCAGGACTGGGAAGGTGCTGCGAAGTCCCTGGGGCACAATCACTGTCAGCCCTTGGCACAGGAACCTCTGGCTGCAAGACAATGCAGCTGCAGCTCCTGGGGTGATCTCCTAAAGCTGCAACATCCCAATGCCTACAGACTCTGTGAGTACAAGTCTGAGTATTTCTGGTGCAGGGGAGGTGAAATGCTCATGGAGCTCTGACATGCTGACGGTTTTTTATCAGTCACAGAATATTCTCAAGACAAGGATTTTGATAAAAATAAGGAAATGTCCTAAGATTTTGTGTTCAGTTTCCTACTATTGGAAGATGGCAGGGAAGAGGGGATAAATATTAAAGATATGAATTGTGACAAGTGCCTGAGATATCCAAGCTGTTACTCTTAGTGATCAATAGGTTCACAGGAGATCCGTCATGTGCTTTCAGCCACGCAACTGCCCATGGACAGCACCAGCATCAGCTTTTGCTGGACCCATCAGGCTCAGTCTGAGCTGTCCTTTCTCCAAGCTGCACACAGAACCTGCCCCAGCCAGTGCCCTGCAAACAGGCAGGGTTCTGTAGGGCCAAGGAGAGTGCACAGAGATTTGGGGTCTGTGAGTGCTGGCGTGGAGAGATCAGGCACAGGAAAACACCTGCAGGAGGAAAATCTCCAGGAAACCGGGACAAGATCAGGGAATGAGAGAAAGTATAACCCAGAAATGTCCTGTCAGGAGAGTTTAGAGATCTCCATATGATCCCCTGTAGTGCAGTTGTGTCCCTGTGAAAAAGCCCCCTCCCTCTTCTCCCAAGGGATGGCTGCAGGGTGGGAAGGTGAGGCTGCAGCCAGGGCTGCCCAGGGCTGTCCTGCAGAGCAGGTCCTGCAGCCCTCAGGGCTCTTGACCAGCCCAGGGGATGTGCCACCTGCCAGGGTCAGCTCTCAGCCTGCCTGGGAGCCCCCCATGGATGGCGCAGGGGAACTGTGGGCACAAGGAGTGACTCCTGCCAGGGCAGGTCCTGCTGCTGTGGAGAGGGTGCTGTGTGAGCTAGGGCTGCTCAGAGCTCCAGCTCATGCCCAGGTCATTCCCAAGGGGACTTTTCATGAGCTCATTCAGGGCAGGAGTTTCCTGCTTGGGTCTCTGCTTTCCTGAATCTGTGCTCCCACTTTTCCCTGGCTCAGCTTGGTGGCAATGGAAACTCAGCTGTGCAGGGTAGAACAGGGGCTGAGGCTCTTAAACTGTAACCCTGAGTTTTCCTGGGAACCTCAGCAAGTGCCTCCACCTGCCCAGCCTCCAGACCCATCCAGCATCACCTTTCCATGGTGCCCAGGCTGGGGGAGCTGTTTGGACATTGCTCAGCAGAGTCTCCTTTGACTTCTCGCTGTCACCTCCTTCAACAGAACTCCATGGCCAGCCACAGCAAATGTCCAACAGCAGCTCCATCAGCCACTTCCTCCTGCTGGCATTGGCAGACACACGGTAGCTGCAGCTCCTGCACTTCTGCCTCTTGCTGAGCATCTCCCTGGCTGCCCTCCTGGGCAAAGGCCTCATCATCAGCGCCATAGCCTGTGGTCATCACCTGCACACGCCCATGTTCTTCTTCCTGCTCAACCTCTCTGTTCTTGACATGGGCTTCATCTGCACCACGGTCCCTAAAGCCATGCAAAATTCCCTCTGGGACACCAGGAACATCTCCTACTCAGGATGTGCTGCACAGGTTTTTTTGATTTTCTTCTTCTTTGGATCAGAGCCTGCCCTTCTCACCATCATGTCGTATGATCGCTACGTGTCCCTCTGCAAACCCCTGCACTACGGGACCCTCCTGGGCAGCAGAGCTTGTGTCCACATAGGCACGTATCCATCTGCAAACCCCTGCACTACGGGACCATCTGGGCAGCAGAGCTTGTGCCCACGTGGCAGCAGCTGCCTCAGCCAGTGGCTTTCTCTATGCTCTCATGCACACGGCCAATACATTTTCCCTGCCCCTGTGCCATGGCAATGCCCTGGGCCAGTTCTTCTGTGAAGTGCCACAGATCCTCAAACTCTCCTGCTCCAGTTCCTACCTCAGGGAACTTGGGCTTCTCATAGTTTGTGCTTTTCTGTTATTTGGTTGTTTTGTGTCCATTGTTTTCTCCTATGTGCGGATCTTCAGGGCTGTGCTGAGGATCCCTTCTGAGCCGGGACAGCACAAAGCCTTTTCCACCTTCCTCCCTCACTTGGCTGTGCTCTCCCTGTTTATCAGCACTGCAGTATTTGCCTACCTGAAGCCCCCCTCCATGTCCTCCCCTTCCCTGCATCTGGCACTGTCAGTTCTGTACTTAGTGGTGCCTCCAGCCCTGAACCCCCTCATCTACAGCCTGAGGAACCAGGAGCTCAAGGATGCCCTGAGGACAAAGATGACTGGATACTTTTCAGAAGCAAAAAAGTGTTTGTTTTCTGCTGCATAGTTTTCAGAATGGAACTCATGACTGGACCAGTCTGCCTTCTCAGGTCTTTGGTGATGCCTATGGGTTCTTCTTGCCATAATGTGCTCAATTAAATGTTTCCCGCACCTAATTCCCTATCTGCCTCTTGAATTTGATCCAGAAGCTCTCTAATCCAGGATCTGTACTATTGCTTTGTTTGAACAAAATAAACTAGCTTGCAGTGCCTTGTTTTTCTGGGATCCCAACTCTGGGACCTGCATGAAGTTATAGGGGGGAAAGGGAAGGGTCCCAGCACAGCAGCATTGCCAGGGAGCAGCAGCACTTGGTCCTTTCAGAGCTGCTCTTCCCAAGTCCACACTCTCTTTCCCAGCCCTTCTATGGGTGTAAGGCCGGAGTGCTCTGGCAGCTTCGTCACTGTCCTACTGCATAACCATGCTGTGACTACAGGCAGAGACAGTCCATGGGCACTGCTGGGACACTGCTGGGCTCCACCAGAGCAGCTCCATCAGCAAAGGGCATCTCCTGAGCACAGGGCAGGAAGGCTTTGCCCTCTCTCCGTTTCCTGCTGTCAGGAATGTGCCCCAGGAATGCCCTGGCAGAGCAAAGCCCAGTGCCTGGGGCAGGGGGGGAGTGTGCAGAGGGGGCTCACAGCAGTGTTCTGGCACAGCCAGAGCTCCTGGGATGGACCTGAGGGAGCAGCAGAGCAGGGTCTGGGCTGTGTCCTTGTTCCAGGGACAGCCTGGGAAGGTGCCCCAGGGTAATTGTCCCACACCAGCCCCTGCAACCACCATTCCCAGCACTGGCCTCTGCCCTCACCTGCAGGAGGTTGTTTGTCCCTGCATGGAGGGACACCAAGTGACTAGGCCAGCGGGCCATGTTTGCTCTGTACTAAGGAGACTTCAGGAGCGCATCGTGTGTGTGTGTGGAGGGGAGATGAACCTGAGTGAGCACAAACACCATCATCAGCACTCGGGGGTGGCACAATTCCAGTGGCACAAACAGTGCCTTGAGGCCACTTCACTCAAGAGGAATGTCCTCTGGGAAACCACCTGAATTCTTTGCCTGGCTGTGCTGAGGACTGCATGGAGAGAAACATCCAGGGCAGGGAGGCTCCAGGGAAAATGCTCAGGACTGCCACAGACTGCACAGAGAGACATTGGAGTGGTGGCTCTGTGGGGAGAAATCACAGCTGCCTCCCTTCTGAACCACCCCCAGGACCTGGACAGGGCTCTGCTGTGTCCTGGGCACTAACCTGGCACTGAGGGATGTGGAAAAGGCCTTTGGTGTCAGGGATGTTGAGAAGGCTGGGCAGTGTCACTGTGAGACTTCTCTCAAAGCCCTTGGAAAGGCCAGAGCCATCCCAAAGGGTCCTGGGCACCTGGGAAGGGCAGACCTGGAAGCAGTCTGCAAACATATTGCAGTAGCTCTCTGGCCACGGAGAGCAAGGCACAACTTTCCCAGGCACTGTCCTGGGGAAGGCTGTGAAAAGATCAGAGAAAAGAATGAGAAACAATTATTTTCTTCACTTGCTGCACCTGCTGTTGTGAACATGTGGAATGTGTTATGGAGATTTGTTTACCAAAGGGTGATTTTTTTAATTGGCCACTGGTGATGGTGTTTGGATTCAAGGACTAATTGGGTCCACCTGTATGGTGACTGGCTGTAAGGGTGATGGGTTTCTTAATAAGTATAGTATAATAAAGTGATTGATCAGCCTTCTGAGAATCATGGAGTCAATGCTAATTATTACCCCTTTGGGGACCCCTGGTTACGGCAAGGGGTGAACTCTGGTGTGACCCGGGGGGAGCTTGCGGTTGGGAAAAGGTGCCTGCAGAAATGGGCATCCAAATTTCTATGCCAGAAGGTGAAACCCTTGCAGTGTGGGAACTTATGATTCATCATGAGACTTCTATGTTGGAAGATGTTCTCTACAGGCTTTTCTGTTGGGCCAAAATTCATGGTTTCCTTGTGGATGTGGAAACCTCACTGGATCTGCAGGCCTGGGACTCACTGGGTCTCTGTCTCTGGGGGAACTCAGGTGAGATGTGAGTGTACCTTGACTACTATTAATCTGGTCAATGCTTTCCAGAACTCTAAGGGGCCAGATCCCATGGGAAAGTGAATCCACCTTGATAGGCACATGCCAGTTGGACTTGGAGGAGCGCCCTCTGTGTGGGCAGCCACCAGCCCCTCTGCCACAGCCAGCTGTGGATCTGTTTACGGACAGCCACCACTGGCTCATTGCTCCCCTGCCCTGCGGGGGAGGCAGGGGGGCACTGCACCCAGAGCAGCTTGCTCCTGGCTTCCCGGTGCATGCACAGGAAGGTGTGAGAGATGGTCTGGAGTTCCCCTCATTTGCCTCACGACCGTCCCCAGGACAGAAATCGGGACCCTGAGGACCCAGATGGGAATTTTGGCCTGCGGGTGGTGGATGAACACCAAATAATCCTGAGGCCCCTGAGCAGAATTCTGGCCTGCCAAGGGATTGTTTGCAGCTGTGTCTACAGTGACTGCTTCTAGCAGGGCCTGCCAGGGGGTGACGCGCCCAATATGCTTGCACCTGCTTTGCGACAATAGCTTATGAATTTCCCCACCTCTTGGCCTGGTTGGACTTTTCTGGGGTAACCTTTTGTGGTCCCCCCCACAGAAGAGCCATCATCTGCTTTTCAACCACCGTGACAGATGGACTGAAATGGGAGAAGCCTCACCCTCAAGGACTGAGACATGAGACCCCTATATGGAGAACCTCCCCCCTCCCAAGGACTGAGACTGAAACCCCCAACATGGGGGAGGTGTGTGGGGGAGCTGACCTGACCAAAGTGAGATATTTGCCTGCAGGTGTGGCCATTGGACCAAGAAGACAATGGTTCTCACCTACTGCTGAGAACATGGACTGTCTGTACCCGTCTTCAATACCTTCTTTCCCCCTCAACGATTTCAATAGACTTATTCTTTATTGTATCTGTTCCCCCTCAACAATTTCAAGATTTGTTCCCCCCCTCAGAAATAGACTATAATAAAACCTTGAGTTAACCAGGAGTTTTGAGATCTTCCCGACGTGACTGGGCAGACTCCATCAGCTGGACTATGAGGACTGCGTCTCTCCAAGTTTGGTAGCTATACTCCCTCTCTCTCTCTCCCACTCTTTTCTATTCTTTTCCTTTCTCTAATTCCTTTAATGCATTTGCTGTGGTCATTCAATAAAGGTGCATTTGTTCTGATTGATACTACAATCCCCTTTCCATGTTGGTTTTGCACTCTGAGATCAGTAAGCAAATCATCCGTTGGTATGAACGGATCGTGACAACTGACACCCATCAGGAGCAGGCAGGTAGACTGCGAGCGACATCATCACTGCGGGGATCCCAAGGGACATCAGCAGGATCCAACACACGGAGCGGTACAAGTGGGAACCCGGCACCAGCTGGTAACTGAGCTGTCCATAGACTTCTCTGACAGTGAATGCTTCCACTGCATGCCAGCGGGAAGACGTGGGCCATCCGATGGTCCTTCCAATATATTAATTCTGGGAGACACTTTTCATGGACCTGGCGAAATTTATGTCGTCCCCAAAGTCCAGACCATCAGCCCAGGGAAAGAAATTTTCGTACAGCTCTGTTGCACAGAACCTCCTTTTTATCTATCACAAGGGACTCCTATTGCACAAGCGCTCCTGTTACCTAAAGACAATTCGGAACAGGTTCCCCTCGACCCCATCATCATGTGGCACAGGTTGTGAGCTCCAACAAACCCATCATGGAGTGTGGCCTGTTCTGCAAAGGGGAGAAGATTTACTACCTGGGCATGTTGGACACCAGGGTGGATGTTACCATCAGAATGGTAACATCCACAGAATGGACAGCAAATTGGGAACTACAGCCCATGGTGGGGATGATTTCGGGGATCGGAAGGGCAGCGGTTTCCATGAGGAGTAAGAGAAATATTATAGTAGAAGGTCCCGAGGGCAAGATGGCAACCATCCAGTCATTTGTGCTGAGGGCACTGATCACCTTTAGGGGCAGGGACCTTCTAGCCCAATGGGGGGCCTCTCTAAAAATTCCCAGTAGGGATTCTTAGTGGGGGCCACTGTGGAGTGCACAAAACCCACCATTCCACAACTCACCTGGAAACAACAACATCCAGTGTGGAATGACCAGTGGCCCCTTTCTAACACCAAGTTACGCTAGAGGCCCTTGTGGAGGAGTAGCTTGCCAAGGGCCACATCACCAAAACCAACAGCCCTTGGAACTCCCCTATCTTTTTTTAAGAAAACCCAGCAAAGATAGGTGAAGGCTCCTCCATGATCTAAAAAAATAAAAGAAGTCATAGAAGATATAGGTGCCCTGCAGCCCAGCATGCTCTCGCCTTTGATGCTGCCCCGGGACTGGAAACATTTCCTGAAGGAAACAGGACAGGCTGTCGGGATCACATGCAGGGCAGAGCCAGGGAGAAGAATGACTTTTGCATTTTATGGAGTTGTGCCTTCCCTTGGCTTTGCTGGCTGACAAGAAATGAACATCCCTCTGTGTCTCTGGCAGCTCCTTCTCCAAGGAAAGCAGGTGGGAACTGGAGCCAAGGAGCTGAAATCTTCAGGTGCAGCCTGGGCTGGAGGGAGCTCAGATTTGCACAAGGCTGCTCTGAGTGCCAGGGCTTGGATGGGGAAACTGGTGGGGCAGGGGTAGGGACAGAGTCTGATTGACTGTCATTTGTAAAGGGTCTTGATTTTCATATCTATTCCAAATGCATGAGGAGGTACTTGGGTTCAGTGTCAATTGGAGATTGCACATATCAATGAATTAACAGGGATAAAAAACCTAAACAGGACCAAAAAATCTTTTCTCACAGTCTTTGTAAATATAATACATTCACTTTGAACACAGTTCAGAAATCTATCTAATTAACCACGAAAGATTTGGAAATGTAAATCAAATTATTCCCAGAGGCTCAGCTTGTTAAGGTGTTCTGAATGTTAATGAGCCCTGGGGCATTGAATTCCTGAACTGAAGAGCTGAAGGCTGAACAAGCCTCTGGAGAAGTAAAATTCAGCATTAGCCTCCAAACTTTTAGAGTGTGTGGAGGACAACTTTTTGTCACAGCTGGTGAGTGAGCCCAGCAGGGGAGGGACTATGTTGGACCTGTTGTTTGGGATTAGAGATGGGCTGGGGGGAGATGTGGTGGTTGGAGGCCGCTTGGGGCATAGTGACCATGAAATGATAGACTTCTCAATATTTGGTGAAATCAGGAAGAACATCAATAAGACTCTTACATTGGACTTCTGGAGAGCAGACTTTGGCCTGATTAGGAAACTTTTTCATAGAGTTCCTTGGGAAGCAGCCCTTAAAAACAAAAGGAGTTTGGGAAGGGTGGGTGTGCCTCAAAACAGAGATCTTGTGGGCACAGGAACAGACTGTCCCTGTGTGCTGAAAGATGAGTTGATGAGGCAAACATCAAGTCTGGATGGGCAAGGAGGTTTTGAAGGAATGTAGGAATTAAACGAGGATGTATCATCTTTGGAAGGAGGGTCAGGTCTCTCAGGGAGTATTTAGGGGTTTGCTAGGGCATGTTGGGGAAAAATTAGGGAGGCCAAAGGGCAGTATGAACTTAATTTGGCAAATTTTGTAAGGGATAATAAAAAAGGTTTTTACAAATACATTAACAGCAAAAGGAAGGATAAGACCAACCTTTGTTCTTTATTAGATGTGGGAGGGAACTTAGTAACTGCAGATGAGGAGAAGGCAGAGGTGCTTAACGCCTTCTTTGCCTCAGTCTTTAGTGGGAAGACTTGCCTACTGGATAACTGTCCTCTTGGGTTGGTAGATAGTGTCAGGGAGCAGAATAATCTGCCCAGGACAGGGCCTGCACTGTCAGCCCAGAGCCATGTGGGGATCGCCCGGTACTGGCAGGGCAGCAGGGAAACCAGCAATGGGGGAGCAGAAACGGGCAATACGAGAGCTGGGCATGCTCAAGAAGCCTGGACACATTGGGAGCATGGACAGGGGGTACCCATGAATACCCCATGACTCTGAAACAGGGACCCCAGACAGTGCTGACCCCTGGGATGCCTGAGATGCCAAAGTGGTGAGCCCAGAGAAAGGGAACCTGCAGGATTACCAGGAGCACCAGCAGCCCAGAGAAGGGGAATACCAATACAAACTTGACCTGGAGCAACCCAGACAGGGGGGGCCTCCAGGAGCCCAAAGTGGAGAGACCAGAGAGGGGAAACTCATGGTTGGGTGTTTTTGCTGCATCTTGGTCGTTTGTATATTTTGGGGGACTGAATCTTGGTTTTGGAAGTTTATATGGGCAGCAGATTCCCAGTGACTCCTAGAGATGGACTTGGGCAGTAGGAACTCCCTAACCCAATATGCTCATACATTGTATTTTTCCCCAAACCAGGATTTCCCATTCCCAAACCCTTGGCTGCATGGAGAAGGAGGCTGCAAGGAAGAGGAAGATGTCCTGGGACAGCCAGGCAGGTGAGGAGGAAGTCATTGCCCCTTTCCTCCTCTCTCCTGCTCCATCTCCCAGCCCAGCATGGCCCCTGGCTGCAGGACAATCCTGCTGCCGATGCCATCCTGCCATGGACATATTGGGAGGATCTCCTTCCCTCTGGCATGGAGGCAAATCCCATCCTCTCCTTGTCCTTCCTCACCCAGACCAGGAGCTGAGGATGGAGACCAGGGAGGACAAATCCCCCTGGTATAATCTCGTGAAAGAGGCTGTTTTGAGCAACTCCACAACACACAAATTGAACAGGGAGGAAAATCCCCAGAGATCCTGCAGGTGGAGGGGCTGCAAACCCAGCCCAGGGTGCTCTGAGGAGGAAAGACCCATCCCATGCCAGGAAGGTGGACAGAGCTTCAGCCAGAGCTCGGAGCTGGTGGCCCATGAGTGGTTTGGAAAGTGGGAAGAGCTTCAGGCAGAGCTCTGATCTGCCACCAGATGATCCACACTGGGGAATGGCCCTATGAGTGTGGCAAGCGTGGCAAGTGTGGAAAGGGCTTCAGCTGCAGCTCCACCCTCATCATCCACCAGTGCATCCACACTTGGGAGAGGCCCTACCAGTGTCCTGAGTGTCTGGAGAGGTTTCAGAGCAGCTCCCATCTCCTCCTGCACCAGCGGATTCACACTGAGGAGAGGCCCTTCCGCTGCCCTGACTGTGGGAAGGGATTCAAGCACAACTCCACCCTCATCAGGCACTGGCGCATCCACACCGGGGAGATGCCCTACGAGTGCTCTGAGTGTGGGAAGAGCTTCACCCAGAGCTCTCACTTGAACAAACACCAACAGAGGCACCCGTAAGGGAAGCCCTGGAATGACACAACTGAAAGACGAGCTTCATGCCCAGCTCTAGTTTCATCCCCTATTGGAGGATCCACGTTGGGAAGAGCCCTGGTGATCCATGTTCCCTGTGATCCATGCTGGGAAGACACCTGTCCCTTTTCCTGCCCCTGCCAATGACATGATGGGAGATGGAAGAATATGAGGGTCTGGTCTTGGCTGTGTCATTACATTCACTCCCACCTCAGGTCATTGCCAGGGGCAGGAAAGGGACTCTCTCTCTTCCTGAGAAGAAAGGTGTCCTTTCCAGGCAGGACGGAATACGTGGCCAGGAAGAGCCAGTCAGTGGTGATGTAGTTTTCCCTGTCAGTAGCTTTTCTTATCCCTTCTGTTATCAATATTATTTCTGTTCCTGTTTGTTCTTTATCTTGTTGCTGTTCCCAGTAAATTGTTCTTATCCCAGCCTGGGATCTTTGTCTTTTGTGCTTTCCATGGGAGGTGGGAGGGCAGCAAGGGCAGCACAGTTTATACGGGAGCAGGAATTTGAGGAATCCCGTTCCTAAACACCGGCAGGTGGAAATCGAGCATCCCAGCTGGTCCCAGCCCTGGTGGCCATGGTAGCAGCCTTGGGAGCAGGTCCCTGGCTGGGGCTGTGGGAGCCTCTTCCCTCTGGTGCCCAGGAACAGGAGTGGAGGGAACGGCTGCAGCTGAGTCGGGGCAGGCTCAGGTTGGATGTCAGGAAAAGGTTTTTCCCCAGAGGCTGCTTGGGCACTGCCCAGGCTCCCCAGGGAAGGTCCCAGCTCCAGGGCTCTCTGAGCTGCAGCAGCGTTTGGACAGCACTGCCAGGCCCAGGCTGGCATTGTTGGGGTGTCCTGTGCAGGGCCAGCAGTTGGACTGGAGGATCCTGATGGGTCCCTCCCAGCTCAGCCAATTCTGTGGTTCTGGGATCCCATGACCCTGGATATGGGACTGCAAATGGTTGCCATGGCAACAGCCTCTGGCTCCAGGCCTGAGCTGGTGTCCATGGCAACTACCCCTGGCATGGGGTCTCCATGGAGCTGCCAAGGGATTGACCATAGCAACAGGGGGCTGGTGATGATTGCCATGGAAACTGACCCTAGCAACAGGGGGCCTGGTGATGGTTGCCATGGAAACTGACCATAGCAACAGGGGCCTGGTGATGGTTGCCATGGAAACTGACCATAGCAACAGGGGCCTGGTGATGGTTGTCAGTGGCACTGCTGCCCTTCTCTGCTGCTGCTGGGGCACTCGGGGCTCTGAGCAGCAAAGGTGACCCTGAGCCAGGAGCTTTCCTTGCCTGCAGCAAAGCCTCGGAATGCAAAGCCCTTCCTGGGGCTGTGCCCTGCGCCAGCAGGGATTGTGCCAGCGGAGCTGACCCGAAATTCCTTCTCCCAGGCAGCTTTAGAACATGCAACATGGAAAAGCCAGAGCCCACTCTCAGCTTTGTGCAGCCCTCCAGCAGAATCTTGAGTGTGAAGCAGCCTGGGAACAGGGTTTAGTGTCAGGGGAAGGGAACTCAGAGCCCTTGTCTCCCCTTGGGCTGAGGCTCTGCATTTCCAATGGCCCTGCAGCTGCCAAAGAGGCCTTTCTGACTCAGCTGAGAACAGTTCTGCTGAAAGCCTGTCCTAAACCCGATTTTCTGCAAATGAGCCTAATGAATTCTAATTTTCTGCAGCCCCAGGTCTTGTGTGAGTGCAGGTGTGACAGGTGAAGGATGGAACAGCTCTACTGGGGGGGAATGAGTGCTCTTTTTCTTGTTTTGGTTTTTTTATTGTATTGCTTTGTTTGTTTGGATTTTTTTTTTGTTCTTTATTTGGTTCTTGTTTGTTTCAGTTGTTGTTTTGGTTTGTTTTTTTGGGGTTTTTGGTTTCTTTTTTTTCTGATACGGTTTTGTTTGGTTTTTTTGTTGTTTATTTGGAGAGTTTTCTGTTTTGTTTTGGTTTTTTTTTTTTAATCAATTCCCCCGTCAGCTCCGGGCAGAGCTCTCTAACTGTGTCTGACACTTGTCTGTGGCACAGTGGAGGTGGGCAGGGGGACCTTCCCTGAGCTGTGTTCAGAGGAACCCACATCAGCCCAGGCTGGGGTGGTCAGTGGCTGCTCAGTTCCATTAAGGGTCACCTGGTCATAAAAGGAGACCAGGTTGGTCAAACACGACCTACCCCTCCTAAACCCCTGCTGGCTGGCTGATACCCTGGCCATCCTGGAAGTGCTGGGTGATGACACTCACTATAAACTGTTCCATTACCTTACTGGGTACTGAGGTCAGTCTGACTGGCCTATAATTACCAGGACCCTCCTTCTCATCCTTGTTGTGAATGGGGGTCACATTGGCCAGCTTCCAGTCATCTGGAACCTCACCAGTGAGCTAGGACTGTTGGTAAATGATGGAGACTGGCTTGGCAAGCTCAGCTGCCAGCTCCCTCATCACCCTGGGGTGGATCCCATCTGCTCCCAGGGATTTATGAACATCCAAGCAGCTCAGCAATTCTCTGACAGCCTCCTCCTGGATAACAGGGGCCCATTCTCCTGCCTGATACACTTCTATGATGCTGTAGCTGCTCAATGACCTCACACAACAAACTCTGTGATGACCTCACACAACCCACTCTGTGCTGTCACACAGCCCCTTTCTGACATCACAGCTGCTCTGTGCCTCTGTGACACAGCCCCGTCTGGGACATCCCACAGCCCCTGCCAGTGCTGAGCCCCTGTGAGCACTGTCTGTGCACTGCTCATGGGGCCCTGGCAGTGCCCCCAGTGAGGGGCCCTGGCAGTGC
This sequence comes from Agelaius phoeniceus, assembly GCF_051311805.1. Taxonomy (NCBI): domain Eukaryota; kingdom Metazoa; phylum Chordata; class Aves; order Passeriformes; family Icteridae; genus Agelaius; species Agelaius phoeniceus. The sequence goes on from NC_135287.1 coordinate 488,147, forward strand.
CCCAGCCCTGCTAGGCTGTGCACAGGAGCTGCTCCTGGGAGAGCTGTCTCTCTGCAGTGCTGCTCTTGCCAGGAGCTGCCTCTGGGCCAGGAGCCTGGCCCAGCTCAGCAGCACGGACACAGCACAAGGACTTTATGACCCTCTTGGGGCTTTGGTGCTCTTTGCATCAGACCCAGTCCCTCAGAGTCTGCTCAAAGGACTTCTCAAGAACTCAAAGTCAGACTCAAAGTGCAAACTTTTATTCTTTTAATGGGTCTGAGGGACAAAACTCATGTGAAAGCATCCCCAAGTTCCAGTTGGAGCAGAACACTGGAGACAGTGATGACAGAGGAGACAAGCAAGGGAAAGGTGTCTCTGGTGCTGAGCAAACCTGGATGTGTGTCAGGAATGCAAAGGGCCAAGGCCTGAGCCCCAGCCCCTGACAGGGCAGATCCTGTCCCTCCCTCCTTTCTCAGGGCTCTTCCCAGGATGGGCACTGGGATGTGGGGATGTGCAATGCCAAGGGCAGGACCATGGGGTGGCCCCTGCCAGGCTGCTGAACATGGACAGGGAGCCAATGAGGCCCCAGGGCTGCAAGGGTCACTTGTCTCCTGCTCCTGGCTCAGGCCCAGGGCCAGCAGCCATGGCCAAAGTGCTGCCCAAGTTGGCTCTGTCAGGGCCTTGCAGCTGCTGCCCATCCCTGTGCCCTATGCAGCCCAGGCTGTCCTACGGTGTCCCTTCCCTGCGCCTCTGTCCCTGCAGACATCCCCTGGCTGCCCCACCTTGCTGACCCCTTCCTTTGCTGACAGCTCTGCCTCCTGCCTGGCTCTGCCTGGGCACACAAAGCTTTGAGCTGCTCCAGGCCCCTTCTGAGGATGTGCTGCACCACAGAGCTGCCCTGGCAGAGGAATTCCTTTCTCCTGGTGCCCAGTCTGGGCCTCTCCAGCTGCCCTTGGCATTAATTCTGTCTCTCTCTGGCTGTTTTCCACTATGTCAAAAGGATCCACCATCCCTGAAATTGCTCTTTAAACACTCTCATGGCTCTGCTCCGATGTCCTCAGTCTCCACACCACTGAGCACAGAGCTCCTTTGTCCCTACACAGTGCTCATGTGCCCAAGGCCTCCAAACACCACCTTGGGACATCTCTGGGCCCTCTCCAAGGTGTTCCCAAATGAAAACATTCAGCTCATAGTGTAAGAAAATCATCAGAGGACAGGGCCAGCCCAACCTGTCTGTCCTAGCTACTGTTGTCTGGGAGTTATCCTTGGATATGCAGAATTTGGGAAGCCAAATTCTAATTTTGGCCATGGTCCCTGGACAAGAAGGCTGGTTCTCTTCCATAGGAATGAAGGAACAGAGCCCCTCTGTTTCAGGGACAGATGAGAGGTGACCACCAGAGGCCAAGGCCAGCCAGAGCTGGCAGGTTTTGTTTGGTGAGATACCCTTGCATAGAGGAAATTTTTTAGGGACAGTACCAATTTTGGCAATGGGCATCTGAAAAGTCAGACAGTTCTTTTCCATTGCTAGGAAAGCACGGAGTCCCAGTACTCCAGGAGCTGATGAGAGGCAGCCCTTGACTTCCCAAGATCAGCCAGACCTGTCAGGTGGCCTCTGGGAGGCCAAGCCAGCCAGAGCTGTTCCATGTTCACTGGGTTTCATGAGGCCCCACAGCGTCCCAATGGTCCCTTGCTTCCACCAGGCCCTGAGGTGTCATAATGCCCCCTTGGTGACACAAGGCCTGAAGGGTCGGAATGGTCTCCAAGGTTCCATCAGGCCCCACAGAGCCCTAATGGTCTCTGGGTCCATGAAGCCCCTCTGTGTCACCATGGCCCCTTGGTTCCATGGGCTCCAGTGGTGCCACCATGATCCCCTTGGTTCCATGGGATCCAGTGGTACCACCATGATCCCCTTGGTTCCATGGGCTCCAGTGGTGCCACCATGATCCCCTTGGTTCCGTGAGGTCCCCACAGTGTCACAGGGATCTCCATGGGAAGGAAAGAACCCAGCCCCAGTGTGGCAGGGGCAGCCACCAGAGGCCAAGGCCAGCCAGACCTCTCTGTCCTGGTAGCTTTTGTCTGAAAGCAACCCTTGGATATAGGGAATTAGGGAGGTTGAACCCCAATTTCAGCCGTTTCTGCATAGATAAGAAGGATGGTTCTTTTCCATAGGAAGGAAAGCACCGAGCCCCAGTGTCTCAACAGCAGGGGAGAGACAGCCCCCAGGAGGCCAAGGGCAGTCAGACCTGTCTGTCCTGGCAGCTTTCACCTGGGAGCAATCCTTGGATGTATGGAGTTTTGGAGGTGGAATCCCAATTTTCGCCATGGTCAAGATGGGTGGGTTTTTTTCCCATAGGAAAGTAAAGGACAAAGTCCAAGTGTTTTGGAAGAAGATGAGAGGTGGCCACCCTCAGGCCAAGCCAGCCAGACCTGTCTCTCCTGGCACCTTTTGTCTAGGGGCTTTCCTTGGACATTGGGCATTTTGGAGGTGGAATCTCAATTTTGGCCGTGGGCGCCTGGACAGTAAGAAGAGTTTTTTTTATTAGGAAGGAAAGCACAGAGCCCCAGTGTTTCAGAAGCAGATGAGTGCCAGCCCTCAGGAAGCCAAGGCCAGCCAGACTTGTCAGTCCTGGCAGCTTTTGTCTGGGAGCTATCCTAGGATATAGGGAATTCCAGAGGCAGTTGCCCAGTTTTGGCCATGAGTGCCTGGTCAAGATGGATGTTTTTTCCCATAAGAAAGAAAAGCACATGGTCCCAGTGTTTCAAAGGCAGATGAGAGGTGGCCCCAAGGTAGCCAAGGCAGCCAGATCTGTCTCTCCTGGCAGATTTCATCTGGGAGCAATCTTTGCATATAAAGGAATTTGGAGAAGGAATCCCAGTTTTGGCCATGGACCCCTGGAGGAGGATCAGGACAGTTTTCTCCCATAGGAAGAAAAGCCCAGAGCCCCAGTGCTTCAGGGGCAGATGAGGAGCAGCCCTCGACATGCCAAGGTCAGCCAGACCTGTCCAGCAGCCCCCGGAGGCCAAACCAGCCACACCTGCTCCCTGTGCCCTTGGTTCCATGGGGCCCCACAGTGTCCCAATGGCCTCCTTGATTCCATGATTCCCTGTAGTGTCACAATGTTCTCCTTTCTTCCGCATTGTCACAATGGCCCCTTGGCTTCCCTGAGCCCTTGCAATGTCACCATGGCCCCTCAGCTCGCTGTGGCCCCGCTGTGTCACAATGGCTCCTTGGTTCCATGGGCCCCACAGCTTCATCCTTGGGCCTTGGCTCCATAGGGGGCCTGAGTTTCACAATGGTCCCCCTGATCCTGTGAGGCACCAGAGTGTCACAATGGTCTCTTTGCTTCCACAAGGTTCCATAGTGCCACCATGGTGTCCTTGGATCTGCATTGTCACAAGGGCCCCTTGGTTCCATGAGTTCTGTACTGTCAGCAATGGTTTCTTTGTTCCAGAAGGGCCTTGATGTGTCACAATGGCTCCTTGGTTCCATGACATTCCATAGTGTCATGAATGGAAAATCAGGCTATGAAAAGCCAGTGTCCATGAAGGAGATAGAGGAGTCCTTCAACTTTATTGGAACAAAGGGAGAGAATCCATCAGGGCACACACCCACGGGGTTTTCTCTCTCGAGGTTTCAGAGGGTGCAGCCTCCTTTTATCCTAAGCTCCTGGCTGCACACTGCCCTCCTCCTTTCCCCACTGGCTGAGGTACTAGGAAGGTACAGCCTTCCTGAACCTCCTACCCCACATTCCCCTCTTGAACCTGTCATTTTAACCCAAACATCAGAAACTCAAGCTTGTGCAGACCCACTTGTCTGTTTCAGGATCCAAGCTGTCTGGGCTCTGTAATAAAACTGTTGCTTGATGTTAGAAGAGACATTAAGACCCATTTCAAAGATGTTAACACCCCCACCTTCACCCATCGAATCGTTGGTAAAGATATCTGTCCTAGGTTGACTATATGATGCTTTTATCCCCAATTGTCTTATTCTGTTTATGCTGAATAATAAGTTTTGCACCTTTAAGACTTGTTCCAGAGAGTGAAGAGGGGAGAGAAGAAGCGTGCAGTTTGTTTTCAGACACTGCACTCACTCCTCCACATTCCTGCTCCTGGACTGTTGTCTGCAGATGGACAGACAGAGGGACAGAGCTGTCCTTTGTTTTAGCTAAAACTAACTAAAAAGGCAAAGAAATTCCCTGGACTGTGTTTTTCCCCCTTTTTTTTGGACCTGTTTAAACCTGCTCTGGACTGAACACCAGAAGAGCACCAGCAGCTCCACCTGTGGCCACCGGGCCGGGCCTGGGCCACAACATTTCCAGCACCGGAGGGACTGATAAGAGACTGAGTGAGCTGAGCTGCAACCCGGGGAGGGGACTTTCTGAGTTTGTCATCTCTTTTGGAGCAGCAAGGAGTTTTATAGTTTGATACTGTTTAGGTTTTATTGTTTAATAAAAAGGGTTTTTTCCACTTTTCTCCAAGGAGGTATTTTTCTCCCAGATCAGTTGGGGGAAGGGGAAAATTGAATCTGCTTTACTAAAAGAGCCCCTTTGGGGATTCTCTCCAAAATTAGCTGATTCAGGACAACATGACAGTTGAACTATTTTTAAAGGGAGCTTGGGAATTATTATCTGGAAATAATTATCCAAGTCCCCCCTGAATCGAGGTTTGTCAGCTGTTTGCAGACTCTGGGATGATTGTACATTATTTCAGAGATTGCTATTTGCCTAATTCCACCTATGTTGTTATCTTTGCTATTTGAAATATTTCTGATTGTTGTATCCAAATTATTCCTAATTGCTGTAAGTTTCTTGTCCACTACATGTATTATTTTACTATGATGTTGCTTCATACTCATAACAAAAGACATACATCTCATTCTTAAAAAACAAAAAAGAAGAGGAATGAACACCTTGAGAACATTCAAATAATGCAATATTTACATGAGAAATTTGGAAAAAAAGATCATCATATCTAAATCCCAATTGAGTGTACCACAGTGAAGCCTAATTGATTAATTAACTTCAGGAGAAGGTGTGCCTGTGTTTTATCATCAGCAGTTCAAAGCAGTCACCTGTTCATTCCATCAGATACTGATCAGCTCTGAAAAAATGAGGCCCAGTGCAAAGAGAAATAACCTCATCACCTTGCAGCCTTTGTGGCCAGAGCAGGAGCAGAAGGAGGACTGCCCAGACATGGCTGTGTCTGGAAACTGACAGAGGCAATTTGCCAACAAAAGCCTCATGGCATCCTCATGGTACAGTGCTCCTACGAACCTTCTCCTTCTCTGTTATTCCCTGTTCCAGCTCCCAGGAGGACATTCAGTGATGTCCAAGATCAACATTTCCAGCTCATAGACTTTCTCATACTTCTCAACTCATTGGAAACAATGATCATTTCTTTCCATTTCCCTAAGAGACATTGGAAATAATTCTTTTGTTTTCTCATGCTGCAAAACCCTGTGTCAATGACTTGATAGAATTTGGTAAGTTTTGTTGATTGTAATTGGTCTTTTATCTATCTTATCCCATATCTAATAGATAACCAGTGATAACCTTGATGAGATAATACCCTTGTAAGAGTGAGCTGTTTCAGCATCAGAACATATGAGCCTTTTCTAAATTAACAAAAAGGGGGAGATGTCATAGACAGGTAGAATAATGATAAAAGAAAGGCCTTAGGAAATCAGGCTTTGTTCTGCCATATTAATAGCTGGCCTGTCATCTCTTCTGAGTGCAGCTACGCAGTTACAAGTTCCCATGTGAAGCTATTTTGAGAATGAGACTTTGTGAACAATCTATTCTGAGGGTGAAAAACAAATGCACCTACAATAACAAGGGATTTGTCCCATGAGAATCAGTGAAGAGAACAGGTAAACAATACAATAGAGAGATTTGATGCACAAGTAAAATCTATTTTATTAACCAATAATAGAATAAATGGCAAGAAATCTCTGAACTAACTAAAGTTGCTCACGAGGTCTGTCAAACTGTGTAAAATGAGTTGTGTGAATAAAGAGTAAAGAGTTCTTCTCCAACTCAGCTGGGTCCTCTGGGATTTCAGTTCCCCCCTTCTTTGAGGCCTTGGCTTCCCCCTTCTTTAGGGCTTTGGCTTCCCTCTTCTTTAAGGCTTTAGTTTCCCTCTTCTCTGGAGCTTTGGTTTCCTTCTTCTTTAGGGCTTTGGTTTCCTTCTTTTCTGGCGCTCTGGTTTCCTTCTCTAGGATTTTGGTTTCCTTCCTCTCTGGGAATCTGGTTTCCTTCTTTTCTGGAGGTTTGTTTTTCTTTTCTGGGAGTTTGTTTTGCTTCTTCTCTGGGAGTTTGTTTTCCTTCTTCTCTGATGCTTTGGTTTCCTTCTTCTCTGGGGCCTTGGTTTCCTTTCTTGGGATTTTGGTTTCCTTCTTCTCTGGGGGTTTTCCCCTTCTCTGGGAGTTTTGGAGGTTGCTTCCCCACAGAGACACCGTTCTTTTCCTCCTTCCGCCTCTCTTCCTCCTCTAAGGCTTTTGCCTCCTCCTCAAGCTTTTGAGCCAGCTGCTTCAGCTCCCTTCTGCAGACAAAACAGAAAACATGGCTGAGAGTCCCACCAGAAACTTGGGCTCCCTAGTCCTGGCTGGCCCTGCACTTCATTCCTTGACCCTGAGGCCATTTCCATGAATTCTCCACAACCCACAGAGGTTAGGAACATCCCAAGTGAGGGCATTGGTGGAAGGGGACTTCCAGGACCAGCCAAACCTAAACTTTGCCATCATAAGGTCTTGACTGTGCAAGCTCACTCTTAAGGCACAGCCAGACTCCTCCAGCCCCCTGCCAAAGGCTGATCCACCAGCTCTCTGTGCTGATGCCTGAAAACGCCCTTTGTCTCTTGGCTTCCCAGTTTAAAGCAGAGCACAGATTGCTGACATCTACTTATCTCCCCTACAATTCTTACTCAGCTCATTCAGCCCCCTTCTCCCTGGGCATAGCTGAAGCATGATTTTAAAGAGTTCAGATTTCAGCTGAGGGTTAGAAGCAATTCACATTGATCAGGCTGTAAGTTAGACAGGCAGACCATAGGTTAATGATTATGAGATGCTTAAGCTGGAGCTGATTGTTCTATTGTTTACCATTAGGAGCTTCTTTCTAGGAGGAAGTGGAGTAAGTGAACTGTTATAAGAAACCAGGAGAACAATGGTTTAGCCCCTGGGATTGATGTCAATGAATCACTAAGCAGGGGACCTTGGATTGGTCACAGAGACCTGATGAAGACATTCCTGACTTCATTCCTTAAGACCACTGACCCAATTAGAGACCACTGACCCAATTCAAGGGAAGAATTGCACAGGTGTGAAGGACCAATGACCTCATTTGAATACAGAGCGGGGATGGGAGGTGCTGGGTTTGTGCAGATGTATTGTATGTAAGATCTTGGGCAATAAAGACAGGGCAAAGAACCTTGGACAGCACGTTTTAGGGAGGACTCTGGTGCCACCCGCCGGTGTTAATAAACATACCACTGTCTAACTTTAATTAGTTAGAGAGTCTCTGTCCGTGATCTTCAGTTTTAATGACTCATAGCCTGCTCCTTAATGAGAACAATCCTATCAGTCAGAAAGCAAATGCTGCAGGAACTCCTCTCCTGCAAGACAGGATCTTGTCAGCCAGATTTCCTGCTGGAACCCAGCTGTGACCAAGCAAACCAGTGCTGGCTGCCATGGAAACCATTGGAAGCAGCCTCGTCTGTCTCCTCCCCATGAAACCAACTTCAGAAGAAGTCCTGATACACAGGCTGGCTTGAAGCACCTCCACTCCCAGCTCCACACTGGGCCTGTGTGTCCTGAGCTAGGCTGCCTCGCTGGAGCTGAGCTTCTCCTGTGCTTGCCTACTGCTGCAGCTGAAGGGGAGCCTAAAGGACATGAGCTTTTCTGGGTGGTGTCCCACCATAAAGAGAACCCTGGCAGATCAGCATTGCAAGGATTTCATCTGTGGCAGGAGCAGGACCCAAAGCAAGGTTTGCTCTGTACCCCACACCTTCCCATACCACAATCCCACAGTTTTGGTGAAGAAGGGAGATGATGAAGGAGATGCCACTCAACTCCATGGACTTCAAGACACCTCTGGAGGCAGTGCCAAGGCAAGCCCAGAGCCCAGCTCCCTGCAGGCAGCAGCTAAGCCAGGAGGGCTCAACACTCAAATAGAGAAGATGTTCTGTCTCAACAGAAGAAGGTCCTTCCTCTCTTGGCAGCCAGGGAGCTCAGAGTGGCCATCCCTGTGTTGCTGCTGGCCTTTGCTATGCAGCACCTCTGAGCTCAGAGTCCTTGGAGCAGAGAAGCCCTGCAGGGACAATAACCCATGGAAGAGCAGTAACCCATGGAAGGCTTACTCACCTCTCCCTGAGAGGGGCCTGAGAGCCACAGTTGATCTCCCGGGGGCTCAGGGAGGAGCTGAGAAGTGAGGCCTCCCCAGGCACCAGCACCTCGGAGGTGGGGCCTCCCTCCACGTGGCACAGCTCCAGGACATTGGAGTTGCTGTTGATGTGGCCAGAGAAGGTGGAGGAGACCTGCTGGCTCTCTCCTGGCTGCAGCACACCTGACAGTGGCAGGATACTGAAAGCCTGGATGGAAGACAGGAGAGATTGAGGTGTTGAGCATGGGAATGGATGCAGAAGAGCATCTTGGAGCAAAGTGCAGGTGTAGCCAGAGGGGCCTATTCCCCAAACACTGCCAGAATTACCCTCACCTCATCCTGCATCCATGCCAGTGCAGGGACCATGGGGAAATTCTTCTCCCATACTCACGGGGTAATGCATTAATTAGTACATTACATGAAAATGAACTGGGATGTCTCCTGGCAGTAGAAATTCTCTCTGATGCACAACTTGCCTTAAAAAGTTTAAAAGCTTCCTGCTTTTAGAAGAGGAGGAGCCTCAGAGTGAGAGCTCTTGGAGCTGAGTGAAACGCAGCTCATCTGCGCTGAGCGCAGCTCATCTGACTCCTAAAGCTCTTCCCCTCTCTCTCTGATTTAAATGCTGCTTTCTCAAGGTGCTACAGCAAAAGCTCCTGCAAAAATTTCCTGTGGACCACCTGAGGAGTTCCAGGGGAAGCAGTGCCCTCCAGAGGTGCTGCACAGCATCCTTGGGCAGCCCTACAACGTTTCCTGCACGGCCTCTCCAACAAGCAGCTGCTTCAGCAGCATTTTGTGATGGGCCTGCAGGGATGGGAGGCCCCTCTGTGGCCAATGCTGAGGGCCCCCAGTGGCACTGGGAGCTCCAGCCCTGCTTGTCACACTGACAACGGGCAAGTGAGACAGATTCCCTCTGGCCTTCTCCGCTCCCAGGGGAGTGTGCGCCACATCCAGGGAGCACCTGAATCCCTCCAAGCCTCGTGGCAGGTGGGGGTTTGCAGGACTTGGTGCTGGCACCTGAAAAACAAGCCATTTTCTATGCTGGGAGGAAGAGACAGCCACTTTGCAAAGTCTCCCTTTGTAAGACAGCTTCAGGGCCAGCAGTGCAACAGCAGCTCTGGGGGAAAGCAGAGCCCTGCAGACAGGGAGTCTGGCTGCCTTGGGAAGAGGCTCCATGGAGATCAGGATCATCCCAGCTTGCTCTGGGAAGGAAGCTGGAGGTCTTACCATGATGATGCAGAGAAAAGCCTTATCTTACATTGGGAAGGAAACAAGGCAAAAAATCCCACACTCAACACAGGCCTGTAGGATCTGAGTCAGCTTCTCCAAGGAAAACTCTCCTGTTTCTCCCCCCCACTCAGCCCATGTCCAGCCACTGGCCCTGCTGCCCAGCCCACTGTCAGGGCACAGCAGAGGAGGGCAGCAAAAAGGGAGCTCAGCATGAGCAGGACTTAGTGCTGGCAGGCTGGGGAGCCAACACAGGCACTGGATGTACAAGAAAATCTACCTCTGCTCCTGAAGATTGGCTAAAATCCTGCACTTCTTTCAGGGCTGTGACTGGCTCCTCCACATTTCTGATCTTGAACTGCCTCCATTGAGATGCTTGGCAATCCAAACTGGTTCTTGTCCCCCTTGGTGGTTGGGGTTTGAATTTAGGTGGGTAGAGCTCATATCTGGAAAATAAATAACTATGAACAGGGGCCTGCAGTGGGAGGGAGCGACACCTGCACAAGCAGCTCCTGGTCAGGATGCAGCTCCTGGCCAGGATGCAGCCCCTGGGTGGGTGCTGGCATGTTGAACTGAGAAATGGTTTGATCCAGCCCTTCCCAATCCAGGCTGGAGCAGGTCTGTTCTAACGGTAGCCCAGGGATGACACTGAGGTGCTGCAGCAGCTGCAACTGCTTACACTGAGCAACTACAGAGGACAGGCATGAACACCTGGTGGGGATGCAAAAAGCACAGTGGGAGAGGGAAAGACAGAGAAGGCAAGCAAAAAGGTGAGATTTGAGGCACTCAGGGGCAGACCCATCCAGTTCCCAGCCAGCACAGCCCCCCCAGTGCCCAAGGCCAGAAACTCTGCAGCTCCACCAGGGATTTATCAAGAATGTTCCCCTGACACTGCTGGGGGGGTTGGTTGACATTTTCCAACACTCCCAGGTGACTCAGGTCTCATTCCCCATCCATCCATCCATCCATCCATCCATCCATCCATCCATCCATCCATCCATCCATCCATCCATCAGCTGTGGTGCTGGGATCCTGCCAAGCTCTGCCAGCCTTGGGCTTGGGGAGATTTCTGCCAGCCGTCCTGAGCTCCGTAATTGTGCTCTCTCTTCCAGGAAGCAAGCAAGAAAGATTTTAAAAAAACCCAAAACAAACCACAACAGGGAAACCTAAAAAACCTTCAACAGCTCAACCCTGCTCAAGTTATCTCTTTAGGGACAGCTACCACTCTCCAGCTGAAATGATGGGCTTTTGGGGAAAAAGAAAATTACATGTTCACCTCCAAATTGAAAAGGATTAAGGTAAGAGAACTTTTCAAACTACAAATTATTGGCCCAAAGCTTTTACCTTTGCAAGAAATCTTTAGTTAAGACCAGGCTGACAGTTAAACAACTGGTTCTTCTGGTGGGGAGAAATTTCCTTCTCTTTAAGGGAAGCAGCCTGATAGTTGAAAGAAAATGTTTTGTCAAACTTCAGGCTCCCTGGCACAGCCTGCCTTGCCTGTCCTTCCTGTTCGCTGATTTACAGGCAGTGCCACAATGGCCCAGGTTCAGATGTTTGGTGCCATCCAGGGAATTTGGCCTCATCATTTCCATATGTCTTAATAGAAGTTTCAATCCTTGCAATCACTCTTCAGATGTCAGCTTTCCTTTCTTTTACAGAAAGCTCAAGGTTCCCAGAAGTTTTCTGACATCCTCTTTTGTGCTCAGAGAGATGAAATTTTCAAACAGATGTTTCCAAAGTTAACAGCATTTTAAAGAAAAATGAACTAAAATGACCCTGGATTCCAGCTTAGCTGAACTCCATTCTGTGTCATATAGTAGAGGAAATGTATTTGAATATAATTGGGCTGCAGCTGTGACCATTGAAGAGAACTGGGATAAAAGTGGGATAAAAGGGGGCAGGTTAGCCAGTCAGGGAGAGCCTTGGGAGGAGCCCTGATGAGAGAGAGAGAGAGAGAACAGCCTGCAGAAGAAGCAGTCAGTGAAGATCTGCAGCCATAAGAATACACCAAAGAGGTATGGACTTTAGAAATCTGATAGAACAACAGTATGAGACACTAGAGAAATAATAGAACAACAACAGTGTCAGACACTGAGATTCCCACCTCTAAGGCAGGAGCCGTTTGTGCCACCCATCCCTCCTGTCCTTCTCCCCAGCAGCCTGTGCCTGTTTTCCCCGACAGAATCCCTGTCCCTGTGCAGCCTGCCAGGAGCAGTTGCACACAGGCACACAGGCACACCCACCAGTGGGTTTCTCTCATCCCCAAACACGCCGATGACAACGTTGGTGCGATGAGTGCCCAGGGCCTGCACTGCCCCCACAACTGGGATCTCTGCTGTGCTCTGGGGCTGCACAATCCCACAGGGCTTGGGGCTGGAGTAGAGCATAGCAGAGTCCTCCTTGCGTTTCTGGAAGGGACAGAATGAAATGCAACTTCAGAGGGACCTTTGAAGAAACTTTAGACTCCTTAACATCCATTACAACAGCAACTTACACACACATTTAAAACTCCCCAGGATAAAGGTAAAAGGCACAAACAAGATGCAAGAATTGTAGGCTCAGCACTTCCAGGGGATCCTGAAAGGAGGCTGCCAGCACAGGCTTTGGTGTCTGTGGATGCAGCAGCTTTTCACAACCCTGTAAGATCTCCCACAAGAAAACACTCTGAAGACCAGAACATCAACTGTTTCCTCAGGAGCTTCAACTGCCTCCTAAAGTTTACATTCAGATAAGATCCTGTTCTCAGCAGATCTTTAAGACTGAATAGAAACCAGCAAGGTCTTATCCAACCCCTTTTTCCCCCTAATAATCTCCTCAATAATATTTGACAGGAGGAGGTGGATGTGATGCCAAACCTGGGGAATAAGCCTGTCGCAGCCAGGAAGGTGCTTGGGATTCCTAATGAGGATCTTCCTGTCATAGGGCACCTTCAGGTGGCACTCATCATACAGCAGCACTTGGGGAGACAGCTGGAGCTCCAGAACGAGACATCTGGGCAAAGAGATGACCCCAGGGCAATCATAGATACTGAGAGAATGGAGAATGTTTACCCCCAAAGATTGGGAAATGGAGCAGAACACATTGGTCACTGTCAAATGCACATTCAACAGCTTTACAGTGATAAATTGTCTTCTACCTCTTCCCACTCCAACATGTCTTGTCAAGGAGGGGCAAACCCTGAGAGGCAGCACCCAGAGACTGCCAAGTGCCCCAGGCAGAGCACTTTGTGCCACAGCTGCCTCAGCCCCTCATTTACCCAAGAAGGCTTGCAAGGACTCCTGTAACAGTCCCAGTAACCCACAAGCTCTGGGGGAGCCTTCCCAACAAGGATGAGTGCTCACTAAGGCTCAAGGAACGCACAACTCCAGTGTCTCAGTAAAAATTACTCCCTTCTCTCCCATGGTGCTGTTGCCCTGCCTGAGAACTCAGCTCTTTGCCCCAGCCTTGGACGGCACGAGACAGCAGCTGCCCCACAGAGTGGCTGATCAGCCCCTGCCAGGCCCTGCAGCTCTCTGGCTCCTTCACTGCACAGCTCCAGGCACTGACTGGCCCCAGCTCCACCTGCTTTACAGAATGGCAGCCCAGGCACTGACTGGATGGCTCTGCCTGGGACAGGGAACAGCACCAGGGAGCTGCATCCCTCTTGGCATTCAACTGAAACCCACAGCAGCACGGAATTCTGCTGCAGCAACAAGGACTTTTGGTCTCAATGATGAGAACATCAAAGCTCAAAATGGGAAGCAGAGGGAAGGAGAAAAACTGGAGCTGACCTGCCACATCAAGGGCTGCTTTCCCCTCGTAAGACCTTGCCCTTACCACTCTTGCTGGGAGCCACTTCCCCCTGCCATGTGCCCTCATGGACAGAGCCAGACCCTGACTCTCAGCAGGCTGCCTGGTGTGGCCCAAACCAGTGCACGGTGCTCACAACCAGCACAACTCCACCTCTTGCAGGAAGAAGGAGAGGAGGCCCTCGGGAAATTTGTTCCACCTCAAGCACCAAAACCCAGGCCAATCAATGATATCATTGCTGGTGCCTTTAGCAGAGGGCCCAGGACCGTGCTGGGCTGTGAGCAGGGGTGCTTTTCACCACAGGCTGCTGCCCAAGCACTGCTGTTCTCATGTCCAGCTGGCACAACATGAGGGCATTCAGCAGCACTTCTCCTTGGCAGCTGCAGCCAGCAAAGCCTGTGCAAGGCAGTGCCTGGGGGAGGCCAGGCAAGAGCTGGTACCTGGCTGTGATGATCAGGGTTGCCACTCCCTTGCCAATACCCTCCAGGTCCACCAGCATTCTCTGGTAGAACTCCATCACCGTGTTGGAGCACAGGGTCACCTGGTGGAAGAGAAGAACCGTCAATTCTTCCTTACAAAAGCTCATTACCCATGTGTGATATCCTTCTGTTCCTGAGGGAGGATTTGGCCTTAATTCTTCTGCTGCTCCATGTGTAGAGCACAGTCTCAGAGTAACAAAAGCCTTCTGGCAATACCAGATTTGTTAAACACACCTTGCTATCAGGGCACAGGTCAGCTACATTAAAACATTAGACTACAGCTCTATGCACCACTGCATTCAAATTAAGGGTCCAATTTCTCATCTGACTACAGTGACATCCATGCAGAGGAAATCTGACTTGAACACAATGAGTTCAGCTTTACAGCAGGAAGCTGAGGGCAAAGTGTGGCCCAGCAGGTGCTGGGCAGTTCATGGCTGCTGTGGGACCCAGAGCCCGGGCTGGCTCTGAGAACTCTGGCACCACACCAGGAGTGGGGAACTGCCTCAGGATGGGCATTTACCAGAGGCAGAACCCTCAGAGCCACTTGCTCTATGCTGCAAGAGACAAGCCACCACAGGGACCAGGCAGAGGAGAAAGGAGGAGGCTCTCTGTCCTGAAGTTCCACAAGGAAGGGTTTATTCCAAGCAAAGTGATCAGAGCCAAAAGAGCCCTGGGCACTCCTGTGCAAGGGCTTTTGTACAGACACAAATCAGGGGGTAGATACAAACAGCAAACCAATAGGGAATCCTCAGGGGAGCACTGAGGGGATTCATCAGGTGTCTGGGACCACTTGGGGCAGGAGGGTAGAGAGGATGGCTCACAAGGGCCAATGGGGCCTCCAGGAATAGGGGAATTCCAAAGGGGTGTTGCAGACAGGGATTGGCTCCAGGTTAAATTGGCAAAGAAGGTTGTGGAACAAAAGGGGCTGGGTTGCCTTGACAGACAGGGAAAGAGCTCAAACAAGGGGCAGGGAATGGCATGAGGGACAGCTTTGAGCAAGGGTAAAACCCAGGGGTAAACCAACTCAGGGAGAACATGGGGGTACAACAGAACAAACCACTTAACAAGGAATCAATAAAATAAATTCAAACTGCTACACATGGCTGCAGAGTTTTTGTCTCCACTGGAGATTCCTGCAGTGAACACAAATCATTCTGCTCCCCAGAATGGGGGAAATGAGACCAAGAAGAAAAGCTAACTGCTTTATACAATGACATCTCTCTAACAGCCACCTTCTACCCTCATCCTTGCTCTGCCCAGTTGCAATCAAATAAATCCCTCTCAAAAACACAAGAATGGCTTCAGGCCTTGACCATAAGGTATGTGACCTCAGCATATGATTTTGGAAACTAAACAGTGCTCCTTGAGGAACATCCTGAGTAAGCCAGCTAGCAGAGGCCTCCCAGCAGTGCAGATCTCTCACTGCCAGGATGCTCAAAGCTGGCACCAGAGCTAAAGCCCTCCCACACTGCAGTGCAGCTCCAGCCCTGGTGCTGCAGCGTCTGTGGCTGGACTCTGGCCGTACCTCGATATCCTGGTGTCCCTGGGGCAGGATGGTGCCTTGGCTGGGATTCATGGTGAACTCCCTGGGCTCCACATAGAAATGGATTCCCTTCCTCCAGGCCGGGTCAGTGTCCCTGCGGATCTGATCCACGCTGTCCACAGCCGGCTGCGTGCCATCGTCCGACATGCGGAGCTGGAACGTCAGGGGCACCGGGGAGCTGTTAGTGAGGCGGCAGCGCCGCGTGTAGGGAAAGCCTGGGGAAGGACACAAATATCCATTCAGGCACCCATTAGAGCGTGACTCCTGGTGGGAATATCCTGGCAGGATGAAAGCGGGATTGGAGTTGAGCTCTTTATTATCTGAACTACAGCTTACCGAGAAGCTGCATGAGGAATTAATCATTATTTAGTTCCCTTTGACACAGATTCCAGACTGCAGCCTTGAAAATGCCCACTCCTAGCCCTGCTGAACACTGCAAGCTTCTGTCTTTGTGATGGGGAGGAGCTCCTTCACCTGCCCTATGGAATATTATTCCCAATATTTCCAGGTGGGATGTGCCTGGCCTCGTCTGACCCTTGCTGCTGGGCCAAAGGTGGCAGCAGTGGTGTTTCACCTCAGAGATACCTTTGGCTGGCTGGATGCTGCAGCTAGGCACTCACAACAAATCCAGGCATAGTAGAAACTCAGTTGACCTCTGGTGGAAAAGGTTCAGGTGATGGTGAAGAGAAACAGGAGAGGATTCTATCGTAGAGTTTTAATCCAGAGTTTTATTCCAGGATGACAGACTCTGAATCTTGTAACAGCTCCCAACAGAGTCCCGACCACATGGTCCCATCTCCTTTTAAGCCCCGGGGACAGGGGGAGGGGAAGACACAGGTGAGCCACCAACCAGGAGGGAGGAGGGGAAGGCTCAAGGGATAAAGACACTTGGACAGGCCAATGAGCCCGGACCTGAGGGGCACCTTTTGAACTTCTGCCAACCACACCACGACCCTGCTGGAATGTTAAGATTGACAGACAGCTCTCAGCAGGATGGAAAAGGGGGAGGGTAAAGGAGAGGTTGGCACACCTGGGGGGTTGGGATAGGTGAAACAGGAAATGGCATCACACTGCAACACTGCCCCAAACCAGCACCAGTTATTTCTCGGTGATGAGTGTGCATCCAGACCGAGCATTTACTCTGAGAATTGTCGTGGTTTAGGGCAAATTTGGAGGAGAATTTCCAAATTAGGGCTCCTCCAGTAAGCAAACCCACACAGCCCCTCCCCCCAACCGGTTCGGGAAGGATTCCTCGGAGAGGAGTGGAAAGAACCTGTTTATTTAACAAGCACGGCACCCCCCAGCACACAAAATGAACAATACCCGATGACACCGCTCTGAAAAAAGATGACAAATTCAGAAAGTCTCTCTTGGGGGGTGGTCACTCTGTTCTCAGTCCCTCCAGCGCTGGGGCAGCTGCTGCAGGCCTCAAGGTGCAGACTCTTGGTGTTTCCCAGGTCCCAGTCTGGAGCAGGTTCAAAATGATCTGAAAAAGGAAAGGAGAAACAGTCCAGGAAGAAATTGGACAGTTTAGCAAACTAGCTAATGAGCAAAAGCAAGCAGAAGCGAAGAAGCAAGAGCGAGAGAGCAAAGCAAAAAGCAAAAGCAGCAAAAGCAAAAGCCGCAGTCTCTGTGTCCCGCCAGGCTGACAAGAAAACCAAAACAAAACTTTCCCTCTTCAGAGTCGGTCTTAAAGGTACAGAACATAATATCCAACATTAACAGAACACATGAATGGGGGTACAAGCATCATAACGTCACCCTAGGACAGAATTCAAGCTGCAAAATTCCCTGGTAAGCTTGCCAACACTCCCACCATTTTCAAGATATATGAACAGTGAGTCATCATTGAGAAGAAGCTACAGCAAAAGAAAGTGAGGATGGAACCAGGAACTAGAACGTGAGGCAAAGCACCCTAATGCAGCTTCTCTCTGCAGGATCCTTAAGGCATCTCTTGGTTTGGGCCAAACAGACTGAGCATGCGACAGCTCAGAGCCCACTCAGCTGGGGGCACACCCAAGCCTTACTTTGAGATTAGCAATTAGGAACCAGGTCCCACCTCACCCAACAAACAGGGACATCACAGCCATGCTGCTCACTGTGATTGCTGCCTGCAAGGGTTTCCCCCACTCTAGCTCTGAGATTTGCTTTCCATCCTGCAAAGCCAGAGATACAGCCACTCGTGGTGGGGATGTCCTGCAGAGCCCGCAGAGCAGCCACAACCTGCTTGCTCTGCAGTGCACATCTGGCTGGGCTGGCCAGCTCTGTGGGGAGGAGACTTCTCCCCAGGCCTGCTCACCAAGAGTCACTGGAACACAGATGGGGAGAAAAAACAACTGCAGGTGCAGCCCAGAGCTTCTCTGTGCCCATCCAAGTGACCACTGCCAGCTCCAGCAGTGGCTCCAGCAGGGAGGCAAGAGAGGCGCAAAAAGGTCAAACCCAGATGTCAAAACCTCAAATGAGACTGAGGTCAGCACCTGCAGACAACAGTCAACAGTTACAAAGAAGCAAACATACAACAGCTGCCTTCAGCTGAAGAGACCTTAGGAATGAAATCAGATTCAGCAGGATCAATCTCCTGCTTCAGAATCATATTTCCATCTGTTACCTTTCTTGTTTCATTTCTTCAAAAGGCAACTTGACAAGTGCCTCCGTGGTGATGCAGGCTGGGGAAGAAGCAGCTCAGGAAAGGCAATGAGTTTCCTTCAAAAGTTCATGAACTTCATTGTTCTGGGTTTAGGCTTGGCAGTGAATGTTGCCCTTGGTCTGGGAAGGGGGATAGGGGTTTTGGCAGGTTTTGGCCCTGGGCTGGGCTTTTCCATTGGGGGTTTTTGGGAGTTGTGGCGTGATGCCGTGGGCGGCTGTGCAGTGGGAGCTGAGGCTGGGCAGGGAGCGGAGCTTCCCTCCCTCCCGCTGGCGATCGCAGCTCGGCCGCTGCTGCTGCGGGAGATTGTGTGCTTGGCCTGGGACTGCCCTGGCTGCAGCTCAGCGCTGCCATCGACCCTGCCTGCCTGCCCCGCTCCTGCCTGCTGCTGCTGGGCACTGCCCGCATCCCCCTGCCCTTTGGGGGTCTGCAAAAGGAGCATTTCCTTCCTGCCTGCCCTCCCTTCTTCCCTCCTTCCCTGCCAGTGCTAGCTGGGAGGAGATCACTGCCCTGAGCCCACAGCTCCTCCTGATGTGTCCAGAACTCCACCAAAGGGGAAAAACAGGACTTGGCACCTGGGAAACCTCTGTTCTTGCCTTGATGTCTGTGCTCTCCTGAGATAGTCTAGGAAAGAACTGTTATTCCTTTTCCCATAGTTTTGCCTGGGAGCCCTGTCATTTCAAAGGTACAATAATTTGGAGGGAGGGGCTCATTGTTCCATTGCAGGAAGATTCCCACCTTCCTTGGCAGACATCTGTCTTTTAAAGCAGTGCAGAGACACCAGAAAATACTGACTTTCTATTCCTTGCTTCTATTGGATCTCACAATGGCAAAATGCCCCGTGAGGCAGCAGCAGCTGCCCTGCAGTTCACAGCCTGAAGAGGCTGCTGGGGCAGACCAGGAGTGAGGGATGCTTTTCTGTTGGAAGGCACAGATCCCTGACGCTGTGTCCCAGCCCAGGGAACACTCACCAAAGGAGATGTCCCCGAAGTCGAGCTCAGGGAGGTCGAAGTGTAAACTCGGTGCAGTGACGCTGCCCCTGGAGACCGAGGACAGAGCAGGAAATGGCTCGGTTAAAGGGATTGCAAAGGTTCGGCTGTCATGGCTCGGGGGCACAAAACCTGGGCTCAGGGCACCCTGGGTTTCCAACCAACACAGCACCATGTGCTCAGCACAGGGCCCTGTGCACAGGAGGCAGCTAAAGCCAAGTGGCCAGCAGCCAACAGCCACTGATGGGCTTTGGGCGCAGGGCAGGCAGGAGAAGCCCCCGGTTTCCTCGTGGTCCCATGAAGGACCCTGAACACACACCACACAGACATGGCTCTGTGCCTCAGTTTCGCCATCTGCAATGAGATGGACATCAAGGTGTCCCCACAAACTTCTGTAAGCAGCCCTTCCAGCCACAGGTTCCCTGCTTTGCTCCTTCTTAGCTGCCACTGCTGCTCCCATGGAGGAGCTTTCTCAGGAGAGTTTGACCCACCCAATCACTACAGAGTTCTGAGACATGAATCCAGGGCATTCCCAAACATCCTCTGAAAAGAGCAGCAACAGTTCTACCCAGGGGACAGATGAATCCTAGAAGAAAGGACCAGCTTGTCAGCAGTGCCCCAGCTGGCACAGCCAAGAGCAAGAGCTTCAACAAGCAAACAAGGCTGTCCTGAATCTAGCACAGCCCCTCACCTGTCCTTGAACTCAGCAGACAGACTCCAAAAGTCACCAACATCCACTGAAATCAGCACTTGGAGCTGCACAATACTCACCAGTTGATTTCATGGTTGATGCCAATCTGTGCCCACTCTGCCTTTTGGTTCAAAATCAAGGAGCACAGAACTGGGCCTTCTGTTGTATTCACAGGACTGCCCTTGGCTCTGCTCTGCACATCTCAACAAGAGACACCTGCCGTTGCTCAAGGAGAAAGCTGCTTATGCAGAAACACCCCATGACCACTTTGGGGGAGGGAGAGAGGAGAATCAATTGTTTGATGGTGAAAGATTCCCTCTTGATTTCCAAAAGAAAAAAGCAGCTCTTTTCCTCCAAAAACAAAGCCAGCATCATTGTGTCTCCACTATGGGCACACCAACTCACCACTTTTCTCTTGCTAAGTAATAACTTCCTTGTTCTTCTTTATCCATCTCCCTTATCTTATTGGTATCATCCAGTGCAGATTGCTTTCATTTCTTTACTGCCTTGAGCCAGTGCCTGCCAACAGCAGCAGCCCAGCTCCAAAGCTGCAGAGCTGCCAGCATCAGCTCTCCTGCTTCCACTCCATTATCCTAGCAGCACATGGCTCAGGCTAGCAGGGACAAGGCCTTACGCTGCTGTGGTCCTGAGGACTGAGCTCTGCCTCCCCTATGATCAGCCCTTCTCCCTTTTGCTGGGCCAGGTTTGTCTCTTGCCATGGCACCAGCCCATGGGATGGTGCCCCAGTCCTTGGCACAGTTCCTGCAGCACCGTTCCCTGACTCCCACATCAGCTCTTTGCTGGCTGTGCAAAGGAGGCACCAGAGCACTCTGTGCACAGGAGCTGGGAGCACAGCTTGTCCCCCACAGCATGGCCATGAGAGCTGAGCTGAGGCTGCTGCTGCCCATCTGGCATGGATTATTCACACAAGGTTTTACAAACACTGCTGCTGCTGCAGAATCACCCAGGCTAGCCCATCTGCAAAGCCCTGGAGGCCTTGCTGGTGTTCAGGTGGGACATCCCAGAGCAGCTGCTGCCCAAAGCTGATCCATCCCACTGCCTGCCACGGCCCAAGGCACAGGCAGATCCCTGCAGGGAGGAGTCATTCCAGCTCCCAGGTACCACACAGGGCAGGAGGCATCCTCACACTAAAGCAATGCCAGGATTGGAGCAGAGATTCAGACCTCAGGAAACACCTTTTTTCTCTGCTCCACCTCAAAAGGAGGTAGGTGGGGGATGTCCCAAAGACAGCCACAGATGTGCCCACCCAGCTCCCAGGGTCCTTACTTGATGGTCAGGATGGCAGGCCTAGGAGATCCAGCCACATTGAACTGGAACTCTTCCTCAAAGCTCCCCAGCACGGTGGCACTGAAGGAGATCTGAACACTCTGGCTCCCACCTGCTGCAATGATGCCCTCCTTGGGTGCAAACTTGAAGCAGAAGCCCACCTTGGTGGCTGAAGGGATATAGGTGAAGGGAGCATCAAGAGCTCCTTGGTTCATCAGTTTCACCTGCAGCAGCAAGAAAGCAAAGTGGAAATACATGTGGAACCTTCCCTTCTTGTGAGTTCTTGGCTAATGATGCAATGAACACCCAGCAAAGGCAGAAGATGCTTTGTGCTGCTGAATGGCAGAAGTCAAAAGATACAACAGGACAGGTTCTGCCTTTAGGTTTTCATGCAGAGCAGTGGCAACTCCACAGAACTGCAGTCACCCTGGGCTTGTCCCATGGACACAGAGCAGTGCATCTCTGCTCAGCATCACCAAGCTCATGGGGAGCTGGCCCTGAGAGCAACGTGGGCTGATTGCAGCTGCAGAGTGAATCACCCCAGAGCTGCTGCTGCCCCACTGAGCACAGCTCCAACAGCACCATCTACTCATTCACTTTTTCCCATACCATGAAACAATACATTGAGAATGAGGCATTAGCATCAAAATGTACAGACAGCACCATCTTTTGGTAAGAAAACTCAGGGTGTCTTTCTCTTCCCCAGCCAAGCTTTTGAAAGTGTCTGGCATGATGCAGTGCCTCATTTTCTACCTCTTCAGTTGCTCTCTCATGAATTTTTTGCAAGCTTGACACTACTGTGGGGGAGGCAAATAGGTAGAAAAATCCTTTGCTTTATTCCCAGGAACACTTTTCTCTTTCTAGAGCCAGAGATGCACCAAAGCTGAAGTGTGGTGAGGGACTGGTCAGCAAGAGAGAGAACTCCCAAGGCTTTCCTGTGACCTGCAGGAATAAGCAGGAGACACTTGACTGGGAGCTGTTTGCAGGGGCTGAAGCTCACAGGCAGCCAGTTTGTTGCAGCTGCTTCTGCAGAGCCCAGTCCAAAGGTGCCTTGTTGCCACAAAAGCCTCTGAACATGCAGCTTTTGGAGCCAGTGCTGGTTTCATGTGCCAAGGGCTTGTTTTGAAGGAAGCCTCCCAGCTGATCCCTAAGGAAGGCTGCCCAAAAGCAGGGACTGGGGCTTCAGGAACAACAGACACACCTTTCTGACCCTCCCAAATTTGAGCAGTACATCAAATATTCCCTGCTCACAAGTGCCCAGGTTGGCAGCAATTCCACAGCTCCACCAGGCTTGCTGCTGCCTCAGGAGCCATCAGGACCCATCCCAAGCCCTGCTGCTCACCTCATGGACATGGGGGGTGTTGACAAAAACGTTCCCAAGGTTCAGAGTATGAGAGCTGTGTTCAACCAAGAGTCCTTGGCCTTCCCCTCTGAGCTGCAGGGTCAGCCTGCTCTCACGGCCTGGGGAGAGATGTCCATTGCAGTACAATCATTGCCTCTGTCACACTGGATTTTCCAGGCTGCCTCAGTGCTAGTCCCTGACTCTGAGCTGGATGCAACCAGCTCCTGATGCTGCAGGAGAAGATATGGACCCTTCTCTCCCTTCAGGAGATACCTTGGGGCTGAATTCTAATTTCTAACCCATTCCTCCAGCTGCTTTCCAATTTGAGCCACCCGTTTGCTGAGTTTAAAACATCTCTGCTGTCCTGTAGTGACAGGCCAAGGAGTAATGGGTAGAAATTGAAAGAAAGGAAATTTAGGTTAGATATTAGGGTAGAAATTTTTTACTGTGAGGCTGGTGAGACACTGGAGCAGGTTGCCCAGGGAAGTTGTGGAGGTTCCAGCCCTGCAAGTGTTCCAAGCCAGGCTGGATGGGGCTTGGAGCTACCTGCTCTAGGGGGAGGTGTCCCTGCCCATGGAATGGACCTTGAGACCAGATGATCTTTAAGGTCCATTCCATCCTTAACATACTGTGATTCTGTGGTTTCCTTCCCATGCACCTAGAGGAGCTTTGAAATCCATTCAGTGCAGGCACAAAGCTCATACAGAGTTTGGCAATTACCAAATTCCCTGGCCCAGTAGCACAGGACTTTGTTGCCCAAGTGCTCCCCTTCTGACACTCAGCACTGTGTTCTTTTTGCACAGACTGAGAGCTGCAAGGTGACAACTCCCACATAGGGAGAGAAGCAGCTGCTGGCCAAGGCTGCTCCCTCTACAAACAGCCTGGTCTCAGTGGGGCTCAGCCACCTCTGCTCTGCTGCTGTCTGGGCACTGGGAGGTGATCCAGGCTCAGGGAGCCCATTTCTAACTCAGCTCCTCCCACCTGATGATGGATCCATGTCAAATGGACCCATCCTGGAGGCCAGGGGCCTGGAGGGCCTTAGTGCTTGTTCACTAAAGCTGTTCTGCTCTGGAGCTCTCTGGCCTTTGAGGGAATGCTGGCAAAGCCGTGGCATGAAAACCTCTCCCTGCACTGCCTGGCTTGTTCTGGGATCAGTCAGGCAGACGCAGCACTCTGAGCCCTGGCCTGGCACAGGAGACTCCCTGGAAGCTGCAGGGCCGGGGGGGGATGTGCCAGCACTGCCCTGCTGAGCAGGGACTCTTCCCAGCACTTCCATGGGAGCCCAGTGGGTTCAGGCTTGCACTATGGCTTCACTGAGGGGGACAGGAGCAGGGCAAAGGAGCTGCACCTGAGATGCTGCAGTAAGCCACACTTCCATACTCCAGTGCTTCCAGGGGTTTGAAGGTCACCTTGATTTCAGCTGAACAATTTGGCCCAATTTCTCCCTCCTACAGCAGAAAGAGACAGCAAAACATTGCTCTTCAAACTTCACGTTGCTTGTTTCCACCACACTCCTGTAAGCCTTTGTTTAGAGCATCAATGGTGAGTGAACACTCCAAACCCAGCTCAACACAGCGCTGGAAGCTCTCAATGCTCAGCTGATCAGCTCCCATTCTCCACAATATTCCTGCTGCTCTGACACAAGTCACATCATGCTGCTGTCAGCTGCAGTGGGATGCAACTGCCACTGTGCACTGGCTGGCTCTTGGCCTTAGATGGGCCATAGGAGTAACCAAGAAGAGAACAAGATCCCCTTCCTTGAAATGCAAGTATTAGTTATCTGTTTTGAAAGAAAGCAGAGGTTGGGATTATTCCGGGCTTTACTCCAAGACGAGAAGGGATTTTGCACTGTGCAGACACCAGGCATTCATCATCTCTCACAATGCCAGTTGTCAGAATCAGGGCTCTGGTTGATGGGAGCATGTGGCAGTTTGCTTGCATCACCAAAAAAGGAAAAGGTTTTCTGTCCCTGTGTGCAGGAGAACTCCAAAAGCCCATTTCAACCTTGCACCCTTGTGTCCAGGCTCACAGATAATACTGGAAGGCAGACTCAGAAATAGTGAGTGGGCTGAATTTGGCCTCCTTTTACCAGGGAACCATTGCAAGCTTCAGGTCAGTGTGTGAGCTGGCAGTGCTCCAACAGCCTCTGCTGAGCCCCATGTGCGGGGGGAGCCCCTGCCTACAAGAACTGCTCCCTGTGACACTGCAAGGACACGCACGCGGGGCCTTGAGCTCCAGCCTGGCAGCAGAGCTGGGCTTTGTCAGGCTCCCAGCCCTGCCTTGAGCCTGCAGGGCACAAATGCTTTTAGCAGGGAGCTCTGCAGCTGCTCCAGAAACTCCATGTCCTCCCTGCCAGCACATGGGGCCAGCTGAGGATCTGCCCAGTGACCACAGCTGGGGGAAGGGAGCAGGGCAGGGTGCTTGGGAGGAGCAAGAGGAAGAGGAGGAGGAAAATGAGGTTCTCAGCTATCACTTACCATTGGCTCAATGAAAAAAATGTCACGGGAGAACAGCATGGGGTCTTCTCGCACCTTTTCCATCTTCTCCTGGACCATGCTGCTCAGGAGGCCAGTGTGATCTCCACAAAAGCCCTTCACTTTCTCTATTTCTCTCTCCTCTGGGAAGTTTTCCTGGGACACCTCTTTGGGCGGCTGCAGCAAGCACTGCCTGCAGCCCCAGGGAGAGACAAGGCCAGCAGATGGTTTCATGAGCCACAGATTTGCAGAGAGAAGTGGGAGTGCAGGAGAGCAAAGCACCTGGGGAGGAGCAGCAGCAGCAGTTCCCCAGCAAAGGCTGAGCCCAAGCCACAAGGGTCCCACATGGATCGGAGGATAACTTGCTGTTCACTGGCACAGCAGGGAGTTTTACTCCACACTTGCAAGCTCAGCAGAGGTTTCCAAAGCCAGCAGCCCTCCAGAGAAGCTCCTGCCTCAAAGCCTCTGCCACAGCTGAGGGAGAATCCAGCGGCCACCTCAGCTGGCTTTTCCTCCCATTGAGCTGCTCAGGGGAGGCACAGAAAGATCACAGAGCACCCACTGCAGCACTTCCCTGGAAAGGGGAGACCAAGCTGGCTTGCAGCTACGTGTTACCAGCATCACTCTTTGTTTCTTCCATTTTGGACCTGCCCTGTTCTCTACGCTGCATTTCACAAGAGCAGCCCAGAGCGCTTCCAAAGGAAATTGATGAATTCAGGCACTGAATCCCTTGAGTGACATTCAAGGTTTATATGCAATATGCATGAACAGAGGCTCTGAGAGGGGAAGGGACTTTGTTGTTTAGGAGGGAGACAGCAAACTCCTGGAGAGACCTTTTCATGAGCCAGAGCTTTTTGGCTCCCATCCCAGTGCACGGTAGTAGAATGTCCTGAGAGGGAAAGGATCCTGCACTATCTTCTCTCATAAAAAATCCTCTCTGCTCTGAGATCTCAAAAGCTTCTCTGACAGCAGGACAGGGGGAGACAACCAGCCCACATGGGCAAGGAGCTTTTGAAGGAACTAAGGAAAAAAAAAGAGGGTGTATCACCTTTGGAAAGGGCCTGGCAGCTCAGGAAATGTTTAGGGATGTTGCCAGGTCATGTAAGAAGAAGATTAGAGGGACAAGAGCCCAATTAGAACCTGAGAAAATCCAGTCATCACAATCAACCTTTCCTTCCCAAAATGCCATCCCTGGTTGGAGTATAAATGGAACTGGAATGCTGAGTGCTGAGCTCCTGAAGCCCAGGGACACACACCCCAGTGCCAGGCATGGTTTACTTGGCCTAAACCATTCAAAAGCACCAACAACTCCCTGAGGCCACACGTTAGTTTCAGTCTTGGGCCTGTATCTCAATGAAATGCATCTTTCAAACCAACCTCCTCTTGTCTTCATTCTCTTCTTCCTCAGTGGGAAAAGCCCTTCACGGAAGTGGGCTGTGATGTTACTCCTGTTTTCAACGAACATAGTTCTGTGGCTTGACATGGTGATGAAAGTCTTGTCAACCCCCACAGAATTTGTGCTCAGCCCAATGTTGACATCTACAGCTTTTCCGTGGAGGTTTGTGTGGATTCTTTCTTCACCTGGAACAAAGCAAAGGGGAGTCTTTGCTCAGCTCACTGTCTGATGGAAGCCAAGGAAGGAACGGAGCAAACCACAGGGCACAGAAGAAAGTGTCACAGTTTTGAGCTGAATGAGCAATTCTGTGGATCAGTCCATTTATCACATCCTGACAGCTCTGTGTGTAGAGGGTGGGGATGTCCTGGGCAGCACCTTAAACACCTTATTTCTGAGGGTGTTGGTAGAGATTTGGCCCCAAGGTGACAGGATGGGCAGGGAGATTGGTCCATGTGCTCCAGTGATCCACTCAGATCACCGGAATTTCTGCATCCAAGTCCTTCAGGTGACAGGGCTGAGGAGCCCTGTTCAGACCTGCCTTGCCCAGGGTCTCCCCGGGCATCCCAGGAGACTCCTGTCTCTCCTGATGCCTTGGATCCCTTCTTGCTGACCAGCAAATATGCCTGGGGGCAGGTGGGCAGCAAAAGGAGGCCCAGAGGAACAAGTGAAGGGACAGCCCACAGCAGGAGGGGACACAGGTGAGGAAACACAACCAGCCTGGCTCTGCAATGTGACAAACCACTACAAAATGAACACCATAAAATCATCATCATCATCTCCCTGTCCAAACCCATGGCCACATCACTCTTGAAATATTTTATAGTGTTCTGATCTGAAAAACCAAGCTGGAGCATTGCAAATCAAATAAAAAAGGGACAAAGGAAAGATTAGTAAGTACAGAGCAGCTTCTACATTAAGACTGAATGGGATTCCTCAGTCTGGAAATCAAATGGGAGATAGATGTGAGAGGTTTGCAACAGGGTGAACGGCCTGGGAAATGGGGACAGGGAAAAATTTGTTTTGATTTGTCACAAAAAAGGAACTAGAGGGCCTGAAAATGTTGTTGTGCAGAAACTACATCTATGTGTAAGGGCCACATAGAAAAAGGGTCTGTGGCAAGCCAGTGGAGAAGCAGCATATGGGACAGAGGTATGCAAGAAATCCATTGCATTGGAGAGAGTCTGATGGAGACTTCACCCACAGCACTGCCCAGGAATCAAATAAAACTTCAGCCAGGCAGTGCCACATGGTAGTGGAGAATCAGGGATCCTGCTTCCTCCACTCAGCAACTCCAGCAAAACAGGAGTCAAAAATCTTTGCCTTTGTTAGAGGGGATCCACTTTCTCAAGCCCCTGAACACTAAGGAGTTCTCAGTTTGCTTTGGGGTAAAGCTGAACAGGCGAGGCACCTCTAGAGGGAATGCAGGGAAAGGGACAGCAGGGAGCCATTTGGAGAACTGTCCTGTGCCCTGCAGGGCCCAGCACTCACCTGAGCTGCAGCACACGGCCAGGGAGCCGCAATGGGCACCGCTGGCCAGCGGGTGAAATGCCACTGTCACCTGCACGGTGTCACCAGTGCCCAGAGCTCCTGTGGCCGGCACCACAGAGAAAGGACTGCAACACAAAGAGAGGCATCAGGGCTGGGGGACACCTGGCCATGAGATTCCTGCTGCACTGCAGCTCCCTGCAGCTCCCTTGGGCAAGCAGGGAGCAAACCAAGCACAGGCAGCAGAAGACAGCCAGAACAGACAGGATCAGAAACAGCCACTGAGCCACTGCTGAGGAGATCCAGCCCTCACAAGACCCTGGGGGTAAAATGACCTGAGCTCCCCCATACTCTGCATCCAGCTCTCTGCAATGAGGATCAAGGATCCAGCTGCCACCAATCCCATCAGAGAATAGTTTGTGAAGAGCACAGAGAGGGTTCAGAGCTATCTGCATGCACAACTTGACACTGACTGCCTCAAGAATTTCTCTTTTCCTGCTGCCTATAAACCTCATCTCAGGAGATGCAAATGTTAGGGCACTCCCTGTCCTGGGAGATTACAGCCTAGGAAGCAGACAGGGAGAAGGAACTTTTCCCTGAAGACCAAGGAATAGTTACTGTTGAATTTGCAGTGGGGTTCTTTGGTTTCTTTTACCTGGAAAACATCCTGATTTAGCCTAAAAAGGACACATTTTATCAGCATTTCAATGGAAGCTGCTCTAAGAAAAGGAGCAATCAAAACTCTGAAAGAGTGCAAATGCAGATTAGAGCAATACAGTGACATGGAAACAAGACCCAAAAGGAGGATGCCATTTACAGTCTGAAGGGTCCAATCCCAGCTAAATGAAGCACCATTAGCAGGAGCACATCAAGGAAGCAGAACAGGAGGTTTCTTTGCATTTACCAGCAATGCAGTCTGGGACTCTGGGCTGTCATGCAGGCTGGTAATTGTTTGCTTGGCCCAGCAGAGAAACTCTATGCAATGTGTTGGAAATAATTATGCAGATGTGTTGGTGCACTTTGGATTTACCATGAGCAATCAGGATTGGTCACCAGGTAAACAGCTCTTGCCTGACAAACACAAGACTCTGTGCTTTGAAGCTCAGGGACAGCTCAGGGGAAATGTGCTTGTGCCCAGCAGCTGCTGGGCTTTGTGCTCTTCTACAGCCCCAGTGAGAAAACAAAAGTTCCTGGCCTTGGTGCTTTGCTGCTGGTAAATCTGTCACTTAAAAGTGTCTTTTGGGGACTTTGGTGATGAATGCATCACACACAAGAACAAAGAGAACATCTGGCAAGCTGAACGTTGTTCATGTTTCTTTCTCGTTGCTTCAGGTTCTGCTCATTCAGGACCTCTTGCTGCAATGATGGGCTGACCTGTTCCCATTCCCACTGGTGAGAACATCACTGCTGGCTGATGGAGAAGCCTTGGGCCAGCAATGTTCATGTGCTGGACGTGAGACTTTGGAGGGAGGGGAGGAAAGACAAGGCCCCAGCAGCCCCAGAGCCAGATCAGTGCACGTGCTCCTGCATCTGCCCTGGGGCTGATGCCAGCACTGCTGCAGCTCTGCTGGGGCTCGGGGGGATCAGGGCCTGCTGGGGGCAAGGCATAGCATTCTTTTCTTAGTCTTTTGCCAGAAATTTCATCAGAACACAGAAGCTGCCAGTTAGGGGAACCCCTGGCCATACTTCAGCACAACCTTCCATTCCATTCCTGTTGTAGTGCGTTTTTATATTTTGTAATACTTTGAAGTAGTTTTGTTTTGTATTCCCATATTTTTCCCAAATGGTTTATCCCAGACTGTACCCCCCTCCCTTTACCTGTGTAATTCCTCTCCCGGGATGAGATCATCTCCAAACCCCCACCCTGGCTCTCTGTCAATCACTCAGCATCCCATCCCTCCATCCAGAAGTTTCGGTCCAAGTCGTCGAGTGATTAGCCAGAGGCCAGGGGTCAGCCCCCCAAGCCTTGCCCCATACACTGTCCTATATGTCTATCCCCCAGTACCCATCCCTTAGGGTCACTCATTGGTTGGTAAAATGTTATCTACTTTTGGTTTCCACCTCCCTTTAAACGTGACCTTGGCACATCTCCCGGGGCTCTCGGCAGGAGGCCCCTGAGGTGCAGGAGCTCCTTTGGGATCCTAATAAAACCTTGGATTAACCCCTGCTGGGAGTCGGCCCTTTCTCTTCTACCAATGTCTCTGGAGTCTCTTCTGCAGCAAAGGCGACCAGCCCAGGTGCCCTCAGCACCCTCGGGGCACAGAGAGTGTCTCCCCCCAGCCCAGGTGCCCTCAGCAACCTCGGGGCACAGAGAGTGTCTCCCTGCTGTCGGCCATGTCGGGGCTGCCCTCCCCGGTGTCTGCCAACTCGGGACTGGCCCAGGGTTCCTGAGAGGCTCGCAGAGAGACAGAGACACATTCCCTTCCCACTTCTGCCCCATGTTACATGCTCCCATGCTCCTGCCTTCAGATGGCAGGATGGGAATAACATTCCTGGGGGTGACTTCAGGGCTTGCCTGAGAAAGAAGGTGTCTTCTTCTTTTCAAATTATCAGGAGAAGAGGATCCAGCCAAGTTCAGGACTCAGTTGTCAGGACTGAAAAACTGAGTGCAAATCAGCCTCTGCATCTCCTACATCCCTGGGCTGTACCCACCAGACTCCTCTGTTCCTGATGTAGCAATCATCTCTCAACTCCTCTGAATTTCAGCCAACATCACTAAGCTGTTCCCTAAGCCCACAGATAGAAGAGCTGTGAAGGAGACATTCCTGACACTGAAATAACCAAATGAAAGCCACTGCCAAGAGATGGGGCTGGCAAGCTAAATTTTGGCCTTTTATCTGTTAATTGTGGGCTGCTCCTTAAGACACTTCTCATCCTGTTAGATCCATCCTCTCAATGAATCTGCACCTGACAGGCAGAAAAGATAAGGGATGGAGAGGGTTTTAATAGGTTGTTTTCTTCTGCTTTTTAACTAGGTCCATTGACATGTTTGTTTCCTTGTATGGCATCTAAAGACAGACCCAGATCTCCCAATGGCACCTTGCAATCCCCAGACACTGCTCTTGCTTTGAGCAGTGTGTGTGCTCAGATGATTTCCAGAGGTCCCCTCCAGGACCACTGCAAAGCCACATGCCTGTGGCCTCCTAGAGAATGGCTCTGTTTGGCTGACAGTGCTGAGGAAGCATTTCAGAAACTGCTGGTGCTCAGCGGGGTGCAAGCCAGCTACCAACATGTTCCAGCAGCCTCCAGGAAATCTGGGACAGAGAAAGCTCAAAGGCCACTGAAAGAAAGAGCAGATGCCATCCATGCTGCTCACTTCCAGCCAGGCTGCAGGGCAGCAGATCCAATGCTTGATTCCTTCTGTTGCTCTTTCCCAATTCTGTTATCACCCAAGGTGTTTTGCACAGGGACAGATGAGCTGCCTCACCTCTGGGTGCTCAGCTGGTACCGAGCTGCCCGGGCACCGACATTGCGCACCAGCAGAGTCTGCCGGGTGCTGACCTTGACTGGACACTTGGAGAAGTCCAGCTGGGCAGGGAAGTCCAGCACAGCTCGGGCACCAATGGCCCAAATTCCTTTCCCTTGCAGTGATGCAGACCAGCTCGTGGCAATAATCCTGCAGGAAAAGAAAAAAAGAAACTGCCTCAGCACAGGGCATTTAGTGCCATCCCCATGCCAGAAGAAAATCCATTTCTATAACCCTTCAAGGGCATCAATTTACCTATTGCACCCTCAAATGAACACTAAGTTCTTTTTAAAATATGTCACATTTTAAAGGCACCAGTGCACTTTGCAAAACCTATCTCTGTGGCATTCAGCTCTTGTGTCACTTGGGTCACACCCATACCCAAGGCCACCATAATTTTTACTCTAAATTTGAATGATGTTAAAGAATTCCTAAGTCCCTTCTAAGGAGCATGGAGCTAGGGAACACAGGACATTCCTCTTTAGGTTTCTATATTCCCACTGTCTGAGAATAGGACAAAGTGTTCAACTGACTCTAAGCAGCAAAAGGAAGATGAGAAAACAGCTGCACCCAAAGAGATCCTGCACCTCTGGCCTGGTGTAGAAACATCAGTTGGCTCAGAACTCCCCTCTCACCTTGCCTCTCCAACCAAGTCAGGAGAAGAACAGTGCCAAGAGGCAGCAGGATGCTGTTGGAAAGGGCCTCTCTTTGTTTCCCTGCAAGGCTTCCTCCCTTCCATGCCATGTCCTCAACCCTTCCGTATGAACAAGCCTCCAGATCAGAACATTAACCCTCCAGATCCCAGCACTGAGATCAGACTTGCCAGGGCCTCAGCACTGCTGTTCAAACCTGCCCACAAAAGCACCTTTGGCACGGAATGGGTGCCAGCTGACAGAGCAAGCACAGTGACAGGCATGAAGACAGAGCCACAGCAGTGTCACTGCCATGGGCTCTGAGCTCACAGCTCTGCCTGCAGCTTGTACCTGCCCTACACCAGCTCCTTCAGGCAGGTGTCCAAGTCCCCTGCAGCTCAGCAACCTCCTGCTGACCAAGGGCACCCAGAGCCCAGTGTGCCTGTGCCAGGCCGGGCTCACAGGCACAGCACATCCTCTGCCCTGGACCTGCAGCTGTGCCATGGTCACCTGTGCTCTGGGACAGCGCAGCTGCAAGGCTGGAGAACAGAGGGGGTGAAAAAGCACCGTCTTTGCTCCAGCCCAGGGGCAGGCAGGGAAGCTGTTGCCAGTCAGGAAGGAGGAAAGCTCCCTGACCTCTTTGCTCCTCTGGTGTTTTCCATCATAATGAAACCCCTTCCACTGGACCTAGAGATGGCCCAACATCTATCAACAGCCCTCTGTCATTTTCATCCTGTTCCCTGTGCATCTTCCCCTGGCAATGCTCAGGGATGTGCAGGGAGGGGAAGCAGAGCCTGTCAGGCCTGGCTGCAGTGCCTGCCAGCACGTGCCAAGGTGTGACTGGCTGCAGGCTGCCTGCCCACGGCCTGGAGCCCAGCTCACAGCATGCAATGGGCTGGAGCCAGAGTGCAATGGCTTTGAAGATCATTCTGTGCTTTGGCTCCTCCAGCCTCACCTTGTTCTCGTCGGGGCTGAAGCGGATGCGCACGGGCAGAGGCGCCTGCTGGCACCATATGGTACACATCCCTGGGGCACGCCAGCTGGAAATAAGGGCAGCTCTCCATGCACACCTTCACCAGCTGAGGCATCTGCAGCAAAGACAGGAAATGATGATTTTGCCACTTGTGGAAACAGGACCAGAGGAGACCTGTCCGTGCCCTGCTGACATCCCTCCCTGGCCCCTTTTCCAAAGCACTTTCAGCTGTGCAGGCACAGGCACATCATTCACAAGGCTGAACTTGAATCCCTTCTGTCTGGCTCCGGCATTTTGGCCAGGGCCATTAGGGCAGTGCCTGCTGGGAAGGAAGGGCCGAGCAGGTCAGCACCAGCAGGATGGAGACAGAACACCTGAACCAAGTCATCTGCATATTCAATAAGGCCAAAAAACCTGCTGGCTTCTGCCACCACACAGCCATGAAGTTGTCATGGTCCAGAGAGGGAATGTGCTACCTAAAAGCAAAACAGCACATTATCCTGGGGGAAGGAAGCAATTCCCTTCTAGCAGATCAGGTTGGGGTAGGGACGTTGTGGGGATAGAGTGAGGCAGGTAGAGCAGCAAGAGAGGAGAGCAAACGCTGTGGCCTTACTGGAAATAAAAGCAAACCTGAAAAGCAAAAGAAGGAAGGAACACAGCAAGACAATCCCTAAAACAAGGAGATGGCAAAGAGAACTTAAATGGGCAGTAAAGCAGCAAGAAAGAATCATAAAACCAGGAGAGCAATCAGCTTGCCAAAAGTGACAGAAACACAGACAGGCTGTGCCTATTGACTATGGGCTTCAAAGGCATTTTCTGCCTGGAGAAACATGACCAGCACTGACTGACAGTGTGGTTCCAGTATTAAAGCAAATCTTGGCTCTCCAGAGCTTCTTGCTGCCTGTGCAAGCAAGCTGGGCTGCTGGGCATTCCTGCCTGCAGCCAGCAGGCCAGGTTCTGCCCTCTGGAGTTCACAGACACAGCAAACAGGCATTTTCTAGCACACTGATATCATCAACCCCTGAGCACCAAAATGCTCTCCAAAAGTCTAAACCAGATGATTTGGATTCCCTCCTGTCTCCTCCCACCAGCCCACTCTTGGCGCAAGCCTCGCTTGAGAAAATGTTTCCCTGACTGAAATTCAAATGGTCTCAAGTTTTCCTCTTTACACTGGAACACAGCTGCTGACATTTTTCAATTTTTCCCTCTCAGCTCTGTTGGGAAACTGTAAAACAATCCCAATTTCTTCAAGTGAAGGTGGAAATCTCCAGGAGCACATGGCTTTGGATGTCCTGTGTTCTCCAAAGGGAAAGCAGAGCACCATGTTGCTTTTGGAAAAGCTGAGCAGAGCTGGATGAAGCTGAGCAGGAGCCTCAAGTGGCACGTAAAGGCCTCTCACTGCTTCTGCTCCATCAGTCTGATTGCAGG
The DNA here is from genome assembly GCF_051311805.1 of Agelaius phoeniceus. NCBI lineage: Eukaryota > Metazoa > Chordata > Aves > Passeriformes > Icteridae > Agelaius > Agelaius phoeniceus. Next base: position 522,346 of record NC_135287.1, read on the forward strand.
GCTCTTTCAGAACACCTTTCCTGCAGTGCCAGTGCCATTAATAAGAAGTGATTCCAGCATAAAGTGGAGAAGACTCAGCCCCTGAGCTTTGACTGTGAGCTGCACAAAGGGAGCCAAACTGGCCTAGAGAGGCAGAGATTCCTACCAGGAGCCAAGATTAATCAAGGAGACACAGGGTGTGCTATAGACTCAAGGCAAAGCATGAGAACAGATAAGAACTGTACAGACCTCAACATTCCCATCAATCCAGAGCTTTCAAGAGAAGGAAACTCCTTTGGGATAGACACCATCAATGCATGGCCAAGATCAGGGGACAATTCCCAGCACAGGAAGATTTCCACCATCTTGCAGAACAAGGTGCTGAGACATTTTCTTCTGCATGTGCTGCAGCAGATAACTTGCTTTGCTGTACACTGGGGGAATGACAGCTCTCTCCTCTTCCGGCACAGTGTTAAAGCTCTGGGTGCCAGCACTTACCTTGTCCTTATTCATGAGAGACAGCACCATTTCAGACACCTCCCAAGCAACGAAGTTCTGAAATACCATCTCTGGTGGAGAAATCCCAAACCAGCTCTGTTTTGGGGCAGCTGACAGCAGCTGGAGAGGAGAGAGAGCAGGGAGAGCTTCAGCTGCTGGGAGGAAGTTTCATGCAGGAGAATCTTCCACTGATCCCCAGTGAAGTACAGACTCTGGGTGAGCACGTCTGCCCAGCCCTGTGATGGTTTGACAACTGGGCAAACAGTAGCTCACCCACCTCTGCTCTGAGCTGATCCAGAGCTGCTGGGCCACACAGAGGAGGCTCAAGCCAAGCTGCTCTTTTGGCATGGATTTCTCCAGCTTTCTTTCTCCAGAATGCCAGGCAGCACTTTCCTTAAGCACAGCTCTGTGCCCATGTGGTCACAGAGCTCTGGGGCACTGACTGAGCACTCATGGAGTAAGTTAAACCCATGAATTGACAGGAGACCCCATGGGAAACAATTTTGGGATGTCCTTTACTCTGAGACCGGGAAACCGAGGCCCACACAACTGCAAATATCTTTTTTGCTCTAGAACTTTGACATCAGAAAGAAGAGCACAGGACCAGAGGAGGTGTGAGAGATGAGGTGATATTTGGCTGAAGCCAAAAGGTTATGAAGCAAAACAATGGAATTTGTTGGTTCTGTGTGTTGTTTGTGGTTTGGACTTGTTCAGGTTGGTTTGTTGAGTGTCGCAGGGAGAGGGATGGGGTTGAAGACCTGACCAAAAGGAAGGAGGATGAGAGGGGAGGGGACAGAAAAGTTGGTGGTCAGTAGAGAATGGAAGCTCCTAAGACCCATCCAATGGGAAAGGGGACAGGGACCGCCCCAGCCGGGTACAAAGGGGATACAAAGATTGCCATTTTCTCGGAGGGTGTGTGTGTGTGCTTGGCTCTTGGGGAGGGAGACATGCCCGGCTCAGCTGAATTGTGACTAATAAACACTTTTCTTTTGCTTTGATTATTTTGTCGCCTTTCGTTGTACTTAAAAGTTAGTGTGTTTCAAACAGAGGGAAAGGCAAGAATAAAAAGACAAATGAGCTGAAAATAAAAAACACAAGTGAGGTGAATGCTGAATGAGGATAAGGTTCAGTTATTTTCTCAGCAACTTGGGTAAAAGTAGAGTTGGTATCTCCTTTTTCCCTGAGCTTTACATGGGTGCTTTCTTGTTATTACTGCTATCTTATTTAATGCCATTGTAGAGGCACGTCTGGAATGACACAACAGCAAATGCTTCTGGAGCAGAGACATTGCTTGGAGAAAACTCTGCCCTGCTTTGTCTGCCTTCTCCGGCCACACTGCTGTCACTGCAGAGACGCAAGCAGGTCTCCTCCGTGACTTCACAGCAGACACATTCTGCTGAAGGGAGTGGCTGCAGCACACTGTCCCTTAGCTGTGACCTTCCCTGAGGTGTTCCCAAGGCCCCTCTCTAGGACAATCCTTAACCTGGATTGTGTTCCGTGTCTCTTGCTGCCAATTTCCTGCTCAACAGCCCACCTCAATCACCTACCCCTTTGGACTGTGCTTTCTACGGAGCCAGTCCTGCCAGAAAAGCAGCTTTAAACACACCTCTAAGTAGGCACTGATCCAGATAAAGCACATCCATTCCCCTCTGCCCAGGGCCAGTCCCCTGTACATCTGGCAGCCTGCAAAATCTAACAACCACTCCAGGTCCAACACATTGTTCCAACTCAAAGCAGTAATGCAATTTGTTTTGCTAAATCTGAAGTAATTCCTGCAGATCCTTGGCCTTCAAAGGCCAACGCTGCCACTCTGGAGGCAATCCTGTGACCCCAAGCATTTGATGGTGACCACACCAAAGCAAGAGGTGGCTCCTTCAGCAGGAGAATGGCAAATGGCAATGTTGTGCCTTTGTGTCCCCAGCCTTCCCCCTGCTAGCAATGGCAGCTACACTCCAGCACACCCCAGCAACTTCAGCAGAGGTTATTTGTGTTGGCTTAGTGCAGATCAGGACTCCCAGTCCACCACTACCAGCACTCTGCAATGACAACAGGACCTGGACACTGAGGTATTTTGCTGGAGGCAAGCCTGTCACAAGCACACACTGTCTTCAAACTTCATGTTAAACAAAAAGGAAAAGAGCAGGAAAAGGCTACCTTTGGGTGAGTCTCAGTCATGTCTAGAAATGGGCCAATTCTGGGCAGAATACTCCCCCCAGTGCTGGCCTCCTTCTTCCTGCTGAGAAACTTCTCCCTCTGGAACTTAGAGGGAAGCAGCTGAAAGGCAAAAATACACCAGCTAGAGCCTCAGAGATGCGCTTGTTCAGAAAGACTTTTCTTGAACAAGTGGCACTGGTGAATAACTTGTGATCACAGCCACTAGGACAGTCCTGGAAGGCCTGGAAGTTTCCTGCTGAAATACTTAGCATCAGTCAATTAATAATACAGAGTGCAATACACATACTCCAGCCACATGGCTCTGTCCCATGAGCTTCTCCGTGACTGGATGGGACATGGTTGGGGATTTCTGCTCTTTGGGCATTTGTTTCCTCTTATGTTTCATTGGATTGAGGCAGTGACCTTTCCAGAGAATGGGGAGGAGCTCTCAGAACTGCCTGAACTCCATCCCTACACGACACTCAGAACTCACAGCAAGGAGATATCGCTGTACCAAGAAGGAGGTGCACAGGAATGTGTCCAGGTTTTAGTTCTCCCTGTTAATTGTTTTCTCTGTCTGGGCTGACAGAGCCCTCCACAGAAGAAAACAGAGGGATCTCCTGGACAGAGCCTCAGCGGTGGGGCATCTTCAGTCAAGTGAGCTGCAGACAGCAAGGGACCTTTGTGGCCCTGGCCCCAGTGCTGCCTGCAGGGCTGGATCTGTGCCCACACAGGAGCTGGGAGAGAACAGCTGCTTTGGAAGCTCTTCCAGCTGGGACCAGCCATGGCTCTCAAGGCTTTGGGCAGAGTTTGAGCTTTCCTCCGCCACATGTCCGGGTGCCAAGGGCAGCTTGGTCAGAGCAGCACAGGTGAGTGCCCAGCCTATCAGAAGGAATTCCTGTGGCAAAGGGAAAGGGACAGAACACATGCTCAGGGCTTCAGCTGTATATTGGTTTCACTTGGCTCCACTGGCACAGCCAGGCAAGGCACAACTGAAGCATCCCACAGTGTTCCCTAGTGCACCAGGATAGCCCCCAGCAACAGGAGCACGGCACAAAGGGCTGGGGAGGGGCTCTGCAGCTTCACAGCACTGCTGGACAACAGGGCCAGGGAGAGCAGGGACACCAGGGCACTGCCAGCCTTAACACAGCCCCAGGGGCTACTCACAGCATCAGGCTTCAGTCCTTTCCTGGACAAAAGACGAGGTGTTGGTTTCTTCTTTGGCAATCCAGACGCCATTTCCAAGAGAGGATGTTGCAGATGAGTGACAATGCCTCAACAAAACTGGAAGGAGCAACAATGGAACTCTGAAAATCCACAACCCAATTCATGGCAGATTCAAGGCATATACTGGTGCTAAAAAATTTGATATGATTTGAAAGTAGCTAAGTGCTTGTTTGGCATAAGTAGCTAGTATTGTCAGGCCTCTAGTTGGACTTTATTTGAACTCTATGGCTACCTTGTGCAATTCAAAGATGGATCATACTGAAACCTGGAGCTCAAAAGCTGAACATTAATAAGAGTTGGAACAGACAAAGCTGTAACTTAAATATTACTTCAAAATAGCTAGAGTGGGCCTCCTCTTCTTTAGGTTAAACCACCCCTGCTCTCTCAGCTGCTCCTCATAGGACTTAGGAGAGACTGGAATGTTATGGCTAATGGCTTAAATATTATTATGAAGGACTTTTTGCCCATTGTGACAAATAAAGAAGCTGCAACTACTGAAGCCCACCCCTCCCTGAAAATGCCTCCTGACTGGAACTTGGGATTGTGAGTTAAGCCACCTAAGGGAACTTGAGACAAGATCAAGGTGACACTATTGTCCTGTTAGCTCAGGTCTGGGGAGAACTAAATAAGGCTAATTGAGAAAAATGTATCCACAACAAAGCCAAACCCAGCAGCTGTGCTGAAAATCAGCTCCGTCTGCCTTCAGGCTGGGGAAGTCATAGCCACAGACTCATCTGCTGAGGCCACGTTTGCACAAAACCCTCCCATCAACAGAGGCAGGAGGAGGAAATTTTGGGCGTGTGGCGCAACCTCTGGTAAGAGGCAGTGGACACCCATCCTCCCTCAGACAAACTGACTCAGCTCTAAAACCCCCCAGCCCCAGAAGGCCATCTCCAGGGGACATTATGAGGGGCAGCTGAGGGGGTGTCATAACCCATCAAAGACCTCCAAAGTGCTCCCAGACCCATTCCTGAGGCCTTGCACCAGGTGACTGCATGGCATGCAAAGTAACACAACAGATCTGAAAATCCACAACCCAGTTCACAGCAGGCTCAAAAGGATATACTGGTGCTAAAGATTTTCTATTATTTGAAAGTAGCAAGAGACAGAGTCCAACTTGCCCCATCCCAGGGAGGTACCTGGGCAGTCCCACCTTCCCCAAATCTGCATGAATCCATTGGAGTCTATGTTTTGCAAGACCTCACCACAGAGAAGACCAAAAGAGGATTTCATGGTATGCCAGTGAGATCCATGCAATGGTGATACTTTCTATTTAATCTGTCACTCTCTCCCCCTCCCCAACTCCCTTCTCTATTTCTCTCTCTCTCTCTCTTCCTCACATTTGCTGTTACATAAAATCCAGACCACTGATTTTGGCATATGGTCTCGTTTGCACCTTAATTCAGGGGCATCTCCGTAATAATTTTAATAACTAGATCATAATAACAACCCACTGAAACTGGAGCAGAACTCATTCACCTTTAAGCAGTTTAAGTATTCACTAGAGGAAAGAAAATTTATAGACTAGTACATTTAGGAAATTCTGCATTTCTTCAGTGAAAAAAAACCGCACAATCGATATATAGAGAATATATCGTTCATCTATTCAGCTGTACATGCCACTGAACTGCTGCACCAGAAGAGTGGCATGATCATATCCTCTGTTTCCCTTTGGAATTCTCTTTCAGAGCACAGATGTGACATAACCAAAAAGTACAACTTGAGTCAGTCTTTACCTTCAAACGAAATTCAGGCCTCCTCGCTGGCAGAGACAATCTCTGTGCACAAGTCCCTCGGCGAATGGCTGAATGCAGCTGCTGCCCGAGCCCAGGCTGTGAACACCCAGCCCGGAGCGCGCTCTGCGGCCCCTGAGGCGGCAGCGCCGTCACAGCCGCTGTGGCCGCGCTCGCGGTTCCCCGGCAACCGCGGCACCCGATTGTCGGGGCCGGGCGGGGCCGGGGACGCCGGGCGGGCCTGGGGCCCCGCTCGTTCCAGCCCTGGAGCTCCCTCGGGCCCCGGGCGGAGGGGGAGGAATCCGCTCCGGGTCCCGGAACGTCCCGGGCCACAGCGGCAGCGCTCGATATCGCCGGGGCCTCGGCCCCAGCTCCGGACTGCTCCTGCACAAGGAAGGCGGGGCCAGGGGGAACCCAGGCTCTCGACATTTTGTGTGCAGCGCATGGGACAAGTGGGAATCAGCCAGCTGAAGCAGTAACAGGGACCTGCTCGTTCTTCTTAGGGACACACAAGGAGCAGAAGGCATTTCCTGGTGTCATGGTTTATCACCTCATCAGCAGCCAGGAACCAGTGGTCCAGAAGACTGACATGATCACATCCTGTATTTCTCTTTGGCATTCTCTTTCAGAACACAGATGTGCTAAAAGGAAAAAAACCTACAATTTTTATCAACCTTTTATCTTCGAATGAAATACAATTTTCAGTTGTATTCCCAGCATTGTAATAAAAACACACTAGAATCAGAATTGTTGTAAGTTTCCTTGCAGTAAACTCGAGATTCTAATACTTTTTCTGAGTTTATCTGTAATAGGTAGGTTTATATATTCTAAAGAACTTAGGTTTTTTTAATTACTGCATCCACCTTCCTGCTGCTGAGCAATAGCACAGATTGATTGTGTCTTCAGCAGAACTGGTTTGTCTTAGTAGAAAGACTTAGAAATGAAAAACTTTCTGAGTTAACCAGAATTAAGAAAGTACTTTTGAAAAGGAGGGAAGAAAAGACCAACCCTCTTAGTTTATGATGTTTCTAAGTCTACCACTCTGTGCAGCCTAAGGAAGTTGTAATGGAATAAGGGAACAGAGATCTTACAGCCATGTTGTCCCTAAGTGTGTGGAAAACCTTCCCACAGAGTGCCTGCATGACCGCTTTAAAGACTTGGTGACAGAAGAGCAACACAGGATTGAACTAAGACAGACAAATATCCAATTCAAGTCAAATTACAAGCGATTTTCTTTTCAGATGGGGCTGGAGATTGTACGCTGCTCACCATCCTGGGGTTCAGGATGTCCTGCAGCATGGCTGAGCCATGAGACTTGTGGAGTAGAATTTTTAAAAGGTGAAGCACAAACATTTCTTATGCACCTATATTGCATTACCAACTTGGCACCTTAAAAAGTGTTTTGCTCTTTTAATGGAAGTTGATAGCTGGAATTGAAGTTTTTTTAATTATTGAGAAGCTCTGAGTGGAAGCAAATATTCTTGCTGGGTACCTGTGGTAGGTAGGTACATGATACCTGGCAGTGGAGGAATATGCATGTACTTATATTTAAACCTCTGAAGTATTCATTATATACCATTCCCATCAGTCACTATTGTTTCTACCTTTCTACCAATATTCTGTCCACACAGCATCTACATTGTGGTTCTTTCTAACCAATCACCCTGTGCTCCCAACACTACAGAAAATGGAGTAGATGAAGAACAAGAAGGAGATCAGACAATGCCCAAAATCCTCCATCGTCTCCTACCCATCTCCATACTAAAAACCCAAAACTCAAGAGTTTTTCACTCTGTGATAAGCTGTACTACTATTTATTTCACACGCTCATAGATTCCAATTAATCTCAGAGTCTTGGAAGCCTTCTCCATGGAAATAAAAGTTAAAAGCAGTGTTTTCCTGGGGATCAGGACATCTCAGGACAGGCAGAGAAATATTCCCTGTGCCCTGGGTTCCAACAACTCATGGCAGCCAAAAATGAAATAACCAATTACTGCCATTTATTTTAAATTGGCCAGAATAGCTTCCTACATTTAAAGATAAAACTAGAGACAGGTGTTCAAGGAAATTTCAGAGAACAGATTATAGTAGCGCAAGGCAATGGATATAGAAGCTCATCCTGGCTGGACTAAGCATATTCTGCAAGTACTCAAAATTGATCAGCCCTAATGGTCCAAGAACATGCAGAATGAACTCGCAGCTGAGCCCTGGGTGAGTGTCAGCAGTTCTGTTCTGCCTGGTTTAGTTACTGTTTTCTCCATGTCTGAAAGCCAGTGAAGTGAAAGCTTAAGTACAGCATTGGTTTTAGATCAGGTTTGTTGATGCCTTGTTGATTGTGGAGAGACACTGGCAGTGGCACTGGGATTGGCTGTCTCAGGCTGTGCCACAGCACTGAGAGCAGCTTTAGTGAGTGCAGAGCTGCTCATGGCTTGATGTTTGACTGACCCAGCTGGACAGCTTGAAACATTTCTGCCTCTGGGAAGCTGCTGGTGGCGAATACACAGGCAGGGTATGAGATTCTGACTGAATTAGAATCATCGGTCAAAGACAATGATTATTTGGGACTATGAGAACACATAAACATTATTATCATTTGAAGTATAAAAAAAAGATGCCTTTAAGGATAGTCACTGCCATCAGTATAAAAAGTGCTGTTTGTTTTGTTGTTGGGTTTAGGTTTCTCCAATATTCCCATGTCCATTTTATTCTACCTAACTACAGCTTAAATGCAGTGATAATGCTCCCTGCAATTTGACCAGCTTCTTTTGCCTAATAATCATACTGATTGCAGTATTTAATAGACTTCAGCTTTACAGTCTGCTTTTGCAGTTATAAATGCACAGCGTTTTTCTGCCAATCAAGTTAAAGGTCAGCCTTCTTGCCAAAGCTGAGCTTCCTGCTGCACTTGATGAGTGACACCACAACTGCTTCAGCTCAAGTGAGGGATGAGCTTTGTCTGTGTGGATGTAACTGTGGAATAAAGGGTAATCTTGATGTGTGAATAGTCATTACTGCTTGGAGCTACTCCAACAGTGCAGCTTTGTAGCTGTTACTTGGTTTAACAACTCCCCTCACTGAGAGTCTTGAGTACAAACAGTTCTGTTACAACAATATCCTCTGTGAAGCATTTTTTAAAGCCTAATGAAAGGTTCAAAACCAGAACTTTAAGGACTGCATCAGTTTGAGCACCACATCATCACAGCAACTAAAGCCTTGGCATTGTTGAATATTGCCTTGGCATATGATGAATTATACAGTGTCAGCCCATAATAATAAAGCAATCTACTAAACTGTCATACAAAATAATTAAATTTTTAAATAATGAGTTTATAACTTGATGAATTAGGTGTTTAATTTAGTTTCAGTCTCAGCTGTTGTTCAATTACTGATGTAAGTTTCTAAGTGGAAAAAACAAAATTAACTACAGCAATTTTGTACAGTAGAGACATTCATAACTATTGTTTCATCAGCACAGAATGAAAGAATGTGAATATAGGTATGTTAAAGTCAAATAATGTCATGCATTTGTAGAAAAGTGAGTCTATCAAGATGCCTTTGCTCTGAAAGCTATCTTTTCTGCCAAGTAAATGGAAGAACCAAAGCCTTTCATTAGTCAGTATTTCTAATGTTCTACTGGTTTTGCTGAAGCTGACCTTTCCTCCCCTGCCAAAGCTCTCTTCAGGCAAATAATCAAACACAAGGACATTATGTTTTCTTTCCTGCCATGAGCCATAATCCCTCTCTGAACTATGCTCTTGCAGAATGAGTTTGTGTTACTACTGCAGTTTGGCTTGCTCAGTTTTAATCTTCCAGTCAGATCATGACTTGCTTCTAAAAGGTCAAAATTGCCATGTTTCCTGCAGGAAGCATTACTTCCTTACTAAGTAAGTACTTCCTTCTAACTAAGGCACTGACATCACAAGCCCAGATTCTTACCTACTCCAGTTAACCAGAAATAAAATGGGCTGGAGCCCTGCTGTAACCAATGAGAGTAAAGATGTGGAGAATGAGGGAGATGGAAAAGGGAAGCTCATGAGTCCAATTAATGGGAAGGACTAGGTAGAATAGTGGGGTTTTTAACTGAAAACATACATCAGCTGTTTGGTTGTAGCAGGTGGTGTAGCAGAATCAGTGTTGTATGTGTTAAAGGTAAATTTGTATACCATTTTCTTACACAGTGTTTGTTTACACAATCCATTGTTGTGGCAAAGTCCATGTCTTTTAAAAATTCATGTTAGAACTTGCTGTCAGAAAATGTCAGTCGGAGGTAAAGCAGAATAAACAAAGCATATTTTTAAAAGGGCCTTGAAGGAGAGGTCTGCAGCTGTTGAGATGTGGTGAACCCTGTCTGTCATTGTTCCAGGTCAGCCTTTCATAAAACAAGAGAGTGATAGTTCCAGTAACAAGATTCACATCACTTAAAATCCAATCATGCTGACATTCCCTGTCATCGGATTAGTCTACCAAACTGCACTATTACCTGGGATTGACATGAAAGTCTGAAATTTCTAAAAATTAATCCTACTTGCAAAATGAGCGAAAACCAGCTTGCATGCAACATATTACAGGATGTTCTTACTAGATGGGGTATATTTTATTAATTCAACTAGTTTTCTGTTCTCTTGGCGTGGGAGTACAGTAGCAAATGAAAGGAGATTTTTCTTGTTTCTTTGTAGTCTTACAGTTGCTCTTCAGATTGTGGCGGGTGACACCTGGGATAATGTAGAAAATCTGTTCCAATGGATTAATGGGCATATCCACAACCTTAAGTGAGACATTAAATAGTAGTTCTTTTGGGAACTGTTAGTGCCTTGAGGCTACCTGACCCCTATTTGATCTAGTCAGCAGGACCTTCCTTCTATGAATTCCCTACTGTATTTCCTCTACATCCGTGAGTTCCATATCCTGAGAAAAGCCTTGCTTTTCTAATTCCTAGTGGAAGGTGGCCCTTTCTAGCTGACACCTTTTTTGGTTGATTCTCATGTAGTTTTCCACATTTAAACAGAATTCAGCCTAGTTTTGCTAAAATCAACAGCATGAATGCAATTACTTGTTTGAAGCCTCTTTCTAATCAAAGCACTAATTATTGGCCCTACTCTCAGTTTACCATTTCCAGCAGTCGAACTGAGCACAGTGTCTGAAATTGTAGTGAAGAAATAAATACTGTATGCATATCTGGTATGATCTGTAGCTCCCAGCTTAGCTGTGCTCATTTTAAAATGCCCTGCTTTTCTCTGTATTATAGAATTTTGTCTGTGCGTAATCTCTGTATAGGCAAACCTTGACTACCGATTACTCCTCCTTTGCAGTCTGATCTCTGAACAGGCCACTTGAAAATATTTTCACATGTAATAGATTTGCTTTTGTTCTGGATATTAGAAGGCCACCTTTGCTTTCTGTAAATTGTATAACCCCCTGAAATTTTCACTTGAGGGAAGTTGGTTCCATATTACTCACATTTCTATGAACTGTACATTGGAGCTTGCAAATCTTTGTGTCTCCTTTAGGCACTGTACTCTTAGATCTGACCTGAACTGGTTCTAAAGTTCCAAAGTCCTGTTTAATTCTGTTTCAGAAAAGGCTTGTAGAAAATCCCTCTCACTGACTTACTTTTGCATTTTGGTTGCATGAAGAATATTAGCTTAGTGACAAATGAACAGTGATTTTATTGATTAGAACTCATGTTTACTCTTTCATTAAACTTTTAAGTTGGTTCAAGAAGTCTCTGCCTACTCTCTTTAAAAACTACTTCCCAGATCGTATTTGTTCAAATGAATTTAGGCTTCTCAGTAAATTTCCACAGGATTATTATAATAACCAGACACCACAATCACCTGGCAAGTACTTGAAACAGCAGTAAATATGTTAATGGTATCAATTAGCAATTTGCTTTGTGTAAGTTACAGCTACAGTGAATGTTTTTATTGTCACATTCTGAAGAAAAAAGTTCTCACAGGTAAAATGCTCATACTTAAACAGCCATTTGTCATTGCTGAATAATGAAAATAGAATGTAGACAGCTGGCATCCTTGCATGGCTTCTCTGTTGTGAATGATGTGATCACACTCCCATAGGAAAGAACAAAAAAGTTTAGGTATATATGTATCTGTTCCTTTTGGGAACCCCAAATGAACCTTTTTAAAATTAAGTGTTCTGAGGAAACCAAATCAGGTTTCAATCTCTTGCCCAGCTCTAGATAATAGGATGCTGAAAGAGCCAGTAAGTATAGCCTATGCAAACAAACTGGAAATTAATCAGTTCAGCACTGATAGCTTGGTAAACAGCAGCCAGTCAATACAGAACAGCACTGCTCTTGGCCCTGCATCTATTCCCTGAACTATTGAATCAGTAACTACCTTTCTCAGGACATGATTTTGCTGTTTCCATATCTGAGTTTGTTAAACAGGTTTACCTTCGATTACTGTTTGGAGTGACCGGTCTTGAAACTGCTGCAACCATTTTAAAGGTTCTCCAGAAACATTGTATAAACACTACTAAAGTCCCGAGGGGCATTTCCTATGAGTTGTTTTCGTTCAGGAGGCAAACACCTGCAGCTGGATGTGTGGTACGGCTGCGCTTTGGTTCCCGGGCCCTGCTGAGCAAGCCTGGCCGTGCTGCAAGAGGGCAGCGCCGGCCAGGGGGAGCGCTTCAGGATCGGTCTGGGAATCAGGAAAAGGTTCTGCTTCCCCCAGAGGGTGCTGAGCACTGCCCAGGCTCCCCAGGCAATGGGCACGGCCCCAAGGCTGCCAGAGCTCCAGCCGCGTTTGGACAGCACTCCCAGGGACGCACAGGCTGGGATTGTTGGGGTGTCTGGGCAGGGACAGGGGTTGGACTGGATGATCACACAGAAAAGGATGGAGGGGGACTGTTCACAAGGAAAGGCACGGAGTGCAGGACATTAGCTCAGTTGGTCAGAGTATGGTGTTAATAACGCCAAGGTTGTGGGTTTGGACCCTGTTTGGGTCATTCACTTCAGAGCTGGACTTGCTAATCCTTGTGGGTCCCTTCCACTCAGAATATTCTGTGATCCTGTGACATGGGGGAATGGATTCCTACTGACAGAATGCAAGTTTAGATGAGATATTGGGAAGAAATTCTTGACAACGAAGGTTGCTGAGACCGTGGCACAGGGTGCCCAGAGAAACAGCACCTCATGGCTCCTACTGCCTGGACAGGAGGGGTTGTATTGAACAGCTGCTTCTTGAGAGCAGCTTCTGAGGGAATCTGCTGCTGGGATCATCCTCTGTGTCCTTCCTTTGAGGCATCCTCTCTGTTCTTTCCTTGCTCCATTCCCGTGGCCCAGCTTAGGCAGAGCTGCTTCCTGGCCACTTGTTGGCTCTGTCTCTCTAAACACACCGTTCCACAGCATCCCCATTATCGCCTTTCACCCCCCACCCTGCCCCTGGCTTAAACCAAATTGTTCCTTTGCTTTGTGCTCTCTTCACTGTCAGGCCCAGCTAAGTCAGAGATGAGGTGAAACAGGGTCCTTAAACCAGCACCACTGGAGGAAGAAGCTATCAAATTCCTTCTGGAGGAGGGAGAGAAGGAGCTCCTCATGGGGAAGTGTCTAATGCTGAAATCAAAGATTTTTATTTGTCTTTAGCAGCTGTGAAAAATGCCTATTTTATGATTGGGTTTTCACAAATATTAAAATGAATATTATATGTGTTGTGTTAGAAAGTAATGCTGTATTAATTCTTTTGAGTAGTGTGTTAAATACAGTTTTAAGTTATTAAAAAAAAAAGTTAAAACAGAAACTATGCTATGTAGGATGCTTTTTTTTAGAAAGGACTTGCAGCGATATAGCAGCCACAGGAAACCTAAATCTTTCAGAGAAAAAGAATTTATTGCCTTCTTATCAGAAGAAACTGACTTCTTTCTGCCTGGCTAAGGATCGAAGGCGCCTTAAGATTAGGAGGAAGAAGTTGACGATGACCAGACCGAATCCTTTGTTTGAATGGAATTTATACATCATGTATGAGGTGTATGAATATGCAACAGGCTATTGTTTTTCAGGGTTAATCCTTTGTTAACGTGTGTCCTTTTTCGAGTTTGTGCTGCCCAGAAAAAGGTACCTGGACCGTCCATAACTCTTTGTTTCTATTGTCTCATATTGTCCTAATTCAAATTGTCCAAATTATTATTACTCTAATTGTATTACTATATTTATAACCATTTTATTACTATTAAGCTTTTAGAATTTTAAAAACCAAGTGATTGGCGTTTTTCACACTGTATTTCCCTTTGGCATTCTCTTTCAGAGCACAGATGTACAAAACCAGAAAGTACAACTTGAGTCAATATTTACCTTCAAATGAAATTCAGGACTCCCTGGCAAAGACCAATACTTTGCCAGTTCAGGACTCCTTGGCAGAAACCAATGTTCTGCCAATTCAGGAGTCCCTGGCACAGACCCTCCTGACCCAACTGTGATCTATCCCCTGAACTCCCTACGAGTCCCAGGTCCCATGTGTGACAAGAAAAAGTGCTCGCTTCCCCCTTGACCGACCACTTCCCTCGCAGGAGAGTGGAACTGCGATCATGGGGTCCACACTCACTTCATGATAGAATCATGTCTCACACACATGCTCGATCACACCCCACTCAACCACACGGTACTCATGGTTCCTTTCCCATGTGGATTCTTCATGCACGTCGATTTTCCAAGTGAAAAAAAAAAGCATCGCAGCCTCAGAGATTCTTCTTCAGATTGTTCTGAGTTTCCGAGAGCTCAGAACAATCTGAAGAATTTTATCCCATTTTATCCCTCTTTGGCTGTGGTTCTGGCTTCGGTTTGGTGTTTGATTGGTTTTGCGAATTCCCAATCCCGTCAGGCTGCTGAAATCAGCAGGGCGCTGTAGCATTGTGTCGTTTATACAGGTTTTATTGTAAAGTTGGTTATTTTTTATAAGTTAAGATTTGGTTTGACCCTCAGTTCCCCCTATGTTCTCCCTCATAATGGTTTGTTCCTCCCGCCAGTTGCCTGTCCATCATTATAACCACCCCCCTTTCATTTCGAGAACTTTCTATGTCAGTCTTCCCTTACCTAACATATGATTTGTCCCCTGAGCCTTTTCCCTCCCCTGGACCATTCCTATTGGTTCAGTTGTGTCCCTTGCTCCTCCCCTGGGCTTCGTTCATTGGTCCCTCGTGGCTCCTCATGTCACACCCTTCCCCTTTAAAAGTGCCTCCCCAACGGTTTTTCTCTGACACTGTTACTGGCCCTGCCTTGGCATCCGTACATGTGTCCACTCCTTCCTTCCTTTGCCTCAGTGCTTCACAGTCCTGCTCTCGCCTGTGTCACTACGCCGCAGACGGAGCCACTACTCAGGGGTTCTCACAGAGGATCTGGGAGTGGCAGATTCATGGTCTCCACCGGTCACTCCAGGAGCAGCTAGCTGGCACCTGTCAGCTCCAGTGGCCGCGGGACGAGACTGCAGTGCACCTCCTGACCGGAGAGGGGTCCCTGAACCCCAAATTCAGATCACGTCAGGGTCACCAGAACTGTTGTAGATGATCAATCGAAAGCCAAATTATCAAAATTGCAAAAAGATTTATTTATCTTTTTCCATGACCAAAATACGGTCCTCAAAACCACCACAGCCAAAGAGAAAGCGTCAAGCCTGGGATCAGCGCTGGGTAAACTTGGATCCAACCTCTATCGCATTGAATCCCCCCCCATTCACATGAGCCGCTTCTAGCGGGGATGTTTTATACAGTTTATTGTGCTCGAGGCAAAGGAGTCCAAGTTTCTTTTGTAACTCTGCATATTCCTAGTTGGTTCTTTCACTGTACAGAGCTGGACAATCACCATTTCCTGGCTGATAGCCAGCGTTGATTGAATCCCGGGAAGTTGCATATTCACATGTATCTTTCTGGCAACTTCGGCTATCTTGATCGATGTTATCAACAGGGCTATCTGATCGATGTTATCAACAGGGCGATGATTGCTCTTAGGCAGATGGCTCGGGATAATGGTGATCATCGTGCTGGGTGCGTCTATTCATAAGCTAAATGCCGATTGTTATCTGGCCACCTTCAGGAATTTCAGCGTTTGAATAGACATCCACCTCCCAGGCTGCTTGTGGTCAGAGACTCATTTGGATTTCACAATCTTTATAAAATACATTGTTTTTATAGCATGAATTATTTCTAACATACATTACATATGTGAAGCAGGGTGGGAAGCCCTCCCCGTGCCCCAATTGATCAGGTTTTGCTTATGCTTTAGTCAAACTACTGCCAAATTTCTTTTCTGTAACTACTGAATTTGAATTATATCTGATTGTATTAATTAATCTCAATCAAAATCGCAAACCTCAATTAAAACTGCTGTGATTTATTTAATTGCACATATGGGACCTCATTCATAACAGGACAAAGTTGTACAAAGGTTCAATTCTACCTGTATAATCCTTTACACATAAATCCTTGACAGAGTCTGGGGCTTGTATTGGATCCAGGGACTCCCAGGCTCCTCTTGAAGAAGTTTGGAAAACCTGGTGGTCCTGGTTTGGGGGAGTTTAGGGGTATAATTGGGGTGTTGAGGGTCCTTTCTACACCCTGTGACCCAACAGGAGCTTCTCTAATAAACTTTGCCAGAAGCTCCCACTCTGCCCATGACAGGAACCCCTGGGAGTGTATGTGACATCTGGGCTCTTTGGCAGCCTGGGAGCTCCTGGGATGTCACCCTGGAGCCCCTTGTAAGTGTCTGAGACATCCTGGCTCATTGGCAGCCTGGGGACTCCTGGGATGTCACCATGGAGACCCTGTGCCTGAACAGCTCTTTAGCATCCTAGAAACCCCAGTGTTGCAGTCCGCAATGGCGGTAGACACAACCTTCTCCAAGAGTGTCTTGTGCCAACAGGTAGGAGCCATGAGAGCGCCTGCACGCGCACACACACACACACACAGCAGTTTGGCAGTGAAGTAATGGGAGGGTGCAGAGACGGAGTTCCAACGTACTTTATTTCAGGTGATGCTGAAAGCATCCAGGGGCCAAAGACAAAGGAGAGTCTAGGGCATAAATACAGGAAAAGATGGCTTGGAAAAGAGCATCAGGGCCAATGAGATGAGGACACAGAGGTGGTACAAAGGACAGAAACCAATAGGAATGCTAGGGTGGATAGGTGGAGTTACATAAATGAATGGGGTAACAGGGAAAGGAGAACTTACTAGAATATGAACATAAAAGGGTAAAAGGGGTAGGGAAGGCCAACGGGCCAATGGGGAGGACAGAACTGAGACAAATTAACATAGTGTTGCAGAACACCATGGGGGAAGATTCCTTCCCCATCCTGAGCTGTGAGGAATGCCTGGAGCCTAAGGTGCATTTCTCTAGGGCATTGCTATTGCCCTCTCCCCAGTAGGCTCATGGGTTTGCACACCCCTGGAATCTATTCATTCCTACTCTGGTGAGTATCGACCCTTAGCAACTTGAAGGTTCTTTGATGAATTTTAATTCTCAGCTGGCTTATTCAGTCCTCAGCTCTTTAGTTCAGGAATTCAGTGACAAATGGTCATTAATATTTCAAATCATTCTAACACGACAAGTCCCTGGGAATAATTTTGTTTTAAATTCTTCAACTCTTTTGTGGTAAATTAGACAGATTTCAGAAATGTACTCAAAGTGAATATACTGTATCTTTAAAAAATGCAGGGACTTTTTTTTTTTTGTCTTATTTAGCTTTCTTTTCCTTTTTATAGATTGGTATCAGCAATCTCCAGTTGACATTGATCCCAAGCACCTCCTAATGCAGCCTGAAAATCAAGACTCTTTATGTCTGACAATCAATCAGATTTTGTGCCTATCCCCACCCCACCATTTCCCCCATCCAGCCCCTGGGACTCAGAGCAGCCTTGTGCAAGTCTGAGTTCCCTCCACCCCAGGCTGGACCTGCAGCTTTCAGCTCCTTGTCTCCAACTCCCACCTGCTTTCCTTGGAGAAGCAGCTGTCCGACATACAGAGAGATGTTCATTTATTGTCAGGAAAACAAAACCAAGAGAAGGCACAGCTCCATAAAATGCAAAAGTCATTCATCTGGTTATACATTAAATCCACTTTCCACAGCAGACAGTCTCAGACTAATGGAAAACACCTTCTGTGCCCAGAACAGATCCTGATATTCCCCAAAACCTCCCTGAACCAATTCTGTCCAGATTTGCTCTTGCACACACAAGTCACATGCTGAAGTCACAAGCTCCCTCCATGCCCAGAGGGAGAAAAAGAGAGAAAGTGGGTGAAAAGCTCTCTTGTGCAGATCTACAGCTGCACTAATTCCAATATTCTGGGCTCACAGGAATTTGATACAGCACACTGTGCAACATGCATACCCTGTGGGTCTCTGTTCTGGGATTGGGGTTTTTTGCTCATTCTCAACAGTAGGTCCTGGCTGTGGGCTCTCAATGTCAATAGTTGGCTGAGGGTCCTGGCCATTGGCACAGGGTCCTCCACCACCTGCCAGTGCCTGGGGTATATGGATCTTCTTACCTGGGTCACCTGGAGCTGCTCGTGGCCATCCCACAGTGGGCGCAGGGCACCCCAGGTTGCCCACATGGGGGTCACTGTGTCCCTTGGGGGAATACACCCCAGGGATAGAGCCAGGAAAGCAGCAGGAACCCAGAGCCTCAGACAGGATGTGACTGATGTGGCCACTGGGACATGAGGAAAATAAAACCATGGGCCAGGGGTCTTGGGGTGCCTCAGGTGTCCTGTCACAGCAGGAGATGGGAGAACCCCCCTGTAAGAGACAGTCTGAAGTTTCTCTCATTTACCTCACAACCATCACAAGGACAGAGATCAGGACGCTGGGGACCCTGACTGGAGTTCTGGCCTGGTTGAAGTGGGATGCTCGCCAAGTGATTGTTCGCAGCTGTGTCTACAGTGACACCATGGCATACTGCTTGTAGCAGGGCCTGGCAAAGGACCATCTTGCCCTATATGCTTGCACCCTGCTTCTTGACAATAGCCCATGAATTTCCCCATCTCTTGTCCAAATGAACTTTCAGGGGTAACTTCAGTGGTCCCCCATGGAAAACCCTTCATCTGCTTCACTACCACCGTGACAGATGGAGATTGAAGCCCCCTCCCGAGGACTGAGACTGAGACCCCTATAATCCTAACACGTGGTGTGGGCTAGCCTGATCAAAGCAAGATGTTTGTCCAGGTGTGTTCCCTGGACCAAGAAAACAATCGGTCTCTCTCACTGCTGAGGACATGGACTGTCTGTACCCGTCTTCAATATCTGTTCCCCCCATCGGCGGTTGCAAGACACTTATTCTTTATTGTCTTTTACCTGTTCCCCCCACCCTTGGTGAAGGATTATAATAGACCCCTGAGTTAACCAGGACTTTGAGGTTCTCCCTGACATGACTAGGCAAATTTCCATTGACCTAGACCACAAAGATTTCATCTCTACGTTTGGTAGCTATACCCCCTTTCTCTCTCTGTCTCTGTCTCTCTCTCTCTCTTCATCTTTTTTCTCTTTCCTAATCCCTCAATCGCATTTGCTGTGGTCATTCAATAAAAGGTGTATTTGTTTTGATCAATACTGAAATCCCCTCTGTGTTGTTTTTGCACTCTGAGATCAGTTAACAAATCATCACAACCCCGCTAATACTAGCAGATCATGACGCCCCCAAACCCTTGTGCCCTGCCCAGTCCCGCAGGGATTTCCATGGGGTCTCGTGGCTGTGGGGTTGAATCTGCTCACACAGGAGGAGGGGCTGAGCTTGGCTGTGCCACATGTCACCAAGGAGGAGCGGCAGAGCCCTGGACAGATCTGCAGCCACATCAGGTGAGCTGGGGGCTTG
Organism: Agelaius phoeniceus; assembly: GCF_051311805.1. NCBI lineage: Eukaryota > Metazoa > Chordata > Aves > Passeriformes > Icteridae > Agelaius > Agelaius phoeniceus. The sequence goes on from NC_135287.1 coordinate 541,749, forward strand.
GGGGACAGTGTGGCATCCATGGGACATTGCTGGGGACAGCCTGGCAGCCATGGGGACAGTGTGGCACCAACCGTGGGGACAGCCTGGCACCAACTGGGACAGCCTGAAACTCATGGGGACAGTGTGACAGCATCCATCAGGACAGTCTATCACCCATGGGGACAGCATGAAACCCATAGGGACAGCCTGGCACCCACTAGGACAACTTGAAATCCAAGGGGACAGAGTAATACCCATGGGGGCAACCGGACACCCATCAGGACAGGAGTCAGTTAGGTCAGCCTAGAACCTATAGGGACACCCTGGCATCACTGTGGACAGCCTGACATCCATCAGGATAGACTGGCACCCATGGGGACAGCCTGGCACCCATGAGAAGAGTATGGGACCCATAAGGAAAACCTGACATTTCTGGGATGGCCTGGCAGCCACTGCTTATCAGGCCATGACAGCCACAGGGACATTGTGACCCCTATGGGGACAGCTTGGCATCCATGGGGAAAACCTGTCATCTGTTGGGAGAGCCTGACACTCATGGGGGCATTCTGACATCCCTGGGGACACACCTCCACCCACCCATACCTCCTGTCCTCAGCAGCTCCAAGTCCTACATACCAGTACATCTGCAGGGCCAGATCCAGTGGCACAGCTTCCTCCCATGCCAGCACCTCCGCTCCAGCAAATCCCTGTGGGAGCTCAGGGGCTTCTGGACACACAGGCCCCACCTGAAATTCCAGTCCCTGCTGGCCCTGAAGTGGCTCCAGCACCTCTGCAGTGAGGAGTGTCCCTGCATCCCCTGCCCGGGATCCAGTGTGGATATCGCCATCCTCGCTGGAGAGAGTGGGATGTCCTGGAGCTGCAGCAGCTCCAAGGTGCTGGTGGTGGCTGCAGTAGGGGTCCCATGGCGTGGTGATGTGGGTAGCAGCAGTGCTACCCCAGCAGTGTCGCCACAGAAGCACCAAGACTTGTGCAACATCCTTGATATCACTGACATCAGCACTGAGCAGGCAGTGAGCCGGGAGGGCAGCCCCTTGCAGAACTGGCTCATCACCCTCCCCAAGATGGACAGCCAGGTGCCAGAGAACTGGGGGCATTCTGGGGGGGACCCAGAGGGTCCCTGCCCTGATGAACCCAGCTGTTGCTCCACAGCCACGCTCCAACTGGGATTCCAAGTGGTGCCAGGTATACCAGGGTGAGGGTGGACACTCATGGCTGTCAGGGGTGGTGCACAGGTTCTACAGCCTGTGGGATCTGCTGGGCACCTCCAGGCACTGGGGACTGCAGGCACAGGGGGCTGAAATGCACCTGGAGGCCACCCCTCCTTCCCACTCAAAAGGTGACACGAGGGCATGTCCAAGAGAGAGGGCTGTGAAATCTCAAAATGGCTGTGACAACATGAAGGGGCTGTGTGACATCACAGAGTGGGCTGTGATATCACTGGGCAGCTATACAACATCATAAAGTGAGCTGTGTCCTCACAGAGTGAGCTGTGACCTAATAGGGTGTCTGCATGACATCATGGAAGGGGCTGTAACATCACAAGGCACCTGTATGACATCACAGAACAGACTTTGACATCACAGAGAAAGGCGTGACGTCACAGAGTGGTGGTGTGACATCACAGGGTGCATTGTAACATCACAGAATGGTGCACAGGGGTGCTCACACAGGGGTGCTGTGTGAGGTCACTGGGTAGATTAACGTCATGGTTTAAAAAACAGGTGTCTGCCCAGGAAGATGGCAACTTTCCTAGAATGGAAAGATCACACCCCCCCCCCCCATCCAATTCTCAATTATGACTTAGTAATTGCAAAAATATAGGAAAAGGAATAACAAATTTTATATACATATATATATACATATATATATATATATATACACACATACAAAACAGAACAGAATAAACAACAGCTGAACAATCCCAGGAGTTCCCTTCCCCCTTGAGTGCAGTTCTTGCCACAACCTGCAGGGGGCACTGGTGGCCCCGGAAGGACAGGGCAGGTGCTGTCTTGCAGCCAGCAGGGAGCACTCCAGTACCGGGGTGGGACCTTCCTGGGCAGTGATGGCACAGAAAGGGACCTGGTGGGGACAGCCCCAGCCCCAGGTGGCACTGCACAAGCTGGTTCCAGGCTCCCAGGGAGCAGGGAAGCAGGGAGACTTTGGTGGCAGTGCTGAAAACCCCAGGGCAGCAATACCCTGGGCAGCCACACTCACTCTGTCACCCACACTGCCACTCCTCGTTCCTGAATGGAAGGGGCAGCCTTGGCTCCACTCCAGCAGGGTCCTGGCCATGCTCACACCTCTGGTGATATCCCTCAAGCTGCGGGAGGTCCAGGGGGAACACTGACCATTTGTGGCTCAAATGACCATCGGATACCCCATCACCATGAGCTACCCCCGAAGACAGGATTGGGACAGATAATATTTGGCATTGGATCCATTGGGATTTGAACTTGGATCTGTTGGAATTTTGGGTTAAACCAATGGGATTTGGGGCAAAAAAGGCAAAATCTGAGTGAGGGAAGAAAGCTCCTCCTAGTTATTCCTCCACTCTCCCAACCAGAGGCATTTATTGATGGTTCCTGGAAATTCCTGGAGATTCCCAGAGATTCCCAGAGATTCCCAGCTACTCCAGAGATGCGTCCAGCACTGGCCAGAAGTTCTCGTTGCTTGTCCTCATTGTCGTCGGCCTCACAGGGCTGGGCAGGGGCTCCTTGGGGTCAGGATGCTCAGGAATGCTGGAGCCAGAGCTGGATGCCGACAGAACCGCAATCACTGGCGTTTGGAAGCTCCAGGGATCCTGAAGATGGATCTGTTTGGATTTCTCCTTCTTTTTTACCTCTTCCCCATCTCCTTCTCCTCTTCCTCCTCTGGAGCATGGAGTTTTGTCTGTGTGCATCTGGAGCCAACGCCCAGAGTGGTCCTGGCGCTGTCTGGCCTTTGGAATCTTGGGATGATCCCTGGAAGGATCCAATGAGAAAGGTCATCCTGAGCTAGGAGACACCATGTTGTCTCTTAGCCTTCAGCCTCACCTGTTTGAGGACTTTTCCAACTTCTTCCTCCCCTTGGTTTCTGACTTTTCCAACTTCTTTGACTTTTCTGACTTTTCTGATTTCTCCAGCTTTTCCAGCTTTTCCAGCTTTTCTGACTTTTCTGACTTTTCCAACTTTTCTGACTTTTCCAGCTTTTCCTTCATCCCTTTGGATTCGGACTTTTCCAACTTCTCCTTTTTCCCCATTTCTGTTTCTGACCTTCCTGATTTCTCCTTCTTCCCCAATTCAGTTTCTGTCGTTTCCAACTTTTCCTTCCTCCACAGTTCAGTTTCCAACTTTCCCAATTTTTTCCTGTCCAATTCAGTTTCTGACTTCTTTTTTCCCAGTTTGGTTTCCGACTTTCCTGACTTTTTCTCCTTCTCCCCCAGCTCTGTTTCTGACTTCCTCTCCTTTGCCTTCCTTCCCTGGGTTTTCTGGTTTTCTGGAATCTCTTCCTCAGGTTGTTCCTCTGCTCCTGACATTCCAGAAGCTGCCTCTGGAACTGAGAAGGAGAAGTCAAGTCAGAGGTCACATCACTTGTCCCATTTCTTCTCTTTTCCCCCACATTTCTTCCCCTTTTTTTCCCCACATATCTTCCCTTTTCTCCCATATTTCTCTCTTCTTTCTCCATTCCTTTGCTTTCCCACCTCTTCTTTCCCATTTTTTATCTATTTCTTTGCTTTTCCCCCCCATTTCTTTGCCTTTTCACTCTCATTCCCCCTTTGTCCTTTCCCCCATTTTTCCCCGTGTTCTTTGATTTTCCCCCAATTTCTTTCCTTTCTCCTATTTATTTGCTTTATTATCCCCAAAAATTCCCATTTCCCTAATTTTTGCTGTTTTCCCTCTTTTCTTTGGTTTTTCTCCAGTTTCTTTCCTTTCCCTCCACTTACTTTCTTTATTATCCCGATTATTTTTCATTTCCCTATTTTTTGCTATTTGCTCCCTTTCCTTGATTCTAATCAATTTTTTTGCTTTGTTATCCCCAAAAATTCCCATTTCCCCCACTTTTTGCTATTTTGTGCCTTTCCTTGATTTTTTCCATATTTCTTTCCTTTCCCTATATTCCTTTATTTTCCCAATTAATTCCTATTTTCTCAATTTTTTTCCTATTCCACCTTTTTTTCTTTTTTCCCCATTTCTTTGCATTTTTCCTAATTTTAAAAAAATGTTTACCTTTTCTGTCTCTCCCAATCTTCCTGTCTTTCCTTTCTTTCCTGATCCATGGCCCCATTTCCCCCCTGGGACATGGGATGTCCTTGGGGAGGCTCCAGAGGCTCTGGAGCAGCAGCGTCCTCGGAATTGGTGCCTGGACCATTTCTCTCTCAAACCTGGATGGAAAATACTATGATCACCCCAGAACCACCCTGGAATCACCACCGTTTTTCCCAAATCCATGACATTTCCCCTTCAATTCACCATATATTCTTTAATCTGCCTTGTTTTTCCCAAATCCACCATAGTTTTCCTAAATCCACCACTTTTTCCCAAATCCACCATAGGTTTCCCCAAATACACACTATTTTCCAAAATCCACCATTTTCCCCAAAATCCATTACATCTTCCCAAAGTTCACCTTGGTTTTCCCCAAATCCACCATGTATTTTCCCAAATACTCCATTATAACCAAATCCACCATAGTCTTTCCAAATCCATCATACTCTTCCCAAATCCACCTTTTTTTTCTCCAAATCCAACATATTTTCTTTAATATACTTTGTTTTCCCCAAATCCACTCTGTTTCCCTAAATCCACCCTGTTTTTCCCCAAATACGTGTTTTTCCCAATTCTACCACATTCACACTTTCCTTAATTCACCTGGGTTTTTTCCCACAATCCACCGCATTTTCCCCCAAATACACCACATTTTCCCAAACCCTCCATGACTTTCCCCAATACATTTTTTTTTCCCCAAATCCCCCCTTTTCCCCCAAATTAACCCCATTTTCTAAATTCCACCATGGTTTTCTCCAAGTCCTCCTTACCTTCCCCCAAATCCACCATATTTCCCCAAATACCCCATTTCCTTGCAATCCCCTACATTTTCCCAAAATCCACCATTCCCCAAACCCTCCCAAGGCAGAATTCCAGGCCCTCTTAGTCCAAGGAATCCTGAAGTGGGTTGGACCCTGTTCTAGTCCCATCCCAGAGCCCCTGGATTGCCCCTGGACGCACTCAGGGAAGACGATGACAGAGCCAAATGAGGTCAGAGCAGCCACAGGGACTCCCCGAGGCACCACAGTGTCCAGGAGCTCCTGGATCTGCAGTGGAAGAGAACAGGGATGGGACTTTCTACATGGGGATGAGGAACTCAACATTAGAAGACTCCAAAGATAGTGGGACCTTCTCATGGATGAGAAGCTCAGCGTTAGAGGAGCGCCAAGATGGCCGAAGCTTCCTATCATGGATGAGAAGGTCAGTGATGGAAGACCTCAAAGATGAGGAATGCAGCATTGTAGGAGCCCAGAGAGGACCCCAAAGATGGTGGGGTCTCCTCAACATGACCAGGGGACTCAGAGATCCCAAAGATGGCAGAACCTCCAGAATGTGAATGAGGAACTCAACATTGAAGGAGACCAAAGATGCTGGGACCTTCTCCCCATGGATGAAGTAATTTTAAAGGATCACCCCACTCCCCTGCCCCCATCCCCTCAACCCCTTCACCTTGAAGATCCCCTTTTCCAGGTTCTCCTTCCCAGCCACTGCCTCCAGGAAGCTGTGGTAGAACCTCATCCGGACCTTGTGCCTCTCCACCAGAAGGACTCCAATATCCCTCAGGACCAGGGCCACGTCCTCACCCATCCCCAGGCACTGTGACAGGAGGGACATGGTGGCCTGGAGGGCACCCTCCACCTTGCGCCGAGGCAGTCCCAGCACTGCTGCCACTGCAAAAGTCTGGAGGGGATCCAGGTTCCCTGGGAGGGCATGGAAGATAGGGGGATTTAGGGTATCCTCAGGGGGTTTGGGGGGGGTGGTTCTCAAGGTTTTATGGGGTCTCCTTGTGGTTATTGGGGTCTTCTCATGGTTTCTTGAAATTTTTTTACAGTGTTTTGGGGTCTTCTCAGGGTGATTTGAGGTCTTGTGGATTTTTTTTTTTTTCTCTCCTTGTGTTTTTTGGTGTCATCTTGTTCTTTATGGTATTTTCTCATGGGTTTTTTTGGGTGTCTACATGATTTTTTTTGAGTTTTTTGGGGTGGCTCCTTAGGGGTTTTGGAGACTTCTCATGTTTTTGGGGGGTGTTTCTCATGGGTTTTTGAGGTTTTCTTATGTTTCTGAGGGGTCTTCTCATGGGTTTTGGCGTCTTCTCTTCATTTTTTAGGGTCTTCTCATGTGTTTTGCTGTCTTCTCATGGTTTTATGTGGTGTTCTCATGCTTTTTTTGGGGTTTTCCCATAGTTTTATGGATTTTCCTTTGTTTTATTTTTGGGTTCTTGTCATGTGCTTTTAAGGGGTCATGTAATTTATTTTTGGGTCTCATCCCAGTTTTTTGGGGGCTCCTTGTGATTTTTGGGTTCTGCTCATGGGGCTTTATGGTCTCCTCACATCTTTTTGGTTTCTTATCACATCTTTCAACTCCCCATTTTCCACCCCTTCCCTCAACCCTCCCCTTCATCCATGTCCACCTCAGAATCCTCATAGTCCTACCAGCACAGAATTCCCAGTCATCCATCAAATTGTGGCTCTGGACCAAATTCCTGGCCAGGCAAAAAATCGGCCTCCGTGTTGTCACCTCCATGTCACCAACCTGCACCTGGCAGGGCACCACATGCAGGGCACCAAGGGTTGGGATCCGCACCCCCTGCAACCGGAATTTTGGGGATTTTGGGATCTGCTTCCCCCCAGAAGTAGAATTTTTGGATTTTGAAGTAGAAGTTTGGGATTTTGGGGTCTGCACCCCCCTGCAAGAGGAGTTTCAGAATTTTGGGATCTGAACCCTCTGGAAGAGGAATTTTGGGATTTTGGAATGAATCAGACATGACCTTGACCCCCAGGAGGGGACATGGCAGGGGAATTGGAGTGACCTTGTTCTGCAGCAGGAGGTGTTCCAGGACGAAGTCGGCCACTGCATCCCAGATTTTTTTCCATTCTGGGAATTGAGTAGAACTGAGTCAGGATCCTGACAGATCCTGACATTCCCAGGGGTCCAGGGGCTGTTGGTACCTTCAGAGGTGGTGGCTGAAGCCACTTCTGTCCTCCCCCAGAGCTCCACCTTAGTCCTCCTGGCAGTGGGAGGGCAGGAGCTCATTCTGCACTCCCTCAGGATTTGGGATCAGGATGTGGGATCTGGATGTGGGGTCTGGGATGTTCCACCACCAGACTAGCTCCCGCTGTGGCCCTCAGGATGCTCGGTGATGCTGCTGGTGGCACTGTGACTTTGGTGGGGCCTCTGTGACATTGTGATGACACTGTGGGGAGAGGGGTGGGGATACGGGGCTTGGGCAGGGAGGAGGGATGGAATATGGCATGGGGAACATGGAATGGGGGACATAGAGGGTGTGGAACCAGTGTGATGGGACATAGAATTGAGGACATGAGATGAGGGATGTGGGGGATGTGAAATGGAACACATGGAATGGGGACAGGAGGGATGTGGGGGATGGGGGATGGAGGACATGGAAGGGGGGATGTGGGATGGGGGGCAAGAGGGACATAGAGGATGGGACATAGAATGGGGGCCACAGAATGGGGACATGGAATGGGAAACATGGGGGATATATGGGGAAATGGGATGAGAGACATGGGGTTGTGGGGGATGGGGGACATGGAGTGGGGACTTAGAGGATGTTGGATGGGGAGCACAGAACTGGGGACAAAGGAGACTTGGGGGACATAGTCTTCAGGTGTTCAAAGATATTACAATAAGCAGACACAATGACAAAGCAATTTTTGAGGCATTTTTCTTATTATCAGGTCCTTAACACCTGGTCAATGCCCAAATCCTGAGACAGGAATTGCAGTTGCTTGGCTTCTCTACCATCCAGTTCCACACTGGAGTCGCGATATCCCAGCAGATGGCAGCAGGGTCACCAGGAGCTCTCCCAACTGGCAGCTGAAATCTTTTCACACATCTCACAGCTCACCTGAGGATAAGGATCAGGTGATTGTGTCTGGCCCTGACTTTTCCTCCTGTGAGGAAAAGCTGTGAGGGCCCTGCTTCCTCTTCCTCCCTCACTAAGAGATTGGTGCTGATTTGGTCTTGGATTTCTTCTGTACAGCAGCAACTGCTCCCAGCAGGGGCTTTTCCCCTGGCTCAGGAATGCCCACAGTGCCTGTTGCTGTGCTTTCATCCTCCTCCCCCTGAGGGTGCTGTCCAGTGACCAGCAGTGTCCTGGAAACAGTAGCCAGGGCCCTGCAGATTCCATCACTTTGTACCTCTCTGGAGCTGCTGCAGCATTTTTCCTTCACATATTTTATCACTTTAAAAGGGTCCTGTAGCTGTTCAGGGGTGAACTTCTAAACCATTGAAGGAGAGGAGTCCTCCAGATACTGGGCCATTTGCTCCCACATTCCATGCCACTCATGACTATCCACTCTCGGGACAGATCTCTGAATGACCCTCCTAGAAACCTCTGTTATGACTCTAAACATGGTGTGGACCACACTGGGGAGAGCTGGCAGACTCAGAAACAAGAACAGGCTTTCCTTAACACCCAAAGGGAATTAAAACTTCTCAAAAGCCATTGAAACAGGCCTGAAGGAGGAAAAGTGGGTGAAAGGCAGGGGAAAATCATCCTCTCCCATTCCCCCCACAGGCTGGGCATGATTATTAATGGAGTCCCAGAGGTAGCACCCAAGGCAAGGACAAGAAAGCAGCGTTAAATACACATCCCAAATGACCCTCACTGCCCTTGATGTTCTCGCATCATAAACTGATATCCGACAGTACATCAACAAAGCAATCCTGATCCCTCTCCTTGCTCTGAAAAAGATGCCTGAGAGAAGCACAGACAGGAATATGTACACAGTGAGCTCCCACACCCACATGAGCAGACCAAACAACATTGTGCCCAGTGGCTCTGTCCCTAATACAGCAAATGCTCATATCAAATTCATTCCCAACCTGCTCAGGGCAGATCTGTTGTTATCCAACTTGTTGTGTCCCACAATGGCCACTGGAAAGTGCTGCCCTATGTCCACACAACCCCTTTCCGACCACATCCTGCTCTAACTTCCCATTTGCTCTTCTTCTCTCAGTGTTCACATGTTGATTGTGACACCATTTCTGCTAAAGGAGCCTGGTTGGGAAGCAATTGGCCGCATAACCTGGGGACAAGATATTAATCACAGAACCGCTCAGCCCAGCAGAGTCAAGCCAGAGACAGAGGAAAGGGGAGAGTCAGGCCCAGGGGACAAGGCTGCAATGGTGATGGCTGTGAGGTTACTGCCACTGCAGCAGCTTGGCTGGCCCTCAGCAGACATTCTGGCCAGGAAGGTATTGTAAGGTCATGTTGGAATGCTGGGGGACACAAGACAGACTATGGACTTTGGAACTGGTTAACATAAGAGATTTGATAACAGGATGCCTTGCCAAAATCAAAAAGAACTTTGAAAATTAGACCTAGATTGCAAGATTAAATCAGACAGGTTTACCAGAAAAAGAAAATCCCATTAAACTCTGCAGACGAGAGATGTTGTTATTTGCATAAGTTTGTGTATGTGATTTTAACCTAATCATTGTAGTACACATTACTAGTCTCCCTGAAATAGTATATAAGTGTTTGTATCCCACAATAAAATCGGATTCTGATACCGAGTCAGTCTCCCCGTCTCTCTCCATCGCCGACAAGGTCACCCAGCACATCAGAGAATCCACACAACAGGAATTCTATCCTTAGGGAGATGAAGGAGTGAGGCAGGAGGGAGAGGCCCCTCCTGGGCTCTAATTCTGGGGGCACCTCTCTTACACAACCCAACCAGTGCTGGCACACAGGGAGCCCTGCCAGGCTCATGGGGACCCTGCTCTGCACCAGCCTTGTCACTGGGGAAAAATCCTTTCTTATCTCCAGGCTGAACACCTCCTGTTTCACCCAACACCCCTTGTATTTCATCTTTCTCACATGCTCCAGCAAAGCTTTCACTTCCTAAATACAACAAAGTCACTGTTATGAGTAAAAAAAGTTACCCATTTTTTTAAAAGGTTGCAGAGTGAACAGGTTGGACCAGTTGCTGCAGGGTGGAGTTCCATTTGTTATTGTAATCACCAGTCATTTTCTTTAACGACCTGTTGTTGATAGTTAAGAATTCCGCCTTTTGTAAGAGTGACACCCTGCTGCTTCCTAGAAGATGACACCAAGAATGTGGAGGGGAAGGGACATCGAGTCAACATGCAAATGACATCAGATACAGCATGCAGCAGGAGAGACCCCTCACCAAACCGAGCCAAAAACCCCTAAAACAACGAGCCAGCACAAAATTGACGAATCAAAGTGATGTCTGGACATGAGGAACCAAGTCCAGAGCCTGCAGAGATGCTGAGACCCTTTTTTGCCCCTCGCCCTAGCCAAGGAAGGACCTCGGCTAGAGGCAGGACCCTGGGAGTCAAACCAGAAAGAGGAGCAAAGGATTTTTCCCAATACTCTCGTGAGGACGGAATTCCCAGCTCTGCACACAAACCAGTGGACAAAGCTGCACTCTTTCTCCTCCTCTGAATCACAACTGGGAGCAGCAGTGGTGTGAGCGCTGACCCATCAGTTCTCCTGCCAGAACTGATCACTTTTAATAAAGGCATTAAAGAGGAGGAAAGTCTCTGGCCTGTGTTTATTTCAGTCGCCATAGCTCAATTTCCCCTTTGCAAAGTGTCCTTGCTGTCACTTCCTGGCAGTGGCTTCATGGTCCCTGTCAGAGCCAGCTCTGTCCTTGCATTGCCCCAGCTCTGCTGCCCCAGAGCTGCTGGATCAGGAAGGGCAGAGCCATGGGGGAGGGAAATGCACAGGGACTCCTCCTGGGAGGGACTGCGGGCGGTTTCCAGACCAACCCAGGGACACAGGGATGCGCTGTTTTGAGCTCTACCATGGCAGAATGAAATGTGTCTCTCTCCTGCAGAGACACCCTGCAGGATCCCTGCAGGAGCTGATCTCACACAGTGGCTCCCAGGCCTTTGCTGCTCGCTGGTTGCACTGGGTGATGTTCCCTGGTGGTTATTACCCAGCCCCACACACACCAGTGCTGTGTGCACACACACCAGTCTCACCAGTGCCTGGGCCCCCAAAGGACACAAGACCTGATGATTTGTGGTCCTCACTGCAGTATCTGGCATTCAGACATCCCTCTGTACCCAGTGCAGACAGAGCTGCCTTGTCTCAGAAAGTTCTTGGCAATGGAGGGTTCAGGAAAATGCCACAGGCTGTGGGGATCAACTGTCGGGCACTGCCAAAGCAGTGTCCTCACCAGCAAACACTGTTAGGAAAATTTATCCACAAACATCAGAGGTTTATGTCCAAAAAGGAGACAGAAGAGTCCTTTTACTTTATTCCAATAAAGGGAAAGGCCATGGGGCATTCCCCTAGGGTCTGTCCAATTTTTGGAGGATGCAGCCTCCTTTTTATCCTAATTTCACAGCCACATTTTCCATCTCTCTTTCCCCATTGCCTGAGGTACTTGAGAGATACAGACTTCCTGATATACCTGATACCAAAGATTTCCCTGTAATGTATAACCCTCCCTTTTAATTTTCAATTCTTATGGAATTTAGGGGTTTTCCCCATTGTTTCTTTCATCTTTCAATGTCCAATTTAATTTATCAGCAAACCTATAGTGTATTTGTAAAAGCAAATATCTTTGTCCATTCATCAATCAGTGGAATCCTTCCCATTGTTTCTTTTATCTCTCAGAGCTAATTGTATCTACAACAGACTCACAGCTTATTTGTAAAGAGAAATCTGTCATTCCTCTCAGTGTAAACCCTGGTCAAACATTATCTCCTCTCATCCTTATTTCTCTCTGTTTTCTCATGCCTTTTCCTCAGCAAATGGCCTTGATCCTCCATCCTTTCACTTCCTGGACTCCTTTCTTAGACATCCTATTGGAAATCTTGCCATTCCCCAAATGTCCTTTGTGGATTTCCATCATGAGTCTCAGACCTTGATGTAGAACTCCCCATGCTCAGCTGGCAAGGTCATGCTGGAAAGCTCTGTCATTGAGCCCCTTAGTGAGTCTTAAATGCAGAAGTGTAAGAACTTTCCTGGAATCAATTTTTTAATTTTGGTTTTTTAAATTGGAATGGCCCTAAAATATCATCTACTTCTCCCTCTTGCTGGGGGAAGGCACAACTACCACTGGAACAGATGGTCAAAGCTCCTGATGTAGAACACTTTTTAGCTCCTGATATTGAACACTTTTTTACATCTACTTCTAAAGACAACCCGTTTCTCTGTCTTGTCACCTTCATCATAAAATATTTCTTACGTATTATCCAATCTAAATTTACCCTTGAGCAATTTAAAGACATTGCCCCTTCCTTTGCCACTAAAGGCCTGAAAAATAATCACAAGCTTTTTTTTTAATATATATGTATGACCACAATATTTTAATCTGAAAAGACCTTGAAAGGACACAAAAATCTCTCAAGATGGGATTTGGAGGCCTCAAGCACATGACCCATAGAGACTGAGGGCCCTGGGCTCAGTGGAGTGAAGACTGAGGACAGAATAGGAGTAGCCTGAGGAGGCTTGAAGGGTGGTTTCAGAGATGATGGAGCTCATCTTTATTGTATAAAACAGCCAGAGAAAGAAATGCCACCAAAGGCCATGGGGGAGGTCCAGACTAGACACAAGGAGAAGGGAATTTCTCTCCCAGGGCAGTGATGTGGAGCAACACATTCCTCAGAAGGGGCTTGGGGCAGCCCAAAGCTTTGTTTGCCCAGGCAGAGCCAGACAGGATGCAGAGCTGTCAGCAAAGGAAGGGGTCAGCAAGGTGGGGCAGCCAGGGGATGACAACAGTCTGCAGGGACAGAGGCGCAGGGCAAGGGACACCGTAGGACAGCCTGGGCTGCACAGGGCACAGGGATGGGCAGCAGCTGCAAGGCCCTGACAGAGCCAACTTGGGCAGCACTTTGGCCATGGCTGCTGGCCCTGGGCCTGAGCCAGGAGCAGGAGACAAGTGACCCTTGCAGCCCTGGGGCCTCATTGGCTCCTTGTCCGTGTTCAGCAGCCTGGCAGGGGCCACCCCATGGTCCTGCCCTTGGCATTGCACATCCCCACATCCCAGTGCCCCGGTTAGAGCCCCAAGCAAGAAGAGAGGGACAGGATCTGCCTTCCCATGGCCTGGGGCTGAAGCCTTGGCCCATTAGATTAATGAAACACATCCAGGTTTGCTCAACATCAGAGATATCTTTCCCTTGTTTGTCCCCACCTGTCATCACTGCCTCTAGTGTTCTGCTCTAACTGGAATGTGGGGACACTTTCTCATGAGTTGTGTCCCTCAGTGGGACCCATTAAAACTTTGAGAAACTTTGGAGTTTGAATCTGACTTTGAATTCTTGAGAGATTTCTTCAACTCCCTGTCAGGGACTGATGTTCAGGGCCTCAGCACAAACCCTAGGAGGGTGATTAAAGTCCTTGTGCTGTGTCTGTGCTGCTGAGCTGGGCTGGGCTCCTGGCCCAGAGGCAGCTCCTGGCAGGGCTGGGGCACTGCCTGCAGCCAGCCCAGGCACAGCACAGAGGCACAGAGAGCTTCAATCAGACAGAGCTAGGAAGGTGCTGAGAAGTGACTGGGGGAGAATCACTGCCAGCCCTTGACACAGGAACCTCTGGCTGCAGGACAATGCAGCTGCAGCTCCTGCAGTGATCTCCAGAAGCTGGAACATCCCACTGACTACATATTCTGTAAGTACAAATCAGAATATCTCTGGTGTAGAGGAGGAAAAGTTGAGAGCTTCAGCTCACTTCCAGAATATTTCCCAGATAAAGATTTTTATAAAGACAAGGAAATTTCCTGAGATTGTTTCCAACTTCCTTCTCTTGTGCAATGGAAAGGATAAATTATTATAAAATTATTGATTTTGACAAGTATCTGAGAGACCTGAATTGTAGTTTTGAGTGCTCTGTAAATCTACAGGAGTTTCTTAAAGTGCTTTCAGATGTTCCACTGTCCATGGGCAGCATCAGCATCTCCTTTGCTGGACCCATCAACCTTAGTCTGAGCTGTCCTTTTTCCAAACTGCAAACAGAACCTGCCCCAGCCAGTGCCCTGCAAACAGGCAGGGTTCTGTAGGCCCAAGGAGAGTGCACAGAGATTTGGGGTCTGTGAGTGCTGGCCAGGAGAGATCAGGCACAGGGAAACACCTGCAGGAGGAAAATCTCCAGGAAGCAGAGAGAAGATCAGGGAAGGAGAGAAAACAAACTCCAGCAATGCTGTGGCAGGGAGAGTTTAGAGATCCACACAGGAGCACCTCCAGTGCAGCCCCTCCCTCTGAACAAGTCCCCTCCTGTCGTGAACAGCGGGAGAAATGCGACACACCATATGCGTGAATAGCAAATCCCGAAGTTTATTGAAGCCCCACACATATTTATATTGGTGTTAATGAAGCTTATACATATTGCAAAAGCTGACTCATTATTGGTTAAAGCACACTTAGATCAACCACACCTACTTCTATCTTCTAACAATTATTTTGCTTCTATGTTTACATTCTTCTAACTTCTCTACCTGCGATATCTACATTTTCTGGCAAGCGATTTTCTCCCCCGTCTTCCCGTTTCAGAGAAGGTCACTGTGACCTTTGTCAGTGATTGGACACTGGTTGCTCGGTTCCCAGCTTGTTTCCCCTATCCTTATCCATCGGTATCACATCGAAATGTCCTTTCTCAGCTAACCAATTATCCAAAAAGCTCTCTACATTTCCCCCGTTTTTCTGTTGAACAAGCATGGTTTGATTAAATGCGGTAGTTATCATCTTTCGCACCATATTCTGTAAGCATATACAAAAACAAGGCAAAACTAATACTAACAACAAAGCTACAATAGCCACTACAATGCTAACCTTAACAATAGAACATAACC
Source organism: Agelaius phoeniceus (assembly GCF_051311805.1). Taxonomy (NCBI): domain Eukaryota; kingdom Metazoa; phylum Chordata; class Aves; order Passeriformes; family Icteridae; genus Agelaius; species Agelaius phoeniceus. Next base: position 556,777 of record NC_135287.1, read on the forward strand.
ATGATCCTAAGTTTAAAGACTTGAGCCATCCATCAATACCAAGGCCTGATTCTACCTGTAAGTTCCCAGTTAACCTCCGTAACTCAGAGAGCTGTGAGTGTACAGATCATGCATGATCAGAGAGATTCATGCAACACATGCCCTCAAATTCATCACAGCCATGGCCTTGTGCAAGTAAGAGAAAATCAATTGCAGCTCTATTTTGAAGTGTCGCATGGCGAATAGAATCTACATCAAGCAAAAGACTGGAAATTGCTAAAGTTGCATTTGTTTGTTTAGCAAGCCAACACCCTAACTTATTTAAAATAGCATGAGCACCTGCGGCTGATACCCCTGGAGTTAAGAAAGATGCTGCAACTATGGCCGCTGGGGACCAAAACTTTACATCGTCCCGGCAGTCAGCTGCAAAAGCATGAGCCATTCGTCTGCCTCTACGATGGCGACGGCTCATGTTCAGTATCATGGACATGTTAGGTGTAAGTAGAGACAGCCGTCCAAGTGTACATGGTCCCCCGTGCAGCATTGATGGGATACCGGCCCACGCACGGTCTCCACATAACAGGAAATATCCCGCTGGCAATTGAATAGGGTCATTTGATGAGACTGACACTCTCTTTGTTGTATAATTGCACCAGGCCGATGCATTTCGGTAGACAGTCATGCTGGAAGTTACAACATTAGAATGGTTCTTGACTGACAGCAGGCTTCTATGGTTAAAATGAATGCATGCATCTGCCATCACTGACCCTAACAACTCTAACTCTTGGGGCTCCTGTGGTGCTATAGGAAAGCGGGAAATCCACTGATCCCAATTGTCCACACTCATCCTAGCATTGCTGACCTTACAAGTTGGCACATGTAAAGGGCACGACCAGGGATCTGCTGGTAATCCAACCAAACAAGTTGTGAAAGGATTGCCAGGAGAAGACAGTGACAGGCAAATAGTCTCTTGTTTGGTTAAGTTTGCCAGGGTGACCCATATGTTAGTTTTGGGCTGCGGTGGGGCCCATGCCTGATGGTCTACACTGTCCCCAAAAGAAGCAAAAATTAATAAAGCAACAACATAAAGTTTCCATCCCATCTTGATTTTCCCAGGCACCCTTTTGGGCCACTCGGCCATCACGTCTGTCACAAGCTCTTAAGAACGTCTCTTTCTCCTCAGCTTCAGCTTCTTTAAGTTCTTCAGACAATCCTCCCACACTTGGTTGGGATCCTGACCTCCCAAAATAGGACCTATCACGTTCGCCTGTGCCAGAGGAATATTTCTACCACACTTAGTCTGCAAAATACAGGACCGAGATATCCCCAGAACACATCTGACTAAATGTTGTATTTCCCACCTAAACCACGCAAGGATTTTCTGTTCTGGGGACTCATACAATTGTAACCCTTGGCGGCCAGGTAGTCCTGTGAACGATGTAAGATCTCTCTGCCAAGAGTTAAACCGCCAATAGAAACCACACCTTTCACACCACAACTCAGGTAATCGAGTTTGGTGTACCCACTTAGTCTCCTGACAACCTCCACAAAAAAGCAGTACCCATGCAGTACAACGTCTATCTTGACACTTAATACAAGCTAAATTCCAAGGCCCTTCTGATTCAAACTCAGAAAGCATCGAATACAAGCTTAATATGTTATCAAGAGATTTGCACCGATCAACTGCTCGATCGATGGTGGCATCACACTGTCCTTTCAGTTTGAGAAGTATTGGTCGAAGGATGATCAACAGCTTCGTCTCCACCCGCTGACGATCGCCTTCGCTCAGCCAGTCGAGGTGTTCCATCAAACACAGCTGCTCGGGTCCATTTAGCAGGTACCCACAAAGGTCCTGTAGGAGTAGAAACACAAAGATATCCGCGGCCCCAATATAACACCTTAGCAGGACCTTGCCATTGTCCTGTTTTGGGATCCCTGTATCTCACCCATACATCTTTCTTTACACCATCTGTTTCATGTACATAGTGACGAATCACAGCAGGAACCTTATTTTCCCTAAAAACACACAGGTGGTTCAAGACAAACAAGCACTTTACAATCTCTCTTGTGGCTCTCTGGTATCCATATATTTACTCAGATATCTTTTCAAGGTACCATTTGCTCTCTCAACAATCGCTTGTCCTGTAGGAGAATTGGGGATGCCTGTTATGTGCTCTATCCCCCACATTTGCAGAAACTGCTTTATTCTTTTGCTACAGTAAGCAGGCCCGTTATCTGTCTTGATGCGCTGTGGCACTCCCATTACTGCAAAACAACTGCTGAGATGTCTCTCTACCTGCCCTGCTTTTTCACCAGTCTGTGCTGTGGCCCATATAAAATGACTGTAATGTCTATGGTAACATGTACATACTTCAACCTCCCAAACTCTGCCACATGTGTGACATCCATCTGCCAGGTCTCATTTGTGCTCAGCCCTCTCGGGTTAACTCCCAGTCCTAAACCACAGCCTCCATTATGGTGACTACATATAGGACAGGCTTTGACTATTGCCCGTGCCTCCTCCATAGATACCCGAAATTCTCTGTGAAGGCCTTTTGCATTCTGGTGGAACATGGAGTGTGCCTCTCTGGCTATGGTTTGTTTGGGAATCGGAGTTGCTTGTGTGATTGAGACTAATTTATCTGCTCGCATGTTACCTTCTCCCAGACCAATATCCCATTTGTGACTTCTGATATGGATAACACAAAAGGAATGCTTTCTTAGCTTAATTGCTCTCTGCAGTTGCATAAACAGCTCATGTAACCTCCTGTTCTGAACCTCTTTTATAGAGGCATCCTCTATCCGCTCACACAGGCCTGCAACATACAAAGAATCTGTTACAATGTTAAGAGGTCCAGAGAAATGCATCATGGCCCATACAACAGCCAATAGCTCCATCGTTTGTAAAGTGTCCACCTCAGTAGCTCAGAGTATGGGATGATGCCATTGTCCCTTTTCTCGCCAGGTCACTGCAGCAGTTTTGGATTTTCTTCCTGCATCTGTGTAGACAGTTATAGCATCCGATAAGGGCTTTACTGATCTTTTTGGGCACTGAATCCAACCCCACTGTCCTACCCAATTCAATGGTCCATTGGGAATAACATCAGTGGCGGTCACGCTACCGGCTCCCAACAGGGCCTCTTGTAACTCCATACTGTTTGCCAGATACCATGTATCCTTTTTCATTGGTATCTGTATCTGATCAGGTTCCTTTCCCATAATCTGTATTGTCCGTTCCCGACCCTTTTTGAGCAGATCAGCTAAACTTTCAATTTTCTGAAGAAGGGTTTTATGTTGTTGAAGTGGAGGAGATATCCATTCCAAGGCCCATGTCTCCCCCATTTTTCTGTTATGCTGAGTAAGTGCACCCAGCAAAAATTTTGGTCCACACTAAACCGTCAGCTGTATAGGAAGATCGAGATCACGTCTCCGAACACTGCCTTGTGTGACACAGTCCAATATCTGCTGCAGTGTCTTAACCTGTTCAGGGGTTATACGAACAGGCTGTGCCAGATCAGTCCCCTTCAGTAAAGGTCGAAGCTCATCTAAGAGTTCATTAGGGATACCAACAATGGGGCGTAGCCACTGTAGGTCCCCCAGTAATTTCTGAACATCATGCAATGTACGTAATTTAATGTTTAATTGCAATTTCTGAGGGGTAACAATTTGATCAGTAAGTGTCCACCCCAAATATTTCCATGGTGCAGATAACTGAATTTTCTCAGAAGCTACAGTCAGTCCATGGAGCTTCAAAGCATCGTGTATTGCCTGAATTTGTTGACGTGCAAAAGGTTCTGGTTGTGCAAATAAAATGTCATCCATATAATGGTAAATGATTGTGCCAGGCCAGGCATGTCGTAAGGGTTGTAAAGCTGCATCGACATGCGCTGTTGCACATGCCCTGGGGAAGAGATACCCATTCAAACCTCTTGTCCAGCTCTCCCCTGTTTAAAGCCGGCAGAGTGAATGCAAACCTCCGAGTGTCTCGAGGATGCAGAGCAATAGTAAAGAAGCAGTCCTTCAGATCAATAATGAAAAGTGGCCAGTCCCTTGGTAGCATAGCCGGGTTAGGTAAACCAGGTTGTAAGGCTCCCATTGGCTCCATCTGTTCATTCACAGCTCGCAAATCATGTATTAAGCGATACTTTCTCGATTTCTTTTTAATCACAAAGATGGGCGTGTTCCATGGACTTGTTGACAGCTGAAATGTCATTGTTTATATTGTTCGTATACCAGCATGTGAACCTGTTCGAGACTTTCCCTTTTTAAAGGCCACTGCTTAACCCATACCGGAATGTCCGTGGTCCAGGTTAATGGGATTGGGAAAGTCCATGCAATGGCCTTTAGCCTAAAGGGTGTTCATTTGTCAGTACTACACCCATCTGAGCCAAAATGTCCCGACCAATAAGGCACTGCACAGTAGGAGGCAAAGGTACCACTGACAAAACACCCCGTACAGTTTTATCCTCAATAGTCACAGATAGCATGGGTGTTTTCCTTGCAAGTGTCAGGCCTCCGACTCCGGTTACTGGCATCGTGGTTGACTGCAATGGCCAATTGTGGGGCCAGAAATCCGGACTCACAATGCTGGAGTCTGCGCCAGTATCTAACAGTCCTACCAAGGTTTGCTTTTCACCCTGATAATCCAAAATTACAGTGCTCTTTGGCCGTTCATTTAAGTTCATTGTCAAAAGAGCAAGGCCTCCCGTGGATCCGAATCCATGCTCTCCTCTGGACTGTGCCTGACGAGGGGGCACAGTTTTAGCCGACTGTTGCAAAGGAATTAATTGAGCTATCCTTTGTCCTTTTTCAATCCGCATATGGAATCCATAATGGAAATCTCCCCTGTATAATCAGCATCTATTACTCCAGATAAAACAAATAGTCCCATCATTGTAGCCGAGGAACGCCCTAAAAGCAGAGCTCCCATAGGTAATCCATCAATAATAAGTGGTCCTTTTACCCCAGTTGGAACCTTTTCTGGGTGAGTAGTCATCAAAGTCACGGTTGCTGCTGCTTCGAGGTCTAATCCAAGGCTCCCGGCGGTGGCGGGCTGGAGGCAGGTTGAGCCGAAGTTGTGACAGCTGCTACTTGTGTCCGGGCGTGGCAGCTGGTGGGCGCGCTGGCTCTGCCGTTTCCCGAGCGGCGTCTGCAGACTCCGGTGTTGTGGGTGTCCAGGCGGCAATCTTTACACCAAACACTAACGGCGGGACAGTCCCGTCACGTGTGCCCCATTCCTCCACATCGGTAGCATCTGAATCGGCTAGTCGATGGAGCTCGTGGAGCATTGATTGCTGCTGCCTGGAGCGGGGCGAGGGCCGCCAGCACTTGGTTTTGAGAAGACTCTGCCTGCTTCTGTAACCCAACCCCTAGCTCTTTAATAGCATCTACTAACATTGCCTGTGATCCCAGCGGGACATTAGCTAATCGTTCTAAAGCTTCCTCTATAGACCAATTAGCTCCCAGGGTATTTATCACATTCTTGGTAAGCTGATTGCCGTTTTGAAGTGCGCACTGCTTTAACAAGGTCCCTTTCATGAATTCAGGGACTCCTGCCCGTTCAATAGCGCTGGCTACCCTATCTATAAAAGCTCCGAATGACTCTTCCGTACCTTGCTTCATCCCCATGTAAGAAGGAATTCCTCCCGGATCTTTAATTCTATCGATAGCTAAACGTGCTAACCGCATAGCCTCTCTGCACTTCTTGGGACCAATCAATGCTTGTGCCTCCGTTCTAAGAAAAGGCCCGAACCCCATTAACTCCTCCAGGGTCACCCCATATAACGGATCCCCTGGTTGCCGTACCACTGCGACACATTGCTGACAAATCGCATGCCAATGGGCATTCAACAAAAGCTGTTGGTGTTGAGTAAAAATGAGCCGTATTACCATCTTGCAATCTGCCAGCAGCAAAACCTGAGTGCCCCAGATGTAATCCAGCATTTGTTTTGTGGGTTCACTAGTTACTCCAAATTGACTAACCGTGGATCGTAACTGCGATAACAGTTTCCAATCCAAGGCAGTTATTGTGGCTTGAAACCCTCCCCCCGCCATGGGAGAATAAACCACCGGGCAAGCCATTTCCATAGCAGCCGATCTCGCCTCCTCATCCCCCGTGTCCATAAATTCTTTAGCTACCGCCGCCCAAGCCTCCCTTCGCTGCTGAGCAACGGCCCTTGCAAGGTCACTCTCTGACCCGGGGACGAGCGAACCATTAAGCGGAGGAGGTGTAGGGCTTGACACCGGGACAGGCAGCGCGGACGGCACGGCCGGAGGACACGCAGTGTGGGAGGGTTGCTGCCCGAAGCAGGAACTGATAGCGGCGGGGAGCCGTTATCTGGAGCAGGGGCTGGGGTTGGCGGGGAGCCGCCGCTTATTGCAGATGCTGGTGCCGGCGGTGGACCGCCATATGGGGCAGGAACCGAAATCGGTGAGGGGGTGCTACTTAAAACAGGCGCCGAAGCTGGCGGGGCCGTGCTGCTTAGAGCAGGCGCCGATGGGGGTGGGGAACTGTCGTTTAAAGTAGAAGGCGATGCCAGCGGCAGATTTACAGTGGGCGTAACAGGAGGCAGCGGGGACCCAAACCAGTCCCCATAACTCCTGTTCCTTTCATGAGCTGCGCTGGCCTGCCGGGCAGCTCTTTCCTCTGCCTGGTATTTTAGCAATTCATCATGAACGACTCGCCATAACTTCCCCCACTTTCTCGCGGTCTTATCATCATCTATGACTGCCTGCCAGAGCTTATCCCCGAATATACGCCACTCTGACAATTCATGCACTGTGTGCGGATTACGAAAAAGCCCCTGTGCACACCCATAAGCTAACAACCCAGGAAGCTCTTTCTGTAAATCTATCCCCTTAACCTGACGGCCTCGTAAAAAGTCAGTAAATAAATCATATGCTGCTTGCCTTTCCTTATCCATGTTAAGCGATAACAGCGCGCTTCTTGCAGCTCTTTTCAGGCTCCAGCAGCACGTCTCGGCCGGGCCCCCCTCTGGGGTCGCCCAGGGCACGGCACCTTCCCTTTTTCAGCGGTGCTTTTGCCGTCCTCAGCCGCGATAGGACCCGACCCCGCTCACGCCGCCGACCGTGGCTAGTCCTGAAGAAAAACGTCCGGGGTCACCATTTGTCGTGAACGGCGGGAGAAATGCAACACACCATATGCGTGAATAGCAAATCCCGAAGTTTATTGAAGCCCCACACATATTTATATTGGTGTTAATGAAGCTTATACATATTGCAAAAGCTGAGCTCATTATTGGTTAAAGCACACTTAGATCAACCACACCTACTTCTATCTTCTAACAATTATTTTGCTTCTACGTTTACATTCTTCTAACTTCTCTACCTGCGATATCTACATTTTCTGGCAAGCGATTTTCTCCCCCGTCTTCCCGTTTCAGAGAAGGTCACTGTGACCTTTGTCAGTGATTGGACACTGGTTGCTCGGTTCCCAGCTTGTTTCCCCTATCCTTATCCATCGGTATCACATCGAAATGTCCTTTCTCATCTAACCAATTATCCAAAAAGCTCTCTACACCCTCCCTCCTGTCTCCCAGCCAAGCCTCTGCTCTCAGGGCCGGGACTCCAAGGCGTGCAGCCCCTCCTGTGCAGGCAGAGCTGCAGCAGAGCCGTGGGGCAGCTCTGCAGCCCAGGGCCCAGTTCCCTCTGCAGAGCACAGGGCTGGGAGCAGCTGCCCGGCCCTGGGGGCTCTGGCAGGGGGCACAGCTGGCTCAGGGTGACGCTGTCCCCAGTGCCCGGCTCTGGGCAATGCTGTCAGGGCAGCCAGGGAAGGAGCTGTATCTTCCTACATCCAATGCCATCATTAGGAAACTTGGAAGTTCCTCTGAGATTTCAGTCCAAGCTGGAGTTTCAATCCAGGATGCAAACCTGTTCATAGCATCCTTGTGTTATCTGAAAGCCCCTCAGTGAGACACAGAAGTTCTATGATGGAGAAAATCCTGTTGGGTTGGTGAAATGAGCCTTGTGTGACCTTGGGTACAAATGTGGGGCTGAGACCTTGAGAAGGGGATGGACATTTGGTGGACTGTGGTGGATCCATCTGCTCTCAGCAGTGTTGGGATGGTTTTTAAGGGAAACACGGGAGTGAGAAGATGATCCTCTGTTTGAGAAAGGCGAAAGTCCACAGAATCTTGAAACAGGACAGAGTGACAGACTACCTGCCTTCACTCTCCTTCACCACCTTGCGTCACAGAACTCGCTTTGTCCCTGAGAGCAGCAGAAATGCTGAGAGCTTCTGACATCCAAAATAGTCAGCAGGAGAAGTGGAAGAGGAGCTGTAAAAACTCCAGAACACTTTGAAGAGCCTTTAACATTGCTATTATTTACACTCGGAGTGCTGACAAGGCCTTCTGTGTTAGCTGGGGTTTCAAAGTGGAACACAAGGACAGGTCCCTGTCCCCTCCCTCTTCTGCAAAGCAAGGCTGAATTATAAAACCCTGTGTATAGTTGCCCTGAACCAGAAGTCCCACTCAGCAAGCACCAACCAGGTGCCTTGGACATGAAGGAAAATCTTTTAGAAAATCAAAAGGGTGTCCCTGTGTTACAGGAGAAGAGTCTAACAGAAAAGGCTTTGATTTTGCTGAGGGAAATTTTCCCTAACCTGCCACTCTTTTTTCTCCACAAACAGCTCCCCATGGCCAGACGCAGCAAATGTCCAACAGCAGCTCCATCAGCCACTTCCTCCTCCTGGCACTGGCAGACACTCAGCAGCTGCAGCTCCTGCACTTCTCCCTCTTGCTGGGCATCTCCCTGGCTGCCCTCCTGGCCAACGGCCTCATCATCTGCACCGTTGCCTGTGGCCACCACCTGCACACGCCCATGTTCTTCTTCCTGCTCAACCTGGCCCTCAGCAACCTGGGCTCCATCTGCACCACTGTCCCCAAAGCCATGCACAATTCCCTCTGGGACACCAGGACCATCTCCTACACAGATATCCTGCACAGGAAATTTTCTTTCTCTTCTTTATGTCAGCAGAGTTATATCTCCTGATCATCATGTGCTATGACTGCTATGTGTCTATCTGCAAATCCCTGCACTATGGGGCCCTCATGGACATCAGAGCCTGGGCTGGTGGCTTTTTCACTGCTCTGCTGCTCATAGCCAATACATTTTCCCTGCCTCTGTGCAGGGCAATGCCCTGGGCCAGTTCTTCTGAAAAATCCTACACATCCTCAAGCTCTCCTGCTCACACTCCCACCCAAGGAAAATTGGGATTCTTGTCATTAGTTCCTGTTTATCATTTGGTTATTTTGTGTTTATATTTTTCTCCTATGTGCAGATCTTCATGGCCATGCTGAGGATCCCCTCTGATCAAGGGCAGCACAAAGCCATTTCCATGTGTCCTGCTCACCTGGCCATGGTCTTTCTGTTTATCAGCACTGGCACATTGTTCTATCTGAAGCCCCATCCCTTGATCTGCTGGTGTCAGTTCTGTACTCAGTGGTGCTTCCAGACCTGAGCCCCCTTTTCTACAGCCTGAGGAACCAGGAACTCATGGAGTTCATGAGGAAAGTGGTGGATTTCAGAAGCCATGAACTGCCTCTCTTCTTCTACAGAACCCTAAACCAAACCCCTACCCTGTCCATAGCCCTAATCATAGCCCTAACCCTTTGTCACTCATTACCATCTCAGCCTTTTTGTTCTTTTTTCCCATGTTTGCATTGTCTGAATATATTCCTACTGTAATGTTTTCCAGAAAGGGATATTACTCACAGTATTTCCACATGAATATCTGCTATTATTCTGTATCTCAATAACTTTGAAAAAGATTGTTCCCTGTTCACCTGAATAAAATAATTATTTTTGTGTAGAGATGGAGGGAAGAGATTCCCAGCACAGCAGCATGGCCAGGGACAATTGCCCTGGCGCTTCCCCACTCCACTCCCTTCTTCCCAGCCCTGCTGTGGTTGTAAGGCCGGAGTGCTCTGGCAGCTTGGTCACTGTGCTCCTCCTTGTCCATGCTGTGACCACAGGCAGGGACAGGCCATGAGCACTGCTGGGCTCCAGTACAGCAGTTCCATCAGCAAAGGGCATCTCTTGAGGGCAGGGCAGGAAGGCTTTGCTCTCCTCCAGAGTCACTCTCAGGAACAGACCGAAGAAGCAGACTCTGAAAAGACTCCTTGTGTTCCTTGTTCTCCCAGGGCTCAGTAGAATGAGATCAGGGTCCCAGGGTGGCCTTCATGGGACTCAGGTCTGGGTCAGCTTTTGGTTGTTGGGGGCCAGTGCCCATCACATGGTGAATGGTCTGTGCTGAACCTTCCTGGGGCCGTGCAGCTTGTGCCAGGGCTGATGGCAGGGGAATGTTCGTCTGGAAGGTCTTGGGAGCTGCCAGGAGAAAACAGGGGACCTGCAGGAACTGTGTGTGCCAGAGATCAGCAGGGAGTGGAGCTCACTGGGCACAGGCCTGTCCAGGGTTGGGTCATCCAGAGATCAAGGACTGAATGTCTGCTGTGAGCCAGGAGAGCTCTGCAGCCCCAGGGTCACAGGAGGCACAGGGAAAGGAGTCTGGGCACTGACTCCTCTGACTCTCAGGGAACTTCCCCAGGAGGATCCAGGGCAGCCCCAAGCCCATCTGGCAGCCCTAGAACAAGGCAGGCACCTCTGAGCACCCTCCATGGCCCCACAGACCCTGTGTGGGAGGAGGTCAATGCAGAGAGCACCATTAGCAGCCTCTGTCACCCACCTTGAGCAGCAGAGCCCAGCAGAGCACAGCCCCCATGCTCTGCAGAGCAGCAGCCCCAGCTTGGGGGGGGGGGGGGGGGGGGGGGGCTGCTCCAGCCAGCAAAAACATGTTCCCCTGGGAAAGGTTTTGTGGGCAGCTAGCCTGTGCCAGGAGAAGAGCAGGAGCCCGTGGGTGTGGAAAGGAGCGCTAGCAAGAGGCTTCCCTGTCCCTGGGCCAGCAGGAGCTGCCCTGAGGAGCCCCAGGGCCAAATCTTTGCTGCTGCACTGGGCAGTGGGGCTGGCCTCAGGGCTGCAGGAGCTGGCCAAACTGAGGATGTCCTGAGCATTCCAGACACAGAGTCACTGTCCCTGACCTCCAGGGCCTCCTGTGTGGGGGATAGAATGTAAGAAAATAAAGATAATGCAGAAGGTAATCTCACCCCTGAGGAGTTGCAGCTGTACTAATTACCAAAGATTAGGAACAGGCCTGCCCTTAACAGCCACAGCTGTGTCCAATGAATATGAGTGCTATAAAAGAGTGGGTTAGCTAGTTGAGAAGGGAGCTGGAGTTTGTTGGCTGTGCTGTGAAGAAGGAGGTGGAGGAGTCAGTGCTGTGAGGAGATGCCCATGAGAAATCACCAAGAAGGTATAGGAGCTTTGCAATCAGCTGACAACACTGCTGCAGGGTCAGACCTGACTCTGCTGGGGTGGGGCAGGGAGAGGCTGAACAGGACAGTGCCAAGGAGAGGAAAACCATTGCCCCTTGGTTTTACAAGTCCCCAGAGTTTCAGAATGGTCTCCATGGTTCCATGACACCTCACAATGTCACACTGGCCCCTTGGTTCCATAGGCCCCACAGTGTCACAAAGGCACTGTAGCCCAAAGACATACAATTAAACTGGTTTATTGAAGGTAAAGTTGTGCCAGCATTGATCGGATGCACAAACAGATTGACCAAGTATTTTCCCTTTATTGTGTTCTGTAAAATCCCTTACAGTAATTTGAGTTAAAGGAATTACTTTTCCATGGGTGGATGTACTGATTCCTCTACACCTTATTTGTATTTCTTCCCCAATTATTCAATTAGACTACTAGTCCCATTTTTTGTTCTTCCCATTATGTTTCCAGGAGGTTTCATTTCTGTGCACAACCACAGTGGCCAAATTAAAATTTGAGAGATTTTCTGTAGCCATACTGGAATATCTAATGTGAGTGTGGAGACTATGGCCAATCTAAAGTAAATACTTGAGTCAGAATTGTGATACTTATCAGAACCGTAAGGGTCAGCATCAGGAGAACTTGAAGATCATTTGTCCTACTGGCTCTGATGTCTATGCTCCTTTGGATGCCTTCTTCACTCATGAATAGTGAATCCAGGCAGGTTTTTCTTTGATCTTGATTGGCATGAAGGTTGTCAGAAGCACCTGGTGGGATCCATTCCACTTGTTTTCCAGACACTGACCTGAAAAAGCCTTAACAAATACCCAGTCTCCAGGTTTAAAGCAATTAATTGCTTGATCCAAGCCCTGGTTTCAAAAACCCTCTCATTAATTTCGTTCATTTGTTTTTCCAGAGTTATTATATGCCATTGCCAGTATTCTTCTCCTATTTGGCTGATGTCTTCTCTGTTATATTGAGTCTGATAAGGCCTCTTATATAACATTTCAAATGGGCTTAGGCCTTCCTTAAGCTGTGGTTTGACACTAATTCTGAGTAGGGCAAGTGGAAGTGCCTGATACCAATGCAAATTTGTTTCTTGACAGATCTGTGCTAATTGCTGTTTAATTAAATTATTCATTTTCTCTACTTGTCTACTGCCATTGGATGATCAGGTATGTAGTTGCTAGTCTATCCTAGGGCCTTACTGACTTGTTGGACTATTTGTGCACAGAAATGTGCACCACTGTCACAGGAGCTGATACCCAAAAGTGAGGTATAATTTAATGTAAAAGTACTTTAGTAACTTCTCTAGATTTATTTGTTCTGCATGGGAAAGCTTCCAGCCATCCAGAGAAAGTGTCTGCCAGCGTCCTGGTTTAGGGCAAATTTGGGTTAAAAGGGTTCCTCTAAAAAGCAGATTCAAGCGGCCCCCTCCCTCAACTGGTTCAGGAAAATATATCCTTGGAGAAAAGTGGGAAAAAATGTTTATTTAACAGGCAAAGCATTCATCAGCAGAAAAAGAAAAAAGAAAGAAAAAACAATATGTCTGATTGAATTTGTAAAGGCTGAGGAGAAATAGATTGGATCTTAATGCACCTGTTTTGCAGAGAGAAACAAAACTCCATAACTTTTGTGAAAGTTGTAAAGCTGGTATTTTTATTATAGTGCTGGACGCATGTGGGAATCATTCCCCTAAAATGACACGCGTACCTCTGGGAACTCCAGATATCTTTTTATCTCTTTTTCAAATACATATGCATGCAATTTCACAATAGATTCATACATAATTGTTGCGGTGAGGGAAACTTGGATGCTCAATATGAGTGTTTAGCAAGCTTCATTTATTGAAGAGAGCATCAGACTTTTATGCACAACAAGTAATAAGCTCATACATATTCTGCAAGCTAAGCAATCTATTGGCTATACTACAGTATCAGCTCTTCCTCATACCTTAGGGGTTACATCTTTCTTTTCTCATGTCTCTCTCACTACTTGTTATTGTACCACAGCTATGCTCAAGGACACAGTGTTTTGCAGGGTGCAGGGACCCAGATTAGCTGCATCCTCCCAATTCTTGGTCCAGAACGTGGCCCCTGTCACGTAGCCATTCTTCCACACATAATCATTCTACTGATTTCGTATGACACTTGCTACTAATTCTTTAGAAAGAACTCCTAGGTCAGGTTGCCTTTCTCTGTCTGCCTCCCTCTTCCCCCCTTATCTCTTGTCCGTCAGCTGAAGCAGTTTTTCTAAGCACAGGCTTTTCGAGAGAACAGGCAGTCAGACTAAACAGCAAACTACAGACTTAACTCAAAGATGTGCATTTCACTTAAATCAAAATGGATTTCTACTTTGGAAAATTTCTACTTTGCTTCACGCCAGCCAAGGTATTTCCGAGGGAGTTGACTCTGGATTTTTTCAGGAGCAACACAAAGTCCCACCTGGGTTACATCAGGGATGATAAGGGCTAGGACTTCCTCCATAACCTCTTGGTTTTTTCGCAGCAACAAGAATGTCATCCATGTAGTAATATAGGAAAGCATCACAGCATCACGTTCTGACGAATGGGGCTGAGGACCCTTGCAACAAACCACTGGCAAATAGTAGGGCTATTTTTCATTCTCTGCAGCAAAACAACCCAATGATATCTTTGCAAGGGTGCTTGCATATTGGTGCTTGGGACAGAAAAGGCAAATTTAGGAGCATCATCAGGATGCAAAGGAATGTTGAAAAAGCAGTCCTTTTGGTCAATGACTGTCAAATGCCAATCTTGAGGGATCATGGCAGGAGACTGGAGACCAAATTTAGGAGCATCATCAGGATGCAAAGGAATGTTGAAAAAGCAGTCCTTTTGGTCAATGACTGTCAAATGCCAATCTTGAGGGATCATGGCAGGAGACTGGAGACCAGGTTGCAGGGCTCCCATGTCCTCCATTACAGAATTAATTTTGTGGAGGTCTTGGAGCAAGTGCGACTTGCCAGTTTTTTTAATAACAAACACAGGTGAATTCCAAGGACTTGTGGAGGTGACTAAATGCCCCTTTTGAAGTTGTTCTTGGACAAGTTCAGTGAGTGTGTGCAATTTAGGAATTGGCAGGGGCCATTGATCCACCCAGAGAGATGTATCAGTCTTCCAGGTCAATTTTAGGGTGTCATGCACTACCATGGGCCCCATCAAAAATCAGACTGAATTTTGAAATCCCATTGAGAAAGTCCTCACAACACCATGGGTACAGGTAAAACAAATGGCCTGAAGGAAGCTGTGTGACCCTCTGGTCCTGTCACCTGAATTAGATGGTGACTTTGATAACTGCAGCTGCTTGCCCCAGTCCCAGTGAGGGCTTGGGGTACCTCCATAAGGGCACAAGTGGGAGGCCCTGAGAAATTACAGTGACAATAGCTCTAGTATCTAAAATACCAGTAAGTATTATCTGTAGCTCCTGCAACAAAAGGGTTCATTTGCAGGTAGGGCATTTATCCGAAATTGCCTGGACCCATAATATTTGTGGGGTTCCTGTAGAGCCAAATCCTCCCACCCTTGTTTTGCATTCTTTTACAGGGGATAGAGAATAGTGTGGGAAAGGAATTAACTGAGTAATATGGGTCCCTTTAGGTACAGTACAGAATGGAAAAGGGCTCCAAGCCATAATCCTAATTTCATCATTAGAGTCTATGAGCCCAGGGAGAACAAAAAGTCCTAAAAGGATGGTTGAACATCTCCCTAACAGCAAAGCACTTTTCTGGAATCCTGGTGGGCCAAAAATTCTTGTAGGAAGTAAATAAGCAGAAGAGTCTAGCAATGTTACTATGATCGAAGTTGCCAAGCCCAGTCCTGCACTACTTCCTTAAGTTGCTGGGCAGACTTAAGGAGACCCTGCCTTGAGCATCTGTGGGGGCAGCATCTGTGGGTGCAGCTGAAGCATTTGTGTCTAAGTGTGGTGCCATCCCGCAGTTTGAGTCCAGTTTCCCTGGATCAGGCAACCTTCAGAATCATACTTAGAGTGATGCTGGTTAGCAGAGTGATGACCTTTACAGGACTGTGGGCATATATCAGGGGCTTTAGACTTAGCTCCTTTCTGAGCAAAGCAGTCTTTTCTAAGGTGGCCAGGTTTACCACAGCCAAAACAAACTCCTGAAGTTCCAGAGGGGCCCCCAAGGGCTGCAAAATCTGCAGCTATAGCCTCATATTCATGCTCCACTGTGCCAATGCAGCTGCACACTTCAATCATTTCAGTTAAGTTTTGTCGGGTCCGGCTGTCTGTCTCTGCCCCGACACGGGTAGAGTGGTTCTTTGGTGGCACGATGCAAAGGACGAGTCTGGACTCTTCAGTTTTTCGGTCTTCAGGTTGTTTATTATTTCTTATCTACAAAATTTTTCTGTCTGCCCAACAGAGGTCTGATCTGCAAGCAGTCACAGGCACTCTCTGACCACCCACGGGGCGGTCATGTCTTTTTATACTAAAACCTACGTATACAATATTTACCTTTATTTCCCAATGCTTTTCGCCCATGTTAGCAAGTGCACCTTCACCATAAACCAATCTCTAAGTGCCAACATCATCACAGGAGATGGAGGACAAGAAGAAGAAAGAAGAAGGACAAGACACGCCCTGATCCCTCCATCTTGTCTCCATAACCCCCCTGTACCAAAAACCTTAAAGTCTATATCTCACCCTCTAAATGTGTCTCTTTTACACCTTGTACTCTAAAGTGATTCTCTTGTCCTCAGACTCTTGTTACTTCTGTGGATGGATCAAAATCAAGCCACCAAACACTCTTGGCAACATTCCAGGGTTTTCGAGACCCCCCAAGGGTTCTCCTGGCATCTCTGGACATCGGGAACGATGTGCTGAGATCCCACAAAGTTTGAGTCCTGGTTAGGCAAAGTTTTAAAATCAAAATTTTGTAAGTCTGAGGATGATCAGTTTGAGGTTCTAGCGCTTGCTTAAGGTGGTCAATAAAATGCATGTATGGTTCTCGAGGCTGCTGCACGATAGTTATAAATGCCTTTTGTGACTCCTGTGCATCGGGGACCTTAAGAAAGGCTAGCTGTGCTGCCTCATGGACAGAATCAAGGGCTTCCCCCAGGCAGTCTGGGACTTAGGCAGCATGGTCTATGCGGGGCCCTGTTCCCGTGAGATGATTAAGTGTCAGGGTCACCACTACCTGATTAGCATGACCTACATAAGTAATCAAGATAGCTTGAAGTCCTTTTCGCCACTTGACTTCCCATAGAGCGTATTGAGTGGGAGTTAACAACTGGGCAAGCGATTTTAAATAATTCAGTATCATAATGTAAGCAGCAAAAATGGAAGACAACAAGGTCGCAAAGTATGGGGAGCCTATACCATGCTCTGTCACTGTCCATCGGAGCTCTTTAATCACTGGAAAGGGCAATGATTCCCATTGGGCAGTTCACTTTAGCTGACCTGAGTAAATTACAGGTGCCACAATTCTTTTGGCAATGTCCAATTCTCCTTCCCCTAATGCTTGCTGTTTCAGGCAAACCCAATTATCATTAGGGTCAGGGGAGTAAAGATGTGGTTCTTTTTCAGGGTTGGCAGGTGCAGGGTCAAAGGGGTCCCCTCTATCATCCTTGCTGTCATCCAGGCAGTAGCCAGCAGCAAATGTCCCCTAT
Organism: Agelaius phoeniceus; assembly: GCF_051311805.1. Taxonomy (NCBI): domain Eukaryota; kingdom Metazoa; phylum Chordata; class Aves; order Passeriformes; family Icteridae; genus Agelaius; species Agelaius phoeniceus. The sequence continues at coordinate 573,737 of NC_135287.1, forward strand.
GGATTGCAAGAGGTCGCTCTCCCTCTTGCTCATAAGAGGGGGGAAGCCATGGGCCGTTCCAAGAGTGTGGGACAATCCCCTTTTCCTGACCCAGAAATTGGGCAACTGAGAGGTGTTTTAAAAACTTTTATTCCATTTTCAGTCTCACGAGAAGGGTGAGACAATACAGATGTTATAATTCACACCATCACAATCAGAAGCCAACTATTTCTTAATTACAATAATAAGCGTTTCTTGGCCTATCAGCTTTTTGCCATGCCATGCTGTAAATGTGTTAAGGCCCATCATCTAAAACCACCCCTTGTGGGTCCCAATACAATGCATCTTTCATAGTTCGATTTCTCCAAAGTATCTAGTCTTATTTGCAGGGCCATCTTTTGAAACTTTTTTCTAGATCCATTTCTCTCTCAATAATATCTGTCCTATTCCATGGCATTTCTAAGTCAGCATTTCTTGTCTCAAAGTTTGCATATGGATGCATACTGTGTGGGCCTTCTGTCAGACCCTGAGAACTCTACAAATCCACTTCCCACACAATGGGAACACAATCTCTTCAGACTGAGGCTGTGCCACAGAGGGAGGGCAAGAGGCATCCCCTTTAGCATGGGATTTTTCTTGGGCCTTTAGGACCTCAAAAATCACCCTCCAAGAGGGAAGCATTTCTGCAGCCACTTTATCTCCCTTCATCACACAATGCCACAGTTTAACTCTCAGATCTTCGCACAAATCTTTCATAAAGATTGTGGACTCAGTAACTCCCGGCAGCTGTCCATTTCAATATGATTTTGAAGTCATGTGAAGGCAAGGATGTGCCAGGCTGTTGTGGCAGCTAGTCATTAGTTCAAAAACGTCTCTCTCCTGGCCAGACATACCCTGACACATGTTCCCTGCAGCTCACTTCCTTTTATCTCAGAGGGAATGGTTGCCAGCCGGCTTCCTGCTGCCTCATAGCAGTGCTTCAGGTTCTGCAGGACTCACCAACAGTTGCTCAGCTAGGCAGATCCTCTGTCTTCACACAGGACACCAATTGTTGGCAATTGAGAGATGGAGCTCCAGAGGATGCTGATGCCAAATTTGATTTGATTACAGAGCTTAGTTTATATAGTCTTACAGCTTTGAAATAGAATTTTCCACTGCCAAGCAATAACCACATTATCCATTTTCTTGACCATATTTGCTGATGACTGTCTGGCAGGTACAGTCTTCCATGGCTAGCTTAAAACAAAGCACAAGATTGCTTTTCCTACCTCCCTCAGATTTCTGTTTGAATTTCCCATGGTTTCTGACCTACCAGAAACATACCTGTCCACACCTGTCATCTCCCCAGTACTCTCTGCTCCACTGCCTAGTTGCTTCCCCATAGAGATGGAGGTGGAAACGTCTATTCCAGCTGATCCTCCAGTCCTTCTGTGAACTGGTCACATAGGCTTGCACAGGAAGGTGAGAAGATGATTGTGTCATTGTGCATCTCCCCCTTGTGCTCGGTCCTCTGTTTCCCTAGTCCTTAAAAGATTGTCTGTTAGTATAGACTTCATATTTGCATTATCTGGTTCTATGACTGGGTTTCCCACACCAGTTAATGTTTACATTCCTCTGTCCTTGAAATGTCCCTATTAGAGTAGGCTTGCGGGGACAGTTCACTCTCAGGTGGCCTTGTTGTCCACATCTGTAACATTGGGACATCAATTTTGCAGCAGCTGCAATGGAATCTGCTAATAAGGACATGTTGTGGGAATCAGATCCAACCTTGGCACAGGCATTTGTCATCTTGTCTAATGATGATCAGATTTTCATTTGGGAGCAGTTCTATGATTTCCCTGCAATCTTCATTTGCATTGTCCTTCGCCAAGTGTAAAATTAATTGGTATCTGGCCTCAATATTCACAATTTCCTTTTCCTGGCATCCTGCAGTCTCTCTATGAATTGCAGGTATAGTTCTTCAAACCCCTGTCTGATCTTTGAATATCTTTGGGTTGGGTTAGCCATGTTTGCTACCTTAAATAATGTCTGCATCCCCAAATCTTTTACCTGTTCTGGCACTAATGAGTGTAACCAGGCTTGAAGTTGTGGTCCCCCAATGGTCGTAGTCCTAGGAGTTGAGGAGCCCCTACCCCAAAGCATGGGTTGTAAAGGCTGATCTCTGAGGCTGTTCAAGCCCGATCTGGCTAGCTTTGGACTCTTGGCCCCTCACAGCCTTACAAGAACAAAAGTAAAAGACTCGAGGTGCTCTTCTCTTCGGGACCAAAAATCCCACAGCTTTATTGTGGAATCAGTAAGTCAAACCAGGGGGTGCAAGTGAGGCCAAGAGGAACAGAGGAAAAATAGACTGTGTGATAATGGGAGATTTTAAACCCAGGGGATGGGGGTGGAGGAAAAGAACCACAGCCAATGGCATACAAGTGAGGAGGGGGACAAGGGGAGGAGTCAACCTGGGACAAACCACTACCACTGGGGCTTAGGGCAGGGGGGGAGAAGACCATGTGATAAGAGAGGATACAAACATACTACTCAGTACAAAATACAAAACCCAGTGCAAAACAACAACTAAATAAACTATTTTGTGCAATACAACAATGGGTCTTGTGGTAAGACCTTTAGGTTTTTTAGCTCCTGCTGTTCAGCACTGCATTGCCATGTTGATTCAAAAAATGTATATTGAACTGGGGTATAGATCAATTTTGCCAGCTGCTTGATATCAAAAGGTATTACTTCCTCAGTGGTTAAAAATTGCAGCACGTTAGCAATGACAGGAGACCCCAGACCATGTTTGGCAACAAGCTGTTGTAGTTTGGAAAGAACTGGCCACTGGATTGGTGTATATTTATCAAGCACAGGTCCACTGCCTCTTAGTACTGGGTGTACTTCAAGTGTCTCGGCTCCAGGCTCTCAGTCACCCGATAGGGGCATGTCAATTTTGTCTGTTCCTGTGAAATCCCTACTTCTGACTGCAGCTTGCTTTACCTGTTGCCAGATGCTGGTCGGGTCAGGTGTAGCCATCGACAGCACAGCAACAGCAGAGCTCTTTCGGGGTTCCACAGAAGGGCAATGGTTCTGGTTCTCTCCATGGGTGTCTTTCAAATCCCTAATTGGTATATATCCCAGGGGCTGCTCTGACTCCAGTAGTGGTGGTGACAACGCTTGTGTCACTGCAACTTGGGGGTCTTCCATCCTGCCACTACTTCCAGGTATGATGTTGGCTTGGCATCCAGGCATTTGTGATCACATGTCTCCAGGGTCTGCCCACTAATTGCAGCAGTGAGTGGGCATGCCCAACGGCATCTGTGTAGTAGGCACATCTTGGAGCCAATGTAATCAGCTCTGGGAGGAGGCAGTCTGAGCATGTCCATGGAGACAAGGGGCATGTGCAGCTCTGGCGCGTGCAGTTCAAATGGCCATGTAGGCACACTCAGTGCAGCTAAAGGGTGCTCCACTTCTAAAAGATCCATGTGCTGCTGTGCAGCTGCAGGGCTAGCATGATCTACCACGTTTCAAAAGTGCTCACCTGACACAGCAGCATGGCATGGCTCAGCATCATCTGTGGCTCCACAGCTTGACACAGCTTTGCAGCAATGAGGCATGACATGGCAGCAGATTGACTCAGCTGCAGTGCGATCAGCATGCTCTGCTGGCCACACATCCCAGCACAGGCCAGCAGCATGGCTCCACATAGCTGCAGGACATTCCTTAGGTGAGACATCCCAGCATGGGCCAGCAGTGTGGCTCTGTGCGGCTTTGCAGCTTGATGCAACTGTATTGCCCATCCTCCTCTCCTGCATGCCTGGTGCAGGATCCATGACCCCCTGTGTCCTGTTTTCACCGCTTGCCTTGGCGGGCGGCACCTGCAGCATCCCCTCCACCGTCCTCACATCAAAGTCGGTCTTTAATTGCCTTAATTAGTCCACAATAAGTCTCCAGGGCTTCATTACATTCATGGCAGTCTCATCACCTATGGAGGCTGCCTCAATTATAAATCTTCCAGGCCACTTCCATGTTCTTATGTCAAGAGCATCTCCTTCAGTCACGTCCAATCTGTGGTTCTCCAACCACATTAGCAAGGCTAGCAAAGCCCACTCATCATATTTTATCCCCCATTTCTTCAAAAAAAGAGTCCATAACTTGACAACAGGGTCTTCCTGCACAGAAGCCCCCACTCTCATATTTCCCAATAGTGTCTGCTATTCACAAAAAGACCAGACCAATGTGGCTCTCTCTGCCACCTTCTGGAGCTCTCTCTGCTGCTTGCATTTATATCCGCTCCTCCGCCAGGACTACCACAGCTTTCCCCACTGCTCTCCACAGCCCTACAGGCTGCAGGAAGCAATCCCTGCTGCACTCTGTCACCCTGCCATACCTGTGGCAGCTTGTTTCATTATGTTGGCTTGTCACTGATGTTGGAGACAGGCACATGACAGAACACACTGAGGTTCATGCAACAACAGCCAATTTCATTGAGTGCTATTCTCCTTATATAATTTTGAAGGTCTGCGTGGTTAGTCCAGCTTATTGGCTGAACCAGCTGCCACCTGGCCATCCAGACAATAGCTGCCCACATCCCCAACGGCCTAGACTGCTCCCCAGCTGTCCAGACTGGTTATGTAATTAAGGTAGTTATATTATATAATTAAGGCAGTAATAAAATTAGTTATATTTCAGTAATAAACTTAGGATTATTTATAACCGTGAGGCCTTCAGGCCAGTTGTTACCACCACAATGTTACACTTTTTCAGCCCAGCTCTTTCCAATCTGGCTCTGAGGAGACCACCGCAGACAATGTCACAGGCCTGGCTAAAGTCTGGACTTACAAACATCCCCTTCTTGTCCTTCCCACAAGGGTTCTGCAATCCCTGCCTTGTCCTGCCAGTGCCTGGAATGGCTGCAGGAGGATTTTCCACATCACCTTCTCTGCTGAACCTGACCAGTCTGTGATTCTTCCAGTCTTCCTCCCTGCCCTGTTTGCAGGCTGGTTCCATGTCTGCCCCTCCCATGCACCCAGGAGGTATCCCAGACCTCTGGGATATCTCTGGCCTTTCCAAGGGGTTTGAGAGAGGTATCAAAATTACTGACACTGCCCAGGCTTCTCAACATCCCTGACACCAAAAGCCTTTTCCACATCCCTCAGTTCCAGGTCAGTGCCCAGAACACAACACAGCTCTGTCCAGGTCCCGGGGGTGGTTAAGAAGGGAGGCAGCTCTGATTTCTCCCCACAGACCCCCACTCCAATGGTCTCTCTGCGCAGTCCTTGGCTGCCTTGATGTCCTGGTTTAGGGCAAATTTATGAAGGAAATCTCTGAAGGGGTCCCTCTAGAAAGAAAATTCAAGTGGCCCCTCTCCCCACCTGTTCAGGAGACAAAAATCTCCTTTGAGAAAAGTGGAAAAACCTGTTTATTTAACAAGCAAAGTATTCACAAACATGAGAAAATTAGTAATATTAAACAATGAAACCTCTGCTCTGAAAAGATGTCAAATTCCGAAAGTCCTTCTGTGGTTCGCAGACAGTCCTTTTGTGGGGTGTGGCTTGGGTCAGTCAATCTCTATCAGTTCTTCTGGCACTGGAATGCCACATCTTGGACCCCAGCGGGCCACAGGTGCGAGTTCTCGGTGTTCTTCTGGGTTTCTGGTCCAGAGAAGGGCTGAACAGTTCCAAGGAAAGGAAAAGCCACAGTCCAGGGAATTTCTCTGCCTCAGTTAGCTAAAAAAAACCACAACTGAAAGCAAAGGAGAGCTCTCCCGATCGCTGTCTGTGATGCAGAACAACATGCACCAAGAGAGTGAAAGAATACTGGGGGAGTGAAAATGAAGCTTCTGCACGCACAAACTGCATGCTGTGCCTTCCTATGCCTCACTCTCGGAACCAGTCTTAAAGGTGCAGAACTTATTTCTGGGCTAAACAGATCCATGGGAATACAATTCAGCATTATAAAGGCACCCCAGGAAACCTCAGCACTTTCTCTGGAGCCACCCTTCCCTGAATGCTTCTCTTCATGCAGTCCTTAGCACAGCCCAGCAAAGAATGAAGGTGGTTTCCCAGAGGACATTACTCTCAGAGTGAAGCAGCCTCAAGACAGTTTGTGCCACTAGAAATGTGCCACCCCCTAGTGCTGATGATGGTGTTTGTGCTCACTCAGGTTCATCTCCCCACAAACACACACACACACACACACACACACACCCCGATGCAATGCTGAAACCTCCTCAGTACAAAGCAAACATGGCTTGCTGGCCTGATCACTTGGTGTCCCTCCATGCAGGGACAAACAACCTCCTGCAGGTGGGGGGAGATGCCAGTGCTGGGAATGGTGTTTGCAGGGACTGGTATGGGACAATTACCCTGGGGCACCTTCCCAGGCTGTCCCCAGAACAAAGACACAGCCCAGACCCTGCTCTGCTGCTCCCTCAGGTCCGTCCCAGGAGCTCTGGCTGTGCCAGGACACTGCTGTGAGCCCCCTCTGCACACTCCCCCCCTGCCCCAGGCACTGGGCTTTGCTTTGCCAGGGCATTCCTGAAGCACATTCCTGCCAGCCGCTCTGGAGGGAGAGCAAAGCCTTCCTGCCCTGTGCTCAGGAGATGCCCTTTGCTGATGGAACTGCTGGGGTGGAGCCTAGCAGTGTCCCAGCAGTGCCTATGGCCTGTCTCTGCCTGTAGTCACAGCATGGTCATGCATAGGACAGTGACCAAGCTGCCAGAGCACTCTGGCCTTAAACCCGCAGAAGGGCTGAGAAGGAGAGAGTGGAGTTGGGAAGAGCAGCTGTGGTAAAAACCAGGGTCATTGTCCCTGGCTGTGCTGCTGTGCTGGGAGTCTCTTCCCTTCACCTCTCCACACAGTTGCTGCCCCTGCAAAGACAGAGAAGGGCTGAAGAAGAATCCTGGACACACAGGTTAGGGCAGGCACTTTTTAATTTAAATGCACAGGGAACAAGCCTCCTAAAAGTCTTTGTATTTCAAAAGAAAGGTAGATATCCATGTAGAAATGCAAAGAGTAATACTACAGTATTTTGTAAGAAACATTAAAAAAGTAGAAAAAGTTACAATAGAAAAAAATGGACAAATAGTGGGGGAAAGGCTGAGGTTGTAAAGAGTTACATTCTGAAGGCTTTCTAGCAGAAAAGAGAGTTTATTGCTTCTGAAGATACATTCATCAGTTTTTCCAGGGCATCCTTGAGCTCCTGGTTCCTCAGGCTGTAAATGAGGGGCTTCAGTGCTGGAGGCACTGCTGAGTACAGAATTGACACCACCAGATCCAGGGATGGGAAGGAGTTGGACTGGGGCTTCAGGTAGGCAAATGCTGCAGTGCTGAGGAACAGGGAAACAATGGCCAGGTGAGGGAGGCACGTGAAAAAGGCTTTTTGCTGTCCCTGCTCAGCAGGGATCCTCAGCACTGCCCTGAAGATCGGCACATAGGAGAAAACAATGAAAACAAAACACCCAAAAGATAAACAGACACCAACCACAGAAATTCTGTTTTTTCTGTGGTAGGAGTGTGAGCAGGAGAACTTGAAGATCTGTGGGATTTCACAGAAGAACTGGCCCAGGACATTGCCTTGGCACAGGGGCAGAGAAAATGTATTGGCTGTGTGCAGCAAAGCAGCAAGGAAGCCACTGGCCCACCAGCTACTGCCATGTGGGCACAAGCTCTGCTGCCCAGGAAGGTTCTGTAGTGCAGGGGTTTGCAGATGGACACGTACCAGTCGTAGCACATGACAGCGAGGAGGTAATACTCTGCTGAAATGAAAAATACAAACAGAAATACTTGTGTAGGAGATGTGCCTGGTGTCCCAGAGGGAGTTGTGCATGGCTTTGGGGACAGTGGTGCAGATAGAGCCCAGGTTGCTGAGGGCCAGGTTGAGCAGGAAGAAGAACATGGGCGTGTGCAGGTGGTGGCCACAGGCAACGGCGCAGATGATGAGGCCGTTGGCCAGGAGGGCAGCCAGGGAGATGCTCAGGAAAAGGCAAAAGTGCAGGAGCTGCAGCTGCTGAGTGTCTGCCAGTGCCAGGAGGAGGAACTAGATCATGGAATTGCTGCGTCTGGACATTTCTTCTCTCTGGATGTCGTTGACTGTTGAAAGAAGACATTGACAAGCAGGGACAGATTTCCTTGAATCAATACGATGCTATTTTCTTACACATTCACTGAAAATTACTTCTCTTTCTTTGGGGCAATTTCACTTCACTTTTCTTTTATTTTTGAGTTTGGTTTGTGCTGCTGAGTTACTGCCACATCCATCTTCAGCATTGCTCTCAGCCTAGACACTGGGGAGCCAAGAGGGAAAAACAGGGCTCCCTGTGACCCAGTGCAGTCAGGCCTGCTGGTCCCACACAGGTGCCCTTTGTTCATTACACCTCCCTCTGTTTCAGAGTGATCACACTTAAAATGTGCTTGAAAATGCACATTCTTGAAGACTCCAGTTTAAAAATAATTTTCTCCAAACCCTTCTCTCTTTTGCTATGCAGCTGAATAGGGAGGGTTACCAAGGACTGGTCTGGCTCTCTGCTGCCTGGAGGTCTTCCTATTGGGAGCTGTTCCTCTGTATCTATGGCTTTTCTCTGCCAGTGCTCCCAGAGCCCAGCCCTGGCAGCTTGGCTCTGCCCTGCAGACCCCTCCCAGCACAGGGCACTGCCCAGGGCCATCTCCCTGGCAGCAGGGACTTAAGGGTAGATCAGACCAACAGAGATGCTACAAGCCAAGGTGCTGCTGGTGCTGTCTGTAGGTAGAGGAGTGTGAGGAGGCACTTTCTGAGGGAGATCTGAGGCAGATCTGCTGATCCCCAGGGTGACAGTACAGGAGTCTCAGTGACACAGACAAATCTGACAGCCCCTTTCCCTTCCCTTTAGGAGAAACCTGAGAGCAGCCCTGGCCATGCAGCACCATCTCCACAGCAGGAGGAATCTGCCCTGATGGGGCTCACTCCTTCCACCTCCAACTTCTCCCCACAGTCCATTGGGAGCTCCCAGGCAGGCTGAGAGCCTGCCTGGTAGGTAGCAGATCCCTACCTGAGAGCCTCCCTGGTAGGTAGCAGATCCCGTGGCCTGGCAAAGAGCCCTCAGGGCTGCAGGACCTGCTCTGCAGGACAGCCTTGGGCAGCCCTGGCTGCACCCTCACCTTCACCCCCTGAAGCTGTCCCTGGCAGCAGGAGACGTCCTGCCCTATCCCTCTGACAGTGCCCAGGGCAGCCCCACTCTGCAGCACATCCTTCCCCAAACCAGAAATGGCAGGAGAGCCATCCTTACAGTCATGTCAGTCTTGCCATGGGTCAGCTTTAGAAGATCCCTGCAGCCAGACACTTACTGTGTCAGAAGCTGTGAAGATTTCTCCATGAATAATCTCAGAATTGTCTTTCCAGTTACTTTAAGCCTCTCTCTGCTTCACTCCTCTCAGGTACCTGCAGGCAGTGTCCTCATCCCAGCTGGGCTGGGAGAAAAGATGCTCATCAGGGAAAATTTCTTTTTGAAACTCTTCTTGGTTGCCGAGAGCCCCTTCTGTGCCAGGAGCCCGGCCAGCTCAGCAGCACAGACACAGCACCAGGACTTTAATGACCCTCTCTGGGATTTAGCATTATTTACAGTGGTCTTAGTCCCTGAGAGTGTTTAAAAAACTTCAAGAACTCAAAGTGAGATTGGAACGCTAAAGTTTCTCAAAGTTTTAATGGGTCCCACTGAGGGACACGACTGAGAGAGATTTCCCCAGTTGAAGCAGAACACTAGAGGCAGTGATGACAGGTGGGGACAAACAAGGGAAAAGTATCTCTGATGCTGAGCAAACCTGGATGTGTTTCATTAATCCAACGGCCCAGGCTTCAGCCCCAGGCCATGGGAAGGCAGATCCTGTCCCTCTCTTCTTGCTTGGGGCTCTAACCGGGGCACTGGGATGTGGGGATGTGCAATGCCAAGGGCAGGACCATGGGGTGGCCCCTGCCAGGCTGCTGAACACGGACAAGGAGCCAATGAGGCCCCAGGGCTGCAAGGGTCACTTGTCTCCTGCTCCTGGCTCAGGCCCAGGGCCAGCAGCCATGGCCAAAGTGCTGCCCAAGTTGGCTCTGTCAGGGCCTTGCAGCTGCTGCCCATCCCTGTGCCCTGTGCAGCCCAGGCTGTCCTACGGTGTCCCTTGCCCTGCGCCTCTGTCCCTGCAGACTGTTGTCATCCCCTGGCTGCCCCACCTTGCTGACCCCTTCCTTTGCTGACAGCTCTGCATCCTGTCTGGCTCTGCCTTTGGGCTGCTCCAGGCCCCTTCTGAGGAATGTGTTGCTCCACATCACTGCCCTGGGAGAGAAATTCCCTTCTCCTTGTGTCTAGTCTGGACCTCCCCCAGCTGCACTTGGCATTAATCATTTCTTTCTCTGCCTGTTCTCTACTATATCAAAGGGATCCACCATCTCTGAAAACACCCTTCAAGTACTCCCAGGACTCTCTTCTGCTGTCCTCGGTCTCCACTTCACTGAGCACAGAGCTCCTTTGTCCCTATATAGGGGTCATGTGCTTGAGGCCTCAAAACCTCACCTTGGGAGATCTCTGGGCCATCTCCAAGGTGTTGGCAGATGAAAACATTGTGCTCATAGTTTAAGAAAATCACCAGAGGCCAAGGCAGACAGACCTGTCTGTCCTGGCTACTGTTGTCTGGGAGTTATCCTTGGATAGATGGAATTTGGGAGGTCAAATTCCAAATTTGGCTATGGATGCCTTTAAAAGAATGGAAGTTCTTTTCCATCTGAGGAAAAGCAGAGCCCCAGTGATTCAGAGGCACATAAGCAACAGCCACTGGACGTGAAGGCCTGGAAGACTGGTCTGTCCTGATGGCTTTTACCTGGGAGCAACACTTGGAGAGACAATTTGGGAGGTAAATCCTAATTTTAGGATTGTCCAAGGATCCATGGACAAGACCAGGAGTTCTTTTTCATGGGAAGGCAAACATGTAGCCTCAGTGTCACAGACATCTTTTCATGAAAAATCCTTTCCTTAGGATTTTTCCTCCTGAGAAGCTGAGAGGCCTCAGGAACAAAATTTAAACAATGGTTATCTGCTGCTGTGGAATGCAACAGGTGGATCTGTGATTGGCTCATGTTGGTTTGTTTGTAGTTAATGGCCAAACACAGTCAGCTGGCTCGGACTCTCTGTCCGAGAGAGAAGCTTTGTTATCATTCTTTGCTTTCTATTCTTAGCTAGCCTTCTGAGATGAAACCTTTTCTTCTATTCTTTTAGTATAGTTTTAATGTAATAGATATAATAAAATAATAAATCAAGCCTTCTGAAACATGGAGTCAACATTCTCATCTCTTCCCTCATCCAAGAACCCCTGTGAACACCGTCACACCTCAGTGCTTGGTGATAGATGAGAGACAGCCCTCAGAAGGCCAAGCCAGCCAGACTTGTCTCCCCTGGCAGCTTTTGGCTGGGAGTAATCCTTGGTTATATGGATTTCTGGGCACCAAATCCCAATTCTTGCCACAGCCCCTGGATGAGAAGGCCTGTTGTTTTTCATATGAAGGAAGGAACAGAGCCCTAGTGTTTCAGGGTTAGATGAGAGGTGGCCACCAGAGGCCACGGCCAGCCAGGCCTCTCTGTGCTGGCAGCTTTTGCCTGGGGGAAACCCTTGCATATAGGCATTTTTTGTAGGGGGAGTACCAATTTTTACCATGTGCACCAGGAGGAGTATAACAGTTCTTTTCTATAGGAAGGAAAGCATAGAGCCCCAGTGCTCCAGAGGCTGATGAGCATCAGCCCTTGACATGCCAGGACCAGCCAGACCTTTCAGGTGGCCCCTAGGAGGCTAAGCCAGCCAGACCTGTTCCACATCCCCTTGGTTCCGTGAGGCCCTACAGTGTCGCACTGTTTTCCTTGCTTCTCAATTGTCACAATGACCTCTTGCTTCCAAGAGGCCCTGCAGGGTCACAATGGCCCTTTGGTTCTGTGGGGCCCCACAGTGTCACAATGGTCTCCAGGATTTCATGGGGCCTTGCAATGCCACAATGGTCTCTGTGGATCCACAGTGCCCCACAGGATCACAATGGCCCTTTGGCTCCATGAGGCCTTGTAATGGCCTCTTGGTTCCACAATGACCAACAATGGCCTCTTGGTTCCACAAAGCCCTGCTGCTTCACATTGGTCCTTTGGTACCATGCACCCCAACAGATCCCCTTGGTTCCACAAGGCCTCACAGTGTCCCAATGGTCCCTTGGATTCATGGTACCCTGCAGTGTCACAATAGTCCCTTTATTTCACAAGGCAACTAAGTGTCACAATGGTCTCCATGGTTCCACAAGGCCCCACAAGTGCCACAATTGCTCCTTCATTTCACAAGGCTAGTGTCACAGCGGTTTTCATGGGAAAGAAACTGCAGAGCTCCAGTGTTTCAGGGACTGATGAAAGGCAGCCACCAGAGGCCAAGGCCAGCCAGACCTGTCTGTCCTGGCAGGTTTGTCTGGGAGCAACCCTTGAATCTACGGAATTTTGAATGTTGAATCTCAATTTCAGCCATTTGTGCCTGGAGGAGAAGGATAGTTCTTTCCATAGAAAGGAAAGCACAGAGCCCCAGTGTTTGGAAGGAAGGTGAGAGCTGGCCCTCAGGAGGCCAAGGTCAGCCAGACCTGTCTGTAATGGCAGCTTTCACCCTGGAGCAATCATTGGGTAAAGGGCTTTTGAATGTGGAATTCCAATTTTGGCCATGGGCACCTGGAGAAGAAGGATGGTTCTTTTCCACTGGAAGGAAAGAATAGAGGCCCAGTATTTCAGGGGCAGATGAGCAGTAGCTACCAGAGGCCAAGACCAGCCAGACCCATCTGTCCAGGTAACTTTTGCCTGGAAGCAATCCTTGGTTATATGGAATTTTGGAGGCAGAACCCCAATTTCAGCCATGAGCACCTGGAGAAGGATGGTTCTTTCATATAGGAAGGAAAACATGGAGCCCCAATGTCTCAGAGCAAGTTAGAAGTGATCACCAGAGGCCAATGCCCGTTAGATCTATTTGTCCTGGCAGCTTTTGTCTGGAAAAAACCCTTGCATATACGGAATTTTGGAGAAGTACCAATTTTGGCCACGGGTACCTGGGCAGGAGGGACGGCTCTTTTCCATAGGAAGGAAAGCACTGAGCACCAGTTTTTGAAGGCAGGTGACACCCAGCTCTCAGAAAGCCAAGGGCAGCCAGGCTTGTTGGTACTGGCGGCTTTTGTCAGGGAGCAATCTTTGGATATAGGGAATTTTGGAGGCAGAATCCGGTTTCATCCATGGATGCTTGAATGAGAAGGGCAGTTCTTTTCCATTTGAAGGAAAGCCCAGAGCCCCGTTGTTTCAGGGGCACATGAGAAGAAACCCTTGAAATGCCAAGGGCAGTTGGACCAGTCAGGCCAAACCAACCAGACCTGTTACCTGTTCCCTTGAATCCATGGAGCCCAGCAGTGTCACAGGGGTCTCCTTGGTACCACAGTATCAGAATGGACCCTTGGTTCCATAGGGACTCACAATGTCAGAAGAGTCTCCTTGCTTCCATGAGTTCCTGCAGAGCCCCTTCAACAAACTGTCATAATGGCCTCCAGGATTCCAACAGGCCTCGCAATGGAGACTACTACCTGTAGTGTCAGAATAGTCTCCATGATTCCATAAGGCCATGCAGTGTCAAAATAGACCACTGATTCCATGAGACCCCACAGTGTCACAATGGCCCCTTGGTTCCACTGAGCCCCATGGTGTTACTAGGTTCCCTTTGGTTCCAAAATGCCCTGAAATGCCACAATGGCCCTTTGGTTTCACAAAGCCTCGAACTGTAAAATGGCCTCCATTGTTTCATGAAGCCATGCTGTGTCACAATGGATCCTCAGCTCCATGATGCCCCATAGGGTAACAATGGTCTCCTTGGTTCTGCAGTGTAAGAATGCCCCCTTGGTCCCTTGGAATGTCACAGTGTCACTATTATGCCCTTGGTTCTATGAGGCCCTGCAGTGGCACAACAGTCCTTTGGTTCCACAAGGCCTCAGTCTCCATGGTTCCATGAAGCCCTGCTGTGTCACAATGGCCTCCATGGTTCCATGATGTCCTGTAGTGTAACAAAGGTCTCCTTGGTCGCATGGTGTCAGAATGGCCCCTTTGTCCCACAGAGTCCCACACTGTCAATGTGGCCCCCTTGATTCCATGAGGCCTTGCCATGCTACAATGGCCCCACAAGGCCCTGCAGTGTCACACTGTGTAGTAAACCCCATAGATTTAGGAAAAGCACCATGGAGGATATGAACAACAGGAATGCTGAAACAGCAAAAGGAAATTCCTGTTTTCCTGTCCTCCACCCTTAACCCATCTCTGTAACCCTATAAGGCAATGTCATGTTAACCCCTTACCCATTGGTCAAGCTTGGATCCTTTCCAACCCTATAAAAGAAGCATACTGTACCCCATTAGGGGAGAAAGAAGAAGAGCAGAGACCCTTCACGGACCTCCCCAAATAAATCCATCTCCGTGGAACAGCCTGTGCCTTCTCCTTCTCCTCTCTCTCCGTCTGCTGCGGCCTCCAGCCCAGGGCACCACTACCAAGCAAGCAGAGCTGAAATCCTAAGAGCTTGCAATCACTATAGAGCTGATAATCACCATAGAGCTGATAATCATCATGCTTGCTAGATGGTAGCTCCACAGTGTTGGCATGAGCGAGCTAGCTTCGGGCACCCAGTCCCTACCCAGGGACTGAGCTCCTGAGCCCTATTGCTCTGCTTTATAATAACGCCATTGTGAGGTTATTACTCCAGTGATAAGAGACCTTATCACTCTCTATAGCTACCTGAAAGGAGGTTGTAGTCAGGTGGGGGTTGGTCTCTTCTCCCAGGCAGCCGCCAACAGAACTAGAGGACACAGTCTTAAGCTGCACCAGGGGGAGTTTAGGTTAGACTTCAGGAAAAAATTCTTCACCCAAAGAGTGATTGGGCACTGAAATGTTCTGCCCAGGGAGGTGGTGGAGTCACCGTCCCAGGCGGCATATAAAAAAAGACTGGACATGCCACTCAGTGTCATGGTTTAGTTGATGAGGTGATGTTAGGTCATAGGTTGGACTTGATGATCTCAAAGGTCTTTTCCAACCTCATTAATTCGGTGATTCTGTGTCATAATAGTTTCTGTTGTTCCATGAGGTCCCACAATGTCACAATGATCTCCTTGGATTTTCAGTGTCACAATGGCCTCTTGGCTCCATGTGGCCCCACTGGAGCTCAGTGGAATGTGGTTCCATCAGGCTGCACAGTGTCACAATGGTCCCTTGGTCGCCTCAGGCCTTGCTGGTCCACAATGGACTTCTGGTTCTATGAAGTTTCATACTGTCAAAACAGTCCCTTTGGTTCTGCAGTGTCACCATGGACCCTTTGTTTCATGAGGCTCCATTGCATAACATGGTCACATTGATTCCATGAGGTTCTGCCATGTAACAATGGACTCCTTGGTTCCAGGAAGTTCCATAGTGTCACCATGGTCTCCTTGGATCTGCAGTATAACAATAGACCATTGGTTGTGTCACAATGGTCTCCTTGGCTTCATGAGGCCCCGCAGTCTCGCAATGGTCCTTTGATTCCATGAGGTTCCACAGTTTCACCATGGTCTCCTTGGATCCACATTGTCACAATGGACCCCTCCTTCCATGAGGCTCCATTGTGACACAATGGTCTCTTTGGTTCCACGAGGCCTTGCTGTGTCACAACGGACCCTTAGTTCCATGAAGCCATTCTGCATCACAATGTACTTTTGGTTCCATGAGCTATCTCAGTGTCACAACGGTCTCCTTGGATCTGCAGTGTCACAATGGCCCCATGGCTGCATGTAGCCCCACTATGTCACAATGGCTCGTGGTTCCATGATGCTCCATTGTGTCACAATGATGTCCCTGGTTCCATGAGGTTCTGCTGCATCACAATGGAGCCTTTGTCCATGAGGTTCCACAGTGTCACAGTTGACTTCTTTGTTCCATGAGGCCCCACTGCCAGTAAATCTCCGAATTATCAGAATGAGACTCCTTAACACTAATTCTGTGTTAAAGAGCACATAATTTATTCAGGCCTGAGGTCCAACTGGGGGTAACTCCTACCCTTATGTGGGCACGTGATTCTACAAATGATGCTGAGGCAACAAGATAATGTTGTCCCATCATCTTTCGGTTCAGCCCCCCTCCTCCCTCCTTCCTTTTGATGCCTAGGCAACGAGATAATGCTTGAGCTATGCAAAAAGCTATGCTAAAGAAGTAGTTATTTGTTAACAGGGTATGTGAATGAAGCCTCTTTAGAAATCAGCAAATTTAGCAGAACAAACTATTTGAGCAGATAATCTTATTGAGCATGTACAGAAAATAGAGGTGAAAAGTTCAAGCCCGAGGAAGATTTATGAACCCTCATCAAAACGACCACCAGGAAGCAGACGACCATCTTGTGCAGAAACCATGCATGTGCTTACATAATCATGTAATCAGAAAACATGTTACAATATGAAGGTTAGGAGAATATAATGTGCACATTAAGTAAAAAAGCTAATACTGTGCTGTGACATGGTCTTCCTATGCTTGAGACATAATATAAGACAGACTCACTTGTGTTTCCTCAGACAAACAGCCTCATTTATTGTCTCCAACACCCTTTTATATTCAAAACTCCTGGTGCTTCACAGACATTGGTCTAAACTCTATGCCCCACAGACTCTTAACCAGTCAAATGCTTGGATTTTAGGAGAGTTCCCATTGGCTGTGAGCTTCTGTCAGTCAGCCCAGAGGCTGGTTCATGGAGCTGAGCTGGGCTGCTTATTATAACTTGATTAATGCTAATGCTACATCTCACCCTGTTTCTTTACTAAAAATTGTGATCTGTTCTCTGTCATCTATTTGTAGGAGTCCCTAGCAAACAGGGTGACAGAAACAGCAGGGTTTTCATTTTTGTGACTTACATATTAGTGAAGGTGCAGTATACTGGTTTAGAGTCCATAGGTAAGAATTTCTTAATGTTTAGGTAACAAATTATAGCTTATTTTAACAACAACAAGAAGCCACTTAACTCCTAAAACTGTTGAAGAAAGTCTAACTACTAGAGAAAACAATTTGTAAACAGAAAACAGTCAGTAAACATGAAAAATAGTTTGTAAACAAGGCTGTAAGTTATACCTTAATTCTGAACTGGAATTAGAAAACCTAGAAACATTCAACTTTGGTACAAGCTTAACAAATAAGGCAATTACTAAATGAGCAGAGTCCTTATATGAACTGTTATTTCCAGAGTCCCAGATTTCTATGAGGTAGTTACTTATTGCTATGGTTACATGGCTTTGTAATGTCTGTTGGTTTTGGTAGCTGAATATCATAGGGTTATTTACTATTATATTATTTACCTAAGACTCAAAGAAGGGGATGTACCCTCACCCCAACCCCCTTCCCCCCCCCCTTTTTTTAAACAAACCTTTATTAATATCTAATTCAAGAAGAATTTTAACAAGAATAATAGTGCAACCCATTTATCACTTAAAGAAAAGCCCAACACCCAGAATAGATGAATTTTAACTTTTAAAATTATGAAAAGTGGTAGAAATTCAGTTAAAGAACTTTGTAACTGAAATTTGCCTATGATAAATTGATTTTGTTATGAGTATCGTAGCGGATATCCCCTGGATCTTACCCACCCTTCTTGAAACAATGCAATAATAATTACTAGGAGTATTAAAAAGATACATAATAACACATAATAATAATTACTTGGAGTATTAAAAAGATACATAATAACACACTAAATTATTCCTCGATGAACAGCAATAATTGTCTGAGACAGAAATGCAACACTTTACTAACTATAGGGTTATTGATTTTGGTCCTAACAATCCCAAAAATCCACAATGAATATTGTACTATGAGCTCCAAGGCATATCTCACAAACAGTTGCACATTTTTGTAAGTTTTGTATGGTAACCCCTCAGTTCTTCCATTAGGTTTTGGAACATGACAACTCTGATTTATCAGGGGTTAAAGTGGTTGTGAGGCTCTTGAGAGGTGGAAACTTTGTGTCTATTTTGTTCATCATCCATTTATAGAGGAAAGCTGGCTTTCCCTCACCGGGCTGGATGAAAGAGTGTGTTGGTTTTAGTTGCTTTGAGACGGTTATCCCATATGTCCGACCCATTTCTGCGGGCAGACTCGACTGTTTCTGCTCCCACAGCTCCAAATCTTTGCACGCGTTTTTCCACTGCTTTTAGGTTGGCAACGTCCTCGCAAAGGTTTTTCCCATGCGCTACTTCCGGGTTCTACGTTTGCAGTCCTTAGTGGTGACATTATCAGACCCGCCCATGGAGGCAGGACTGGGGTAGGTAGGACTTCGCCTGCTGGAGGCACGGCTGTGTTCTCTGGGGTTCGGCTTGGGTGCGGGCCCCCGCCCCCTGACGCAGGCTGGATGGGGGGTGCAGGCAGCCCCAGCGAGGATGGTGGGGGGGCGGTCCCGGTGACCGGATGATATTTCAGGGCTGTTGGGGCTGCACAGCCCGCTGGAACCATGGTGATCGTCATCCCGACGCCTTCCTGAGCATTGCCAGCAGTCACGGCGCAGACAGGCTCGGGATGATCTCTGCTTCTTGGGATTTCCCCACCCCCCAGGGTCGTGCCGTGTTCTACAGTCACGGGGAGGGTGCCCCGCCGGCAGCACGTCCCAGTGTGGGCTGGCCTTGCACGTCTACTCGGTGGGAGATACCCTCTCAGGCTGAGTCATGGTCACAGGCTGCGTCCCTGAGGCGGCGGCGAAGTCTGAGCCCCTGCAGCAGCTCTGGGGGTCGGGAAATATTTTCGAGGGACTGGTGTGGGACGCCCCAGCTCCACATGGCACTTTAGCCTGGGCATATCCCCGCTGCTGCTCGGGACGCCCTCTCCATCTCTCTGCGCGGCGGTGCCCATCTGTGCAGGGGGGCTGCGGAGGACGGTTCTCCCAGGAGCAATGCCGATGTGGGGGGGTTATTCAGTGCAGCCCGGCATGTGAGGCAGCATGGCCGGCCATTGTATTACGCCACGTGCTCTTCGGGCTTTGAAAGGTCCGCATTCCCCCTGAAAACTCCTCCGGTGTGTTTTCTTCTCCATATTTTTCAATATTTATTAGTCTTATTAAATCTAAAACCTGCCTCCATGGTTTTATAACTATTACTGCGTTTTCATCACCTTTGGATGCTCCTTGCAGGATAATTATACCCGTATGTTACCAGATATTAGAGTCAAAAGCAGTCTTTTTAGTTAATTTAAGTCTGTAGCATTCCAACCAGTTAATTAGTGCACAATCTATATCCCATGCCACAAAGGAAGCCTTCCATACCTTTAAGATGGGATTTTCCTGCTTTAAGATAAGGTTTCCCATGTCTCCCATGGGGTTTTTCTCCTATTTTCAACTTCTCCAGTTTCCTTTCTACACAACCCTTTGACTGTGATTTTACACAACCTTTGTTGCAAAATTAGCACCTGCAGCCTTTGCTGCCTAATTTTGAGCTCTTTCCAGCCTCTTTCAGCTTTTCGCTCTGTCTCTCTTCACAATTCCACGGGGTCCTTGGACTGTTAAATCCTCACATTGTGGCACCACCTGTGACATGGTCTTCCTATGCTTGAGACATAACATAAGACAGACTCACTTGTGTTTCCTCAGACAAACAGCCTCATTTATTGTCTCCAACACCCTTTTATATTCAAAACTCCTGGTGCTTCACGGACCTTGGTCTAAACTCTATGCCCCACAGACTCTTAACCAGTCAAATGCTTGGATTTTAGGAGAGTTCCCATTGGCTGTGAGCTTCTGTCAGTCAGCCCAGAGGCTGGTTCATGGAGCTGCTTATTATAATATATATTATAGATATATAACATGGAGCTGTTTAATATAATTTGATTAATGCTAACTCTACACTGTGTGAAGAATGGCTGAGTGAGCTTGTGGTGGAGCTATCCCTCTCACTCCTGGCGCTGAATAAACTAATACCTGCTTTATAGGCCTTATACTATGGACTACTGTTTTCTTGCCTACTTTTCAGGCATCACTGGTGACAGCCCTGGCCCCTTTTCCCTGTGAGAGGTTATGGGGTTGATCTTGTGTAACATCCTTTGGTAGAGGCTGTAGCTCCAGGTGGACTGGGGGGATACTGGGGGACAGAGACAGGGAATGTGAGAAGGGCTTCAGCTGCAGTTCCCACCTCATCCGTCACTAGCAGTTCCATACTGGGGAAAGGTCCTGTGAGTGTCCTCAGTGTGGGAAGAGGTTTTGGAGCAGCTCCCATCTCCTCCTGCAGCAGAGGATTCATATATAGGAGAAGTCTTTCCGCTGCCCTGACTGTGGGAAGGGCTTCAAGCACAACTCCCAAGTCATCACCCACTGGCGCATCCACACCACGGAGAGGCCCTATGAGTGTGAAGAATGTAGGATGAGCTTCAGCTGGAGATCCAACCTGATCCACCACCAGAGGATCCACACCAGGGAACAGGCCTACAAGTATCCCCGGTGTGGGAATAGCTTCTCCAGGAGTTCTCACTTGACCAGACACCAACGGATCCACTGGTAAGGGAAGCCCTGCAAGTTCCCTGACTGTGGGAATAGCTTCATGGACTGCTGCAACTTCATTCCCCATAGGAGGACCCATGTTGGTCAGAGCCCTGGTGAGCCACATTCCCTGTCGGGAAGATACCTGTCTGGTTATCCTTTTGGTTTGGCCCTAATTTTCTTCTGATTTATCTTCATTCCTTAAAAACACCTGAAACAGGACTAAAAATAATTCATCAAAGCAGTCTAACGTCCCACCATTTCACAGGTATTTGAGGGGGAATTTAGGGGTTTGGGACCTATTCTGGAGGATTTGTGGGTTCTTGGGGGATTTCAGGTGGTGGTCTTCATCTCTTTGCATTCCAAAAGCCAAGATGGATTGATCTGTCACCTAAAAACTACTCAATCCCACTGAAAACAACTCAATCTTACCCCAAAAGGGCTCAATCCCACCTCAAAATGCCTTGTTCCCACCTCAAAAAATCTCAGTCCCCTCCCAAAATTACTCAATTCCATAGCCGCCTGGGTGAGATGGGGTTGGAAGGAGATTGGGAGAAGTGGTATCCAAATTTGAGGATGTGGAATCAGGATTGTGTGGGTCTGGGTGGGTGGGATGTATTTTGATAGTATAGAAAACTTTCAGAATTATTGATTTCTGTCCCAATAATTTTCTATCACTTACAGTTTGTTTTTCAGAGTGCCACCTTCTCAGATGATTTTGTTTGTGTCCTCCTTTCTTTCCTGCCTTTCTTTGCCACTCTGTTTCTCTCACAGAGTCTTTCTTGACCCAGGGCAGCTCCTACCAAACACCCTCCCCTGATTTAATTCCTAATCCATGCTAAAAACACCATGGGTGGAGTTATGAAGGCTGGCAGTGAAATGTCATTGTAAGATCTTGCTCCACTTGGCTTTTGGCTCCTTCTTAAGAGCTTTGCCTTCAAGGGCAGGAACATCTTTTCCTTGCTGGGAATTGGAATTCCAGACTCTGCGGGAGTGTGTCACAGATCCCAGAGGGGTATTCCCAAGGCTCCCAGGGAATCAATTGTGGTCCTGCCGTGCCTCCCAAGGAAACTGTGCAGGGGCCAGGGACAAGGTCCACCAGCTCTGTCGGTTCTGCGGTGCCTCAATAGCCCCTGGTTCCATGACTTTCTATACTTGGTTCCTTGGTTCCAACGATGCCCTGCTGTGTCACCATGGATATTTAGTGTCATGAAGTTCTTCAGTGTCACAATAGCCTACCTCGCTCCATGAGCTTCCACAGTGTCAAAATGGACTCCTTGGATGGGCAGTGTCACAATGGACCATTGGCTTCATGCAGACCCACTGTGTCACAATGGACTTCTGAGCTCCATGAGGTTCCAGTGGTGTCACCATGGTCTCCTTGGATCCACAGTGTCACAATGGACCACTGAATCCACATGGCCCTGATGTGTTACAAATGGCCCCTTGGTTCCATGGAACCCCAGTATCACAACTGACTCCTTGCTTCCACGTGGCCCTCTCAGTGCCAAAATGGCCTCTTCATTCCATGAGGAACACAAAAGTTTTGTAGAAACATTGAGCAATACCTGCTTAACACACCTGGGAACATCTGTTTGCATTCAAAAGAGAGGTTAAAGGTGAGGATGGCACCAGCAGCTCCCATCTGCAACAGAGATCCAGGGAAAAGGACAGGGACAGAGAATTCAGCTGAAAGACTCAGAGAATTCTGCTTACAGAGATCATTTCTGGTCACACTGTCGCTTGTAGAGAGGTGACATCATTCCAGGCACCTTGTACTGAGCATGTGGTTCCTGAGTGGGGTTTGTGGTTTAGGAAACTTGCTCAGGCTTTTCCATTCCTTCCTTACAAACAGGAAAACTTCTCCCAGGACTGTGTGCAGACACAGCCCTGAGGAGAGCAGTGGGCTGGGACACAGAGCTGCAGAGCTCCCCACTGGGATGTCAGTCCCAGGTGGACAATGTCATGGTGAGGCTGGAGGTGAGGAGCAGGTTACCGTCCAAACAGGGTCAGCCCACAAGGGGCTCATTCTTCTACATGCCAAGAACTCTTCAGCATCAAGATCACCTGGGGAATGCTCCTATCCCCTCTTCTCTGAACTGGAAAGTAAAGAAATACTCACTTGATTAAAGAAAAAAGTAATGATGTGCAATTTGAAATCTTCCTCCTTACAAGAACTCCAAACTGACTCCAATCAGCTGCACAAGCCCTGGAGACTTGAAGACAATTGAAGGAAGACAAAGAGCCCCCAAGGGCTTTCTGTATTTTCATAAGCCCCGTGGTGGATTAGGGGCTGAGTCCAGGATCCTCAGGCACTGAGAGAAGGTTGAAGAAGCTGCTCAACGAGTCAGCAGCAAAACTCCAAGTCCTGTGGAGCATCAATGAGCCCCACTGAGGGCAAGGACTGCCAAAGCCTCCCCAGGGAGTGGTGAGAGCAGGTGCTTGAGGCCAGGGTTGCAGGGAGCCAAAGGCTCTGAGCAGGGAACTGCAATGCTGAGCCCTGGCTTGATTGGAGGAAGCAGAAAGGACAAGCCTTGAGCCCAGGCCTGGGACAGCGGGGCCTGTCCCTCATGAGTGGCTCGAGGCTGTTTGTGGGGCAGTGAAATGTGAGGGGCAGGAAGGACAAATGTCCAAAAACTGCAACCCCTGCCAGCCTCCTCAGAGAGGGGTGGGGAAGGACAAAAGTGCAGCCCCTCAAAAGAAAGTTCCTTCTGTGGGACCTCCAGAGGCACTGCCTGAGCTCAGGGGACAAAGGCCCTGGGTGCCTCTGGCCCTCCAGCCCTGCCCGCCCTGCCCAGCACATGGCCATCTGTCCTGCAGTCTGTGCCACCCTGTGCGTGCTGCTACTCTGCCCTGGTCAGCTGCCCACGCCCATCTTGCTGTCCCCCCCAGCATTTCTCACCCAGCATTTCTGTGCCCTCCCTGGGCTCCCTGCAGCCAGTGCTGACGGCTCCTGGCACACAGAGCCAGGGCTGGCTCCTGCCCAAGGGGCTTTGTAGCAGGGTGGTGGCTGGGATTGCTTCTGACCTCAGCAACTGCTCCTGGGATTCCTGGGGTTCCATGGAAACTGAGCATAGCAACACTGCTGTGCATTGTCCCTGCTGAGGCTCAGACACTGTCGGGGCACATTCCCTGGCTGTAGGATTTGTGCCCAACCCAAGCACTGCACTTGCGTATCCAGCATTGCTTTCCAAGAAAAACAGGGGAAGGAAAACTGTGTGTAGCTCATGGTATTTTAGTGTGTCTAAAACTTGCTAAGTCATAGATCTTATAGGTGAGATCCATTTGTAATTAATGGGATGGAGAAGTAGTGTAACATGGAAAAGGGGAGCATATAAATAAATAGAGGAAAACATCTCAGTTTGTTTCTTTCCATTTTCATTTCACTTCTGGAAAGCTGTTTCAGTTTCCCAGTTTCTTCTCCACAGTCCTGTCTGCTCTTTTCAAAAACCTTTCCTGGAGAACAAAGTTGAGCTTCTGTCACAAGATGTGCCACCAACTGCAGCTCCTCTTGGCTTTCCACACTGTGAGTGCAGCACAACTTCTGCAGCAAAGCAGGACAAATGTCTGGATTACTTGACAACTTTTCCTTTCTTTTCCTTGTGGGCTGGGCAGTTGTGCTATTGGTGAAGTTTTCATTATAACTGTTCTAACACAAGAAAATAGGAGATGGTACCAGGACTTGCTGGGTAATGCAACCCTGACTGAATGCAGAGAAAGGATCTCCAGGACACTGGGATCATCCTGGGCTGGGCTCAGGTTCTGTGATGGCCTCTGTACATTGATTCTATTTCAACAGCACCAGTGACAGGGCTGTGTTTGAGCACTCTGAATGTGGCTGGTGTGGCTTTAATTCCCTCGACTTAGTGCTCAGAGACTTGTGAGCATTTCAAGATCTGCTAATCATGATGCCTGTGACAAAAACACCAAGTTCACCATCACAAAAGCACAGTGGGTAGCATGGATTGAAAGAGGCAATTGCAGTTGTGCTGATAAAATTCAGGTGGCAACCAGAAGAAGGACAAGAGCAGCCATGATCTACTATTCTCAAGGCAAAGACAACAACAGCCTTCTGCTGTCACCTCGGGGTGAGTAAAACAGTGCTGAAAACAGTGCTGGAACCTGATCCTTTCTTTCTCTGAGGGCTGGGTCAGGGCAGCACAGGTGGGCCCTGAGGAGTCAGGGCTGTGTGTGGGCGCTTGTTGCTGTACTCCAGAATTCAGCTGGAAAAAGCCCCTGGGAGCCGAGGCAGAAGCAGGTGGAAAGGGGCTGGCGCTGCTGCTGCTCCTGGCCGGGAGCCCCGGCTGCGCCCCCTGCGCTGCGGCTGCTGCTGCTGCCAGAGCCGGGCGGGACTACTCAGGGACAGGGAACGGACACGGGGGGACAGCAAAGGCCTGGTGGCTGCAGGGATGGTGGCATTCAGGCCAGCGCCAGCACAGAGCTTCAGCCTGCAATTAATGCTGGGGAAAGGTTCCATTTCAGCCTTTCTTTACTTGTCGCTGTGAAATTAAAGAAGAACAAGCAGGGCCCAATTCCTCTCCCTTTGGGAGGAGCCCTGTGCCTGGGGCTGCGAGGGGCTGTGAGGGGCCGTGAGGGGCTGTGAAGGGGCCATGAGGTGTTGTGAGGGGTGATCAGGGCCGTGAGGGGTCATGAGGGGCTGTAAGTGGCTCTGAGGTGCTCTGAAGGCCATAAGGGGCTGTGAGTGGCCCTGAGCTGCTATGAAGGCCATGAGGGGCTGTGAGGGGCCCTGAGGTCCTGTGAAGGCCCTGACAGGCTGTGAGGGGCTGTGAGAGGCCATGAAGGGCCATGAGGGACTGTGGAAGTTGGGAGGGGCTATGAGAAGCCATGAGCTGAGGGACCATGAGGGAGTGTGGGGGTTGTGAGGGAAAGTGAGGGGCCATGAGGGCTGTGATAAGCCATGAGGAGATGTGAGGGGAAATGAAGAGCCATGAAGGGCCATGAGAGATTCTATGGGGCCATGAGGCAGGCCTGGCAGGAGAGGGGTCCCACCATGTCCCCCGGGCAAGGCAGCCATGAGGGGCTGTGAGCGCAGATATAGTAGCAGAGCAGGCTTGGGACACCTCTGGGAGGGGATGAGATCCTTCTCCAGCTCCAAACCACACCAAACCCACCATTAACAGGATTTTCCATCTTTAGAATCCACTGGCAATTTGGAGTTGACTGTACAGTTTAATTCCGGTGGGAAAAGCAAGGGAATTTTCCTAATGAGTTACGTCCAGCCATTGTTAATAATGTCTAAGATTTAAAAGTCTTAACAATGAAAAGTAATACTCATAAATAATAATAAGAAGAAACAACCCCCAAATTCCAACATGCAGCACCACACCAAAATCATAATTTTTCTTTGCTATCACAAGGTTCATGAAAACAAATCCTGTTAACTTTCTCCACCTCACATCTTCCCTTCCAGATAAATAAGGCCATTTGCAGTATTTAATACAAGTTGCAATTGAGGGCTGGGGGAAAGAAAGGGTAGACACTACCAATTTCTATGTCAAACCCAGCAGGCCAACTCCAAAGTACAGAGAATAAAATGAAATGGGGGCAGGGGCTGGTCAGATGTTTCTTTAAAGGATCACAAAATCACCTCTGTGGTATTCACATGCCCTAAGAGAGACTTAGCTTCTCAGGATTCTCCTGAGAGAAGCAGAGAAAAGAATGATCAAAACAATTCTTATCTCATTTGCTGCTCCTGTATTTGTGCCCATGTGGAATGTGTTCTGGAGATTGTTTACCCGAGGTGATTGCTTGATTAGATTCTGGTGATGGTGTTTTGGATTCATTGACCAATTGGATCCACATGTGTGTATTGGGACTCTCGGGCAGGACTCTTGTGCAGGAGTCCCGGGTTTTCCAGTTAGTTAGTTTGTGATAGTTCTCATTAGTGTAATATAGTTATAGTATAATATAGTGTAATAAAGTAATTAATTAGCCTTCTGATATCATGGAGTTCTGCACATCATTCTTCCCAGACGTTGGGCATCGTAGCGCCAATACACCTCCAAGTGAACAGGAGGGGAAAATAAATCCCTATAAACCACCCTGTGTGTTTAGGGACTCAGCTGTGAGGAGCTGGACATGGACAGAGGCATCTGGAACAGTTCTTTCTTCAGGCTGAGCTTTTCAGCCAGGCCCTGAAATCAATCAAGTGTTTTCCCAGAGGATTCCATGGTTGCTAACCACCCCTCAAGATGTGGCTCAAAGGAGCACAGAACCTTTTTCAATCTCAGGAGAGCAGAACAAAGGACAAGAGATACCCAATCCAGAGCTGTGTTTAAAAACCTGGAAAATAAAAATCAATTGAACTCTGAAGCCCAGCTGTGGGCCCTGGAATTCAACGGAAAACTGGAAAGGCTTTTTACAAGGACTGACAGTGAAGAGCTAACAGATTAATGTGTGTGGCATTTCGAGAGGCTTCCAATTTTCTACATTTTTCGTTGAACTGTTGAACTTTTTCTTTGCCTCCTCTTGCACTAAAGGAGCCTCATTTCACCAGCCAGGAAGGCAAAGCTTATTCCTTATTCCTGGCCGCGTGGACTGGTGCTGTCCATGCAGCATTTCCATCCCTCCCATGGCCTCTTCCCTCAGAGTCCCCAGCAGCAGCTGCTAGAACAGCACATGGAAGCTGCAGATGGAACTGCTGCCCAGCCCAGCCTGAAGCTAAACAAGGATCCTGCTGACAGAAACCCCAATATTCCCGCCCTGCAAACACTTCCCTATCTGTTTTGCCCGTTCCATGCAGACATTGCAGGAAACATCCTGTCTTTCCTTTGGGGCAAGGCCAGGACCCCAAATTCACAGGCAAAATGCTGGATTCTGGCCTCTTTCTGCATCTGGTGAGATGGGGCTACAGCATTGAAGTACAGAGAAATTCACTGTACTTCATCCTCCTGCAGGGTGCGGAGGTTCAGGGACATCACACCATGACCAATATGATCCAGTGAAGCCAAATTTATTATCCCTAAAAAGACTGTATTTATAATAAATCTCTACTGTCCACACGTCTCTAGCTAATACCTCTAGCTAGGTTAATCCTAGCTGATTGGATCACCTAATTTTTCACGCGTCTTGCTGTGGTCGTCTGGCCCACCCATGACTCACTTTTTTCTTACTTTCCCAAGCTTGCTGACAAACTTGCTGAGTCCTGATGACTCTTCTTCTTGTATCTTTTTCAAGGATATACTGACCCCATTTCTGAATATGTCCATTATTCATTGTTTTGAACATGTCCATTGTCCATTATTACAAGCAGGCTGGACTGTGCATCGTCTGACTATGGCCATTGTCTAGCAAGAACTCCTCAATCTGCAAAAAACTTTCAACAAATCCCCGGTTTTGTTTTTGCACAAGCCAGACTGATTTAAAAGCACGGTCAATTATTTTTTGCACACAGCGTAGTAAGCAAGGCACTATAAGCAGAACTGAAAAAAGAATATGAAGTATCATAATGCCAAAGCGTACTAAGTCCTTCAGCCAGCCTGTTATTCCCCAGGATTTTAGCCACTCATCAAAAGAATTCTCAACAACTGTGAGCTTTTTCATATTCTCCTTAAGCAATGACAGTTTTTTGTGAATAGATTCAGACTGGTCAGAGAGATTCATGCAACACATCCCTTCAAAATCTTCACACCCATGTCCTTGTGCTAGCAACAAAAAATCTATAGCAGCCCTATCCTGTAACACAGCCTGGCGTATGCTACCTACATCAGTAGTAAGCTCATTCAGTATTCATTTCAGATGTAATGTTAATTT
Organism: Agelaius phoeniceus; assembly: GCF_051311805.1. NCBI lineage: Eukaryota > Metazoa > Chordata > Aves > Passeriformes > Icteridae > Agelaius > Agelaius phoeniceus. The sequence continues at coordinate 601,990 of NC_135287.1, forward strand.
GTTTTCCTCTCCAACAAGCCAATTGTTTTAATTGTGTAAGGGCCTGTGATGAAGCTATTCCTGGTGTAAAAAGTGATGCGAGTATAACCGAAGGCCTATTCCACAATTCTACATTATCCTTACAGTCTGAGCCTAATAAATGCACACTACGTTTTGGATGTTGGAATTTGTGCCTGATATCAAGCATCTGTTGAATGCTAGAGGCAAACAGTGTCAATTTCCCAAAATAGCACAGTCTTCCTAATGCTTTCTGAGGAATTGCAGGCCAAGCTCTATCTCCACAAAGGAGAAAAATTCCAGGAGGTAACATGCTTGCTGATTTTTGTTTTAAGGATACAGACCATGCCCAATTGGCACAGTATGCCGTGGTATTGTAATACCACAAAGAAACAGGAGATATCCAAGTGCTATCATCTCCAGGTTTTCCTGACTTCTCCCTTATCAGCCCTTTACCTTTGTAGTACTCAAAGAACAAACAATAATTTCCTGGCACTGATCCCAGAATATCCAGTTCCTGTCGTTCCTGACTTGCAGTATTTAAACCTTGAGTGATTGTAAATGCCTGAGCTCCTAAAGGATTTCTAGGGATTTTTTGTTTTTCACACCAATTTTCTGTGATCATCTTATTTTGATTAGTACGCGAATTTGACCAGGCCTTACTTAAGTTGCCATAAATTTGAGCTCTGGTCCAATTTCTGAATTCTTCCATTGAGTCTAAGAGAATTCCAATTAAACAGGTGTGAAATGGAAGCTAGCATAGCTAGTGATAAGCAGAAAGATTCTTGCCCTGTTCTGTTAGCCCATGTAACCCACATGTTAGCTCACTGATCTATATTGTATACTCCCTGCATTTCCTTAATCACTACACTGAGCAACATTGTCAATATTTGCCAGACTGCTGCCATTGTTGCTGTTGTCCATCACGCCTGTGCTTTGCCCAAATTGCTTTAGCCTGTTCCCACTCAAAATCTCTAAAGTGATGTATTTGTGGTATTGCTATTCCTGCTCCATATTCAGTAGCAATTATCTTGCTCTCTAGTACAATTTGGTTTACTATAGCAATTAAAGCAAGGTTAAACTGCACCCACAGTAACAATCTTTGCTCATATACTTCTATCAAAGGTACATCCTGGAGAAAACTCTGATATCCTCCTGAGTTATGCCCTAAAAATTTAGCTAATGCTACTTTTGGGGTAATAATGTTAAGTATGTGAAAGCAGTTACTGCATATTAGGTTAATAGGCCTAAATTTTTGCTTTTTCCCTCGAACTACTGCTAAATTATGTTCTTGATGAACTTGTCACCAGGTTTTTAAGTTACACTTTATACAATGAGCCTTAAGCCACAGTTTACATGCACAACCATGCAGATAACAAGCATTTTCTATCTGATTTACAACTTGTGATGAAAATGAAGGTAAAAGAAGTCTGTGTATATCTAACCCATGTGTATTAAGCCTATGTGGAGTTGCTGGTACTCCCTCAGCATACAGCAAACTTGATAGATATTCCGACTGTTGTTCAGCTGTTAGGTGCTGAAGAATCGGATTCAGGGCTGTCTGGAATCAGTGCTTTTGCCGATTCTCCGCCTCTGGACACGGCATGGGTTGATGATGGTGGTTTCAGATAGGGCTTCACCCACTTGGCTGGAATCCAATGAATGCCTTTATCTGTAAGTAAGCACATATAACCTCTTCCTATTAATTTTACTGTAGCTGGTCCTTCCCATACCTCTGTTTCTGGACTTTTGAACATGACCTGAATACCATCAGGCAATTCCTCACTTGGATTACGTGTGAGGGCATGATGCACAAGAATAGGTGCATCTTCCCTATCTCCTGTTCTAAGGTAATTAAGCACAAAAATGGCTTTAGCTGTTTTTTCCTCAGGGGATAACCCTGTAGTTCTCCCTTTTTGTTTTTGCAGCATGCCCTTGAACGTCTGATGGGCACACTTAATAATTGCCTGACCAGTAGGATTGTGAGGAATCCCAGTGTCATGTCGAATGCCCCATAAATTACAGAAACATTTGAATCTTAAGGAACAGTAAGCAGGACCATTATCAGTATTAATTGCTAAGGGAAATAGGTATCAATACAAACATGTACAAACTTTTTCTGACCAAATTCTGCTACAGGAGTTCCATCCATTTGCCATAATTGCAAGGGTTGAGTACCCCTAGGGTTAACACCAGTGCCTAAACCAATGCCATCTCATTGACAATCAGGACAAGATCGCACAATACCAGAAGCATCAGTAAGGGGAATACCAAATTGTTTAACCAACATTTTTGCAGATTGATAAATAAATGCATGGGAAGTTTTAGCTTGCTGAAATTTATCAGTTTGACATTGGCCAGACAGTGGCTACTAACTGATCAGCTTGAGTGTTACTTTCAGACAGACCAGGGAGAGCTTGATGACTACGAACATGAGTAATAAAGTATTCCTGCCCTCATTGATTTAGGTTTTTAAGCAATTGGCTTAAAAGGGAATACAAATGCTCATTACTCACCTCCTTTAAGTACTGCTCTTTCAAGGCGTTGGACACAGCTAACTACATAAAGTGAATCAGAAACAATGTTAATGGCCTCATTATTCCAATTTTCAAAAGCCCAAATCACAGCTTTCAATTCTAGTGTCTGCAACGTATCTTTTACCTCTCCAAAAATGGCATGCTTTTTCCACACTTTGTCTTGCTGCCAAGCGCAGGCAGCCTTTTTTGACTTTTTACTTGCATCTGTAAATACTGTCTGCCCAGACATCGGACAGATCTCCAGGGTCTGTCCTCCAGACGCTGATGCTCCAATAAAGATAACACCCGGTGCCGTGGATAAGTATTGTGAACTTTACCATCATATCCAGCCAAAGCTGTCTGTAAAGAAACAGAATGCCTAATTCCCCATTCAAGATACCAGTTAGCCAATGGTACTACAATTGCATATGGTTCATGTCCCCAGATTTCCAATATTCTCCCTCTGCCTTTCATAATCAAATGAGCAAAAAGTTCCAGTCGAGTGGTAATAGTTCTAAATTGTTTTACAGGTAAAAATACCCATTCCAAAATAACGAAAGGATTAGCCCAAGTTTTAACCCATTGACAAATCAAGGCGAGAGGATGCTTGGCATAATTGTCATCCTCCTTGCTCTGATTGATGATCATCAATTGAACTGGAACATCCTTGATCAGACAATGTGCAACCTTTGTGGCAATGTGATCCAAGGCCTGCTGTTGTTTTTTATCCAGGGTCCGGCATTCATCTGCCCGAGTTGAGGTACCTAGTAACTGTATTAATGGTTCAAGTTCTTCGTTAGTTATCCCACAAATAGTTCTAATCCATTGAATATCCCCCACTAACTTCTGGACATCATGTACAGTTTTAATCTCAGTGGTAATGGTGAGTTTCTGTGGTTTCACTACAGACTGATCTGCCACCCAAGATATTTCCAAGGAGCAGAAGATTGCACCTTATCAGGAGCAATTTTCAAACCCCTTTCCTCTAGCAAAACTGTCATGGTTTTTAGAACAGTTACAGAGTCTAATTGTTTTTCAGCAACTAATATATCATCCATGTAGTGATAGATGATATACTCAGGAAATTGCTGCTGAACAGGTTCTCATGCCCAAGCGACATAAATTTGACACATCATAGGGGAGTTTTTCTTGCCTTGTGGCAAACAAACCCCTTCGTACCTTCTGTAGAGTTCTGCCTTATTGATAGATGGAACAGAAAAGGCAAAATGACTCATGTCATGTGGATGCAAGGGAATGGTGAAACAACAATCTTTGAGATCAATAGATTCCATGACTCAGGTATCATAGTAGGAGATGGAAGACCAGGTTGCAAGGCACCCATACTTAGCATTACTGCATTAACAGCATGTAAGTCATGTAGTAACCTCTATTTCCCACTCTTTTTCGGGATGGCAAAAATTGGAGTGTTCCGAGGGCTAGTGGATGGCTTTATGTGCCCTTCCTCAAGCTGTTCTTGCACTAATTGTTGGATTATGAGCAGCTTTTCCTTTGACAGCGGCCATTGATCAATCCACACAGGTGTATCAGTGGTCCAGCTAATTTTGAGGATCAGCTGCCCCTCAGTGGCTGCTGCTAAAAAGGCTGCATAACAATGGTAGCTTTTAGTAGACTTAACAGATCCCTACCAAGCAAACCTAGTAAAGTACCAGGAGTTTGCATGACATAAGGCCTTGTAGACACATTCACTCCATCTGGGAAAGTAAAAGCAATTACTTCCCTGCTCATCTGAGTTGCCTGAGTCCCTCCAATACCTGCAATGCCTAAATTAGGATCTACAAATGCGCAATTTTTTGGCCATATTGTGTTTGAAATGATGGTTGCATCTGCTCCAGTGTCAATTATGAGTTTCTTAGTAATAGAATCACCATTAGGATGTGTCAGGGTTAACTGTTTGTCTGGTTTACCTCTTGTGATGTCCATGGCCCAATATACTTCTGGTTTACCTGTGGAACCAAAGCTTCCTGTTCTCTGTTCCTTGTAGCCTGTACAGGGGACACAAGACTTAAAAGGAACAATCTGAGCAATTTGTGAACCTTTGGGAATAGATACAGGATGGAAAAATGTTCAAACCATAATTTTAACGACCCCTTGATAGTCTGCATCAATTACCCCAGGAATTACATCCAATCCCTTTTTACTGGCAGATGATCTCCCTAACAGAAAGGCACTAAGCCCATCCCCCAAGAGTCCTTTTACATTAGTATCTATCAGGTGTACAGCAGAGTCTGTGATGGTGACATCTACTGCAGTTTCCACATCCACTCTGATGCTTCCAGTAGTTGACAATCTGAGTGAGTAAAGTCCTCCTCCTCCTCCATGGGAGGCTGAGCTATCCAAGCAGCTCTCCATACATTTTTTGTGACGCCTGGAGAGAAGGCTTTCTGAGACCCGTTTCCCTGGAACTGACATTCTTTAGTATTGTGGTTATCTTTTTTGCAGATAGAACAATTTTTTTTTCATAGTTGCAGAGTGACACTGACTCCTAACATGTCCGATTTTACCACATCCAAAGCACTTAATGTTCTTTCCTTTGGCGCTCTTTTGCAGTTTAGAAAGTAATGGTTTTACTGCATCCTGTACTGCAGCAGCTCCATAGGCTGCTTTTTCTCTCTCTGTAGTTCTAGCCATTAGTTCCAGCATTTCTGTAACAGCAGCTCCCTTCCTTAATGTTCCCAAAATCTGCCAAGTTTTATCATTAGCATTGTCAAAAACAAACATATTAAACAATTTTATCTTTGTGTCTGAATCCAAATCAGGATGATCATAGATAGCTTCATGCGATCTGTCTACAAATTTATCAAAGTCCTCATTAATTCCTTGGCAAATCTGTGTAAAAGACTCAGTACATAACCCATCTGGAAGTGCAAGGATAGCATTATATGCTAGTTGTTGGCTCATCTGTAAGACTTGATCAATGCTCCTAGCCTGGGCAGTGGCAGTAGCCCAGGGCCCTTGGCCAAGTAGCTGTTGTGCTGTTAAACCATACAGAGGATCACCCTGAACTCTAGGTCTTGCTGCTTCCTGAGCACACTTTTTCTCCCAGATTTTATGAAACATCACCTGCTGATGGAGTGGCATTATAAGTCTTACTGGGGTATACACATCAGCTGGAATAAATGTGTTAGATGTAAAAATATACTGTAGAAGTGACTGTGCAAGTTGGGATTTTAAACCAAATTGTGAAATTGCAGCTCTTAACCTTTCTAAAATCTTCCAATCGAAAGGTGTTTGCTCTGTTCCCCCTATGTTTTAATGGTTCTGCCCTGGTTCTTCTCCCCTCCCTCATGCTGTCCATTATCCCTAGTTGCTTAGTAACCATTGTATCTCTTTCTAGTTCCCTCCCCGGTTGCCGCAACAACCAATGTATCTTTTCTTTGAACTTCTCCTTGGTGCCCTGCCAGTCACTCTGCGCCCCCACCTCTTTCTCCAGAACCTTCTAGTCAGGGCGCAGGGTCACTGGCCTTGGGGCCAGGGCCCCTCCGTTGACTTGTTCCTATAGGTTTGTTTCTTATGTCAGTCTGTACCATCCCACTCCCTGTTGTAACCCCATTTGTCCAAGGACTTGCTCCTCCTCCACACCCCCTTCCCTTTATAAGTTACTGTTGCCCCGACCTCGGGGCTCTTCTGTTGCTGGATTCACTGCGATCCACATTAAACCCGGACTTACCCAACTGAAGAGTCCTCTCTTTATTTCCTGCCGGACACAGCTAGAAGCGGCCACGTCCAATCACAAGGAGGCACAGCTGCTACGGCACAGGGTGCTCTCCTTAGGTGCTGCCCTGAAGCACAGCTTCAAGGGGTAGTGCCCCCTGATCTGCTGGTGGTGCTGGCCTGCTAGCCTGGGCGTTTGAGGAGGTCGACCCTCCTCCTCTCTAGCCGCGCAGCCGCAGGCTCCGAAACTCTACCTGCAGCTTTAGTTACTACAGGAAAAGCCTCTACATCATTTGAGAGAAAAGTCCCTTCTACAATAGCTTCTGTAATAACTGCCTTCCACTTTCGTTTCTGAGCTGCTTCTATTTCAGGGTCACATTCCAACTCTAATTCCACATTTTTTACAGCATGAGAGGGAGGATTTCATTTAACCGGCTTGAATGCTGGCTCAGAGACAAACTGAGAGGGTGGTAACTGCTTTCCGGGTTGTCTGTCTGAACCTACTATCATTGGCAAGTCCATTTTCTCAAAAGAATAGTCTCTTTTGGGGACAACTGAATCCTTTTGTTGAATTACCAACTTTTGCAAATTGTCCACTAAAGATTTTAAACCCTCTTCAATAGAAGTATTATTCATAATAACATCTCTTTCCTTATCCTTTTCACTTACATCATGTTTAGTTTCTAAGTTACTGTTATCAACAGTTTCTTCACTCCGAGTACAACTGTCCTTTGCTCTGCAGACTAACCCCCCCCCCCGAAGAAGCAGCGGCTTCCTCATTCTCACTCTGAGCTGGAGGAGGAGTCAGTGTAATGCTCAGTTCTGAGCTGAGGGGTTGTGGGCTGCGTGTGGGAATATCTAAGGTGATAGAAAACAGTTGCTGAACTGAAGTTGCCAGAAGTGCCTGAGGCTGTTCTGATTCAGAGGCAATGGCTGCACAAGCTGCAGCAGCAGCTTTCCTCTCTGCCTTTAAGGCTTGCAACACCTCTATGACAGTTTTCCACAAAGTAGCATATTTAGATGCCTCTTTTGCCTCACTCCTGCCAGATGCAATACAGGCCCACAACATCCGCCCCACAGCTTCCCATGTCGAAATCTCAAAAGCAACCTGTGCTCCTGCTATGAGATTATGGTCCCAAACCCAGTGTAATAGTCCCTTCGAATTGGAAGCATTATACTTTTGTTCTCTCTTATAGAGGACATGTTGGAGGAGTTTCTGAACACATTCCCTTTCATGTTCAGACCTCATCTCCTCCCTGGCTGCTCACCTTGATCAGGCCGAGATTCAAGTCATCTACAACTGGAGCTCCAGTAACCTTTTCCTCTCCCTGGGGCAGTGAGGATACTTTCGACCGGCTTCTGTGCTCCTCGAGGGTTTGCTCCGATCCTCTGCACAGCAGCCAAATTGCTGACCTCAAGTCCCTTTAGTGCTACGACATTGGGCCTGCCTGTGTTCTCCACCAGAAATGCGGGGTGCGGAGGTTCAGGGGCATCACACCATGACCAATATGATCCAGTGAAGCCAAATCTATTATCCCTAAAAAGACTGTATTTATAATAAATCTCTACTGTCCACACGTCTCTAGCTAATACCTCTAGCTAGCTTAATCCTAGCTGATTGGATCACCTAATTTTTCACGTGTCCTGCTGTGGTCGTCTGGCCCACCCATGACTCACTTTTTTCTTACTTTCCCAAGCTTGCTGACAAACTTGCTGAGTCCTGATGACTCTTCTTCTTGTATCTTTTTCAAGGATATACCGACCGCATTTCTGAGTATGTCCATTATTACAAGCAGGCTGGATTGTGCATCATCTGAATATGGCCATTGTCTAGCAAGAACTCCTCAATCTGCAAAAAACTCTCAACATCCTCCAGCTTGCAAACCCAGCCCTTTGAAAGGGTTTTAATAAGGGACACAAGTAATAATACAAATAGGATTAATTTTAAACTGTTACCCTTCATTCTCTGCGGTAGATTCTTCTATTCTGTGCAATGGAACACATCTGCAAGTAGTGGGTCTGAAGCCTGCAGTAACAGAACAAAACAAAGCCAACCAGTTTTCCTTATGAAAACTGAAAGACATAATAAATAGTAAATGTGTTTTTCTCTTGAAAATATTTTTCAGGTAAACATAACATGTATAAGATATGGCAAATTCACACTATGTTAGTGTTTTAAAAATGGCAAGCAGGGGTTATTTTTTGAGGAATGTCACTTGAGTCAGGAACGGAAAAATAAGTGACACACTCCATGCATTTTCAGAAGGCATAAAAGCTTACTTTATTACAACCTCCCTATATTTATAACCATCATCATTCACCCAGAACCTGATTGGTTCTTAATAATACCTGTCACCCATTGGTTAATTCGGAACCACCCTTTGGTAAACCATTTTATGAGAAACAACTGTTGTTTAAAACACCAGCTGCAAGATTGTTTCAATCCTTACTCTCAGCCTTCTCAAAACTCCCCAGAACAATTCCTGGGAAAGTTTATCTGGCTTTCTCTCTCTGACCAGGCTGTCAGTATCCACAGAAGAAAGGTTAATTCTACTACCAAATTAAGTAGTTGAAGATATATTGAACTTGGCATTTAAAACCTGTCCATGGTGCCTGCCATGGGTCTTTGCCAGCTCCTCGTAGCCTGCAAGCAGCAACTGAAGAGCAAGAGCTGGCATGGAGGAGGCAGGACACATGGGTGCAGAGGAGATGCAGCACTTGAGGACAGCTTTTTGTTGTGCTAGTTAGGACTTTTTGAATAAAAACTCTATTAAACCTCAACTCCCTTGCAAGTTTCCCTTTTCTCCTGGTGTGATTCTGATGCCTGGAGCAATGTGAGGGGGAGCGGTCCCAGCCTGGCTGAGAGCTGAGCCCCAACAGAGCCCTGGCAGAGCCCAGAGCAGCCTCAACACCCACAGAGCCTGGCAGAAAGGAGGCACTTGGAGCAAGAAGTGGCAGCCCGGCCTTGGTGCTTCTTCCTGGGACAGGACTCATCACCCCATCCCCCAGCCAAACTGGGCGTAGGTTGCTCCGGAGGGGAATTGTGGCCCTGCTAAGAAACACACAACCGGGGGGAATTTGGCCATCCCAAGTCTCCACAGGAGCAGAGGAGGGAGAATAGTGGAGTGATGGTGTCACTACTGAGGATGTCTGCCCTTCTCCCTAGTCCTCTTGTGGCTTCTGGGGGAGCTCGGAGTGCTGCACCCCTGTGGGCAGAGAGCTGAGCTGCTCCACAGGCTGTGGACATCCTTTAAATAATACAGCAACTGAAAAATCTTTCCAGTATTGTGAGCAGCTTCAGTTCAGAAACATGTTTTTGTTTATAATAATAGATTAGTACTAAATAAATAAATAAATTAAATAGATTTCATTTGTAATCCAGATGTATTTCATCCTTTTCCAAGGTTCTGGTCCTCTTCCTCCAGGGTAATTTCCTTTACTCACTCACTTTCTAATAGTTAGAAGGGAGTTAAGCACTCAGCAAAAGGCAACAGCTCCTGTTTCAAAGGGTAACAGCTACCACTCCAGTGAACCTCAATTGTTGCCAGGCATGTGTGTGCATTTGAAGGGTGAGTGGGTGTTGGGGACAGAGATCTCACACAAATTCTAAGGCTGTGAGAAATCCAGAAGGGGCAAAGTATCATTCTGGGTCAACTCCTACTGAAATTCCATTACCCCACACCTTCAAAATGGGCAGGTAGGGCTGGGCTCTGGGAGGGTTCAGTTTTCAGTGGCTTGTGCTCCCTGGCATGTAAGCGATCATATGAACTCTTGTACTGATTGATTGGGGTATGCCTGCTGAATGAGGAGGGGGAATCTTGGGAGACAGGAAAGTCTCTTCTTCTCCTTTCTCCCTCCAGAACCCCCTCTTCAAAGAGAAATGCCTGTGCTGGGTTACATGGGACCCCTTCCCTCAGCCCAGTGTCTAACTCACTGTGGGAGCCAAACCCAGAGGAGTCCCAGTATCAGTCATCACATGGTTCCCACACAGCAGGAGAAAGCATTGCTCAGAGCGGGGCTGGTGATCTGTGTACTGTCCTGATTCCATCCATGCCATTCCTCTCAGCCAGATACTAAAAGGACCCCAGGAAACCCACAGTGCTCTACCATATCCCGGCAGCACTCCCTGCTGTAGCCTTAGTGATGCTGGATAACCTAGTCAATGAGGAGCTCTGTCTGGTGATGGAATGTGTGGATGGAGGCCCTTCGCAGGAGGTTGTGGGGCTAAATGAGAGATGGCAGTTGAGTGTCAGGAGGGCAGGGATCCCCTTGTGAGTCCATTGGCTTTGGCACTCTTAGCCTACTTTTCCCCAAGTTCCTGCTTTCTGTACATTTACAGTAGAGAACCTTGCTTGATTTTAGAACTAGAACAAAGATCCCAGATGGAACAAGTCTTGCTGGTTTTAGTCAGAAACATCAATGACCAAAGGTAATGTTTCCCTTGGTTTGGTCACATCTTTTTTTCTTCTCAGTGTTCAGGCTGGGTTGTGGGGTGTCCTCGTTTGCTGCATTTTCTGAGTTCCTCTTGGAGCTTTTGAGCAATAGATTATGCCCTCTGAGGATTCTTTGTTCTCCTTGGTGAGACAGGGGAAGCTTCCAGGCAGTTTTTGGGTGAGCTGCTGCTGTGATGTCATGGGAACATTGGCGTGTCCTTGTTGGGTTCCCATGGCTGTGGGGCACAGAAGCCTCAGTATCCAGAGTGGCTCTGGGGCACCTGCTCATTGCCAGAGGATCCACCTGCCCGAGGCATTTTCAGCAGCCAGCCCAGCCCTGATGGGTGTCCTTGCAAGGGTACAGTCTGAAGACATGTGCAGCACAGCCAAAATTATACAGCAAGTGGTTGCTGCAGTTTGCACTCTGCACTCTGTGGCTTCTTATGGGTATTTTTTAACCCACTTGGCACCTAAGTCGAAGTTTTCCCCAGGTGCACCATACCTGGGTTTGGAGTTGCTGGGTGCTTTCTGTTCTTCCTTTGGAATGAAGTTGATTTTGAAACAAAGTTGCCATTAAGATGCCGCTCTTTTGGTAGAGCTCCTGCCAACAGCTTCTTAAACAAGGGGTTGTTTCTAGCCAGCAGGGTGTGCGCAGCATTTGGAATGTAGCCTGGAGAGGTTCTGTTCCCCAAGCAGCGAGTGGTAGTGGAGCCTGAAACTCCCTCCGTTTGCTGGTCCAACCAAAAACTGGACACAGCCTAGTGTTTTGTGCTGTTCTCTTGCTTGTGGTGTGATCAAAAAGGACTGTGGCTCCAGGAGGGATATTGTGAAAGCAAAATGCTCTCTCTTCATGTTGACTTGTTCTATCGGATTTTCCACCACAGGCAAGTTTTTTTCCTAACAGCATCTGATTCATGTTCCCTCTCTTGTTGCAGGCCACCTCCCTCATGGATACTGAGAAGCTCCTTCTTCAGTGAGCAGGAAAGGAACCTTTGGTGTTCAGAGTTGTGCAGCAAGTTTTGAGCTTGGCCTGTTGCAGCAGAGGGCCTGCCTGAGAGGCTGAGAGAAAGTTCCGTCAGTGTCATTGCAGCAGTAGAAGCAAAGGGATCCCTGGCTGTTTTCTCCTTTTCTGTTTAAGAGCTTTTGAACACAGCATGAACAAACCCTTTTCCATACAGCATATGGCTTTTCAGCATCCTTAAAGCTGGGTGAGTGAATTTGGGTTGGATGAGTGGGGTCTTCTGGTCCCAGTGCCACCCATGAATTGACAGTCCATGGATAGCAAAACTCTATTCACTGTGACAGGGTCCTGTGGATGAATGGGACCAAGAGCTTGATACACTCCTGCCTCAAAACCCAACAGATTTAGGGCCTCTTCAGGGACCAATGTCTAGTCCCAAGAAGCTCTTTTCTTGGTTAAGCCATATAAGGGTTGGGCTATGATGGAAAAATCAGTAGTGTGCCTCCTTCAAAACACCAATAATCCTAAAGCAAGCTGGAGCTCCTTTGTGGTTCCAGGAATTTTCATGTCACCCAGGATAGCTGGTGTGTCAGTGGGAATTCCCAGAGCTCCTCCCCTGCACCATGTACTGCAACCCCTGCATTTCCTTGTCATCCCATCCCATCCCATCCCATCCCATCCCATCCCATCCCATCCCATCCCATCCCATCCCATCCTATCCCTTGAGATGTTACACCCACCTTGCTCTGCGTTGCCTTTCACTGCCCACCTCCCCTCCCCCTTACTTCACCTTGCAGACCAATCCATTGCCTTGCCTATCCCTTCCACTCCCCTCCCCTGCCATGCCTACCTCACTTGCTTTATCCCCACTGACTTTCTCGTCTTGCCTATTTTTAGGATGTTGGGAGATTCAAGACAGACTATGGACTTTGGACCTGGTTAACATAAGAAATTTGATAACAGGATGCCTTGGCAAAAGCAAAAAGAACTTTGAAAATTAGACCTAGATTGCAAGAAGATTAAATCAGACAGGTTTACCGGAAAAAGAAAATCTCAATAATCTCTGCAAGCAAGAGATGTTGTTATATGCACAAAGTTGTGTATGTGATTTTAACCTAATCATTGTAGTACACATTACTAGTCTCCCTGAAATAGTATATAAGTGTTTGTATCCCACAATGAAATCAGATTCTGATCACCGAGTCAGTATCCCCGTCTCTCTCCATTGCCAACAGCCTACCCCTTTCTCTCCTTGCCTGGTCTACCCATACTTGGCCTGGCCTTGCCTTCCTCTCCCCTGCCTTGTTGTGCTTTGTACACACCTCCCTTGCCTTGATTTCTTTGCCTGGCCCTGCCTGCCCCTTGCTCACTTTTCCTTGCCTTGCCTGCCCCTCCCTCACCATGCCTTGCCTGCCCCTCCCTCACCATGCCTTGCCTTGGCCTTGCCTGCCCCTCACTCCCTCCCATGGATAACTGTGAAAGTTGTGGTGCCTTGTTCCTGGAGTTCCCACATGGGATTGATGAGTTAGAATGGTGAATCAGCTGATGGGCTGTGTCCTGCTTCCAGATTTATCTCTGCTGTTGCTAAACTGCCTTTTTCCCTTGCTTTCCATATAAGACATCTCCTTTTTCAGCGATGTGCATTTCTTGTTCAAACTGTGTAGATTCCAAGGACTGTTTGACCTCGAAGGAATGTCTCTCCATTTGATTCTGTTTTCATTTACAAGTAACCTGGGAGCAAGACTCAGCTGTAGTCTTTTCAATGAGGTGATTTAGCTGTGCACATTGATCTCCATGCCATTGTTTTCTTCTTTGAGCTACCTTGTCCTTGAGGAACTGTAGCTGGTTATGGAACACATGGACGGAGGCACTTTTAGAGAATGTTGTGGATGAAGGAGAGATGGCAGCTGTCAGTCGGGTGGTGAGGGATCCCTCTGGTGCTTCCCATGCCCTGGACAAAGTGGTCCTGTTAAACACGTGATAAGAACAAAAAAAAAACCCAAAAACCTAATCTGCCTTAACATGTAGAAAGATGCTGCTCTAATTGTTTTGGATTAGCACCTCTTCCTCTTGGCCACACCATGTTCTGTTATACTTACCATTCCCCAAGACAGGAAATCTCTTGGAGCCATTTCCTTTCTTTGTGTGATGAATTCAGATCCTTAGTTTTCACCCTCATATTTCTTGTTCCTCTATTAGAGCCTGCAGGCCCTGGACTTCCCAGGTCATCCGCAGGGATGTCAAAAGCTCCAGCATCCTTCTGGGCATGGATGGATCTGTCAGGTTGGGTGGGTGGTTTTGGTTGGGGGCAGCTTTCCTGGGCTCTGGGGTCTGGGGCTGCTGCTGCGTGGTGCCAGTTCCCGAGGAGTGGTGCTTGTGGGAGTGCACGGAGCCCTGCTGAGGGCTGAGAGCATTTGCCCCATGTTGAGAGGGCCAGAGAGGAACAGGATGTCAGGAGGGACTTTGGTTTGTGTGTGTCCCTTCCAGGGGGACAGAGCTCTAATTGAAAACTTCCAGTGAATAAATGAAAGCCACTGCATGAAACTTGAGGGTTTCTTTAAGGGGCCACTTCCCACTTCCATCTTTCCTTGGCTACAGCTGTGAGGAAAGAGAGCACAGCCACTTTTCCAGCAGCATTCCACAGCACATTGTCAGCCTGAGAGTGAGGAATTCTTGTGCTTGGTTTCCTCATTCCAGCTGCCTTTAGCAGGATTTGATTTTCTCCTCAGCTGATTTTGGCCTCTGTGCCCAGCTCAGCCCTGAGCAGGATGAACAGAACTCGATGGTGGGGACTGCTCACAGGATGGCCCCAGCTGGGAGGAGTGGTACTCATAGCCCCAAGGTGGACATCTGGTCACTTGGGATGGTGGCAGTATAGAAGCTAGAGGAGAACCTCCTTACTTTAAGGGAACTCGGGCCACAACAAGAAGAAAATTTCAGAGTGCTTGCATAGGCCCGAGTGCACAGAGGGATTGTGCCTTGAGACGAGCAGCTGGATGTTTATGCACATCATTGAAGGGAATCCCCAAAGACTCAGGCCTTGACACAGATTAATACTTCCCATTCTCCAGCAACCATTTGCTTTGGGTTTTAAGTTGTTGCAGCTCTTCTGTCTGTGGGGACAACCTGAAAACATGAAGCCAGCATATCAGATCTAATCCAATCTTGCAAAAAACCCAACCCCTAAATCAACACCCAAACCCAACAACATTTCTGAAAGAGTTTTGAAAACAGGTGTCATGAACCTCCCAATTCTTCTAATTGGGAAACTTGTCCAAATCATGAAAATTATTTTCTAAAGTCCACGTGGTCAAACACATTTCTTTCCTAGTTCAAGCCACTTTCTCCATGTCACCAAGCTTGAGCTTTCAGCAATCCAAACATCCCATTTCTTGCCTGGCAGTTTGTAGGATGTTTGCAGGATGATGGGGCTGTGATTAATGCACCTGAGTGTCTTCTCAGTTGAATTCATTGGGTGCCCCCCTCTTATGAATCTCCAGTCCTGGTTCTTTTCAGATAAACACTAAGTAGAATTCCTAGAACAGGAACAGGAAGGGACCTCTAAAGGTCATCTAGACCAACAGCCCCACAGTGAGCAGGAAAATCTTCAAGTAGATCTGGTTACTCCGAGCTTCTTCCGACCTGAGTTCAGATGTGTCCAGGGATGGGGCATTCACCATGTCTTGGGGAAGTACCCATATTTCCCCAGTCCCCTTGTAAACAGTCTCTTCCTTAGACCCAGTGTGAATCTCCCCTTTTTGAGTTTAAAGCCATTTCCCCTTGTCCCATTGCAACAGGACCTGTTACAAAAGCTTTGTGCCCAAGTTTCTGAGAAGCCCCCTTGAAGTGTTTACAGATTGCAATAAGCTCTCCCTGGAGCCTTCTCACACTGAACAAGCCCAGCTCCCTCAACTGTCCCTCATAGAAGATGTGTTCCACCATCCGATCATTCCTGTAGCCCTGTTTTGTCCTTCTGGAGTTCATTCAGTTTTATGGGTGGCAAGAGAACTGCTGTAGAATGATTCTGGGTACGGAGGCCTGAAATGGTTTTGGCAGTCCCAGCAGGGTGCTCATAACATAGGTTATGGGAAAGAAGGGACCATGGTGGACTCACTGTGAGCATCAGAGAGGCCCTGGCTTAGTCCTCCTGCCCCACTCTAGCAGGTTTCCTCATTTTTAAAGATTTATGTCACTGAATCACAGGTGACCAAGGACAGCAGGACCCATCCATCCTGGCAGCATTCATCTTGGAAGAACCCTTGCATGTATGGAATTTTGAAAGTGGGGTTCCAATTACAGCCAAGGATGCCTGGATGAGAAGGACAAGTCTTGTCCACAGGAAGGAAAGCACAGAGCCCCAGTGTTTCAGGGGCAGATGAGTGCTGGCCCTCAAAGGACCAAAGCCAGCCAGACTTGTCTTTATGTCAGCATTCATCAGGAAGCAATCTTCGGATATACAAAACTTTGGATCTAGAATCCCAGTTTTGGCCATGGACACCGGGAGGAGAATGACAGTTCTTTTCCATGGGAAAGAAAAGCAAAACATCCTAGTGTTTAAGGGGAAGAAGAGAGATTGCCATGAGGCCACAGCCAGCCCAACCTGCCTATCCTGGCAGCTTTTGTCTGGAAGCAACCCTTGGATAGATGGAATTTTGGCACTGGAATCCCAATTTCTGCCATGGGTATCTGAACAAGAACAATAGTTCCATAGTCAGAAAAGCATGGAGCCCCAGTGTTTCAAAGGCAGATGAGAGCCAGCCCTTGGGAAGCCAAGAGCAGCCAAAGCTTTGCAGTCATGGCAGCTTCTCTCTGGGAGTATCCTTGGACATAGGGAGTTCCAGAGACAGACTCTCAATTTCAGCTATGGGTGCCTGGATGTGAAAGACAGTTTTTTCCATAGGAAGAAAAGCACAGAGCCCCAGGGTTTCAAAGGCAGATGAGAGGTGGCCCCCAGGAGGTAAAGCCAGCCAGACCTGTTCCATGTTTCCTTGGTCCCACAAGGCCCTGCAGTGTCACACTGTGTAGTAAACCCCATAGATTTAGGAAAAGCACCATGGAGGATATGAACAACAGGAATGCTGAAACAGCAAAAGAAAATTCCTGTTTTCCTGTCCTCCACCCCTTAACCTATCTCTGTAACCCTATAAGGCAATGTCATGTTAACCCCTTACCCATTGGTCAAGCTTGGATCCTTTCCAACCCTATAAAAGAAGCATACTGTACCCCATTAGGGGAGAAAGAAGAAGAGCAGAGACCCTTCACGGACCTCCCCAAATAAAGCCATCTCCGTGGAACAGCCTGCGCCTTCTCCTTCTCCTCTCTCTCCGTCTGCTGCGGCCTCAAGCCTGGGGCACCACTACCAAGCAAGCAGAGCTGAAATCCTGAGAGCTTGCTAATCACTACAGAGCTGATAATCACCATGCTTGCTAGATGGTAGCCCTGCGGCCTTGGCATGAGCGAGCTAGCTTCGGGCACCCGGTCCCTGCCCAGGGACTGAGCTCCTGAGTCCTATTGCTCTGCTTTATAATAACGCCATAATGAGAGGTTATTACCATAGCACATATCTGTCCCGTGTAATCAGTGTCTATAACACAGAGGTGAACAAAAACACCTTATAATGTTGCACTTGATTGTCCTAATAACAGAGTACTTAATCCCCTCCCTATAGGTCCACAGGTCTCGAGAGGAACTTTATGCACCTGCAATGAGCTTATGATTATTGTGATGGTGATGGAAACATCCGTACCTGCTGCCTTTCTCGTTCTTCCTGTGAACTGGCTGCATAGGCTTGCACTGCTCTCCTGCTCCCGTTTCCCTGCTCATCAAGAAGCTGTCCATGAAGATGAAACTTGGACCTGCATTGCTTGGCCAGATGACCAGGCTTCCCACATTGGTTACAGCTTCCCATTATAGTTCCAATTCTCTGCTTTTGATATGTCCTCTGTGGTTAGACATATGGGGACAGTTTGCTTTCACATGACCTTGTTGCCCACAGCAATAACACCAGAGCATTAACTTAAAAGAATCAGCTAACAAAGCTATACTATATGATTCGGTCCTAACTTTAGCACACGCATCAATTAGTTCATTTAAGGATGGATTTTCTTTTGGTAACAAATCTATAGCCCTTTTGCAGTCCTCATTTGTATTATCTCAAGCTAATTGCAATATTGATTTCTTGGATCATTGTTTACTATTTGTTTTTCCATGGCATCTCATAATCGTTCTATAAACTGGAGGTACGGCTCATTGGGACCCTGTTTGATTGTGGAATATCTCTGGGTTGGTGTTACCATGTCTGCCACTTTAAGGAGGGCCTGCATTCCCAAGTGTCTTGCTTGCCTTAAAATTAAAGGATGCAAATGTGCCTGCAACTGTGGGTTGTCAGTGGGATGCAGTCCCATAAGATGAAAAACCCCAGCCCCAAAGCATGGATCTTGCCGCAGTACTTCTAGGTGGCGTAGCCCTTGATCATCTGCATATTGCAACCAGGTGGACTCGAACATCATATATTGAACTGGGGTACAAAGCAGCTTCGCTATCTGTTTAGTATCAAAGGGTGTCATCTCACTGGCAGTTAGGACATCACTCTCTTTCCCTTCTTGCCCACTCACCCCTTGGGCGCTTGTAGCTATACTTGTTATGACTCTTAGTAGCAAGGTCTTGCTGTGCTGGTTGACAAATCTAGGCACAAATAACCATGTTGCAATACTGGAAACATTGTTCTGAAAATGCATACAAATAAGCCATTTAGTGCCCCTCATTTTAGACTCTCTGGTTCCATTGCAGCTTTACCTGCAGTGGATTTGCTGTTTGTTCTCCTGTCCTTCTGGGTCCAGAGCTGGCTCGATTAGTTTTTACTTTAACAGTTGGGGTGAGATTGGTGTGAAATTGGAGTGAACTCATCTGCAGAAAGTTGGATTGAGAGGTGAAAGGTGATGTGATAACCCTTTCATATCAAAGTCCTGGATTTCTGGCATGGATACGTGGGTAGAAGGGTGAATGAGAGCTTTGTTTGGGGGATTGGAATGAGGTGTAATAGCAATCTTTATTGTTCACAGCTCATATTTATGTGGTTTTCAAAAGTCACATGTTTGATCCCAATTGGCTAGTAACTTGTTGCCACCCAGTTCACTGTCCAATAGCTGCCTATGTACATGTTTGCCAAAAATTGGCCAGCATCTGTTCCTTGCAGTTAAGCCTTTCCGCTCCTCAAAGCTTTCTTCCTTAAAGATGTTTACTTCCTTTCCTCATGGGTACAGGCTGATTAAGTCAAGGTCAAAGTTACTTGTGTCTGTGATGCCTTCAGGTCAGCTGTTAGCCGTCACAGATGCACCTTTTTGTTTTTCAACTACAAAGGCAATCTTTATCCTCCTCTGCAGGGCCCCTTGCAGATAGGATAAAAAACATGGTACAATGAGTGAAATAATTATAATACAAAAAATAATAAGCCCAGTTTGAATGAGGCTCTTCTCCCAGCTTGATAAACCTAACCCTTCCAGCCAGTGATCTATCCCAGAAAATCCACCATACAACACATGCCATCAAACTCTTCACAAAGATGTCCATGAGCTAACAAAAGAAAATCAATGGCAGCAGGATTTTGCAAGGTAGCATGCCGCACACTATCTACAACTATAGCTAAAGCACTCAAAATTAGGGAAATGTTATTTACTCTTTTTACTACAAAGCAAGCCAATCTATTTAATTCAGAAACTATCAGGGGGTAACATTTTGCTTTCCTGTTCCAATTCAGCCCCACATATCATGTCCCAGTGTATAATTAAAAAAGACGCATCCTTCTGCTGATAATGTCCCTAAAATCTCTGTCTTGGGGTTCAAAGGAAGCAACAGGTAAATTATCATTTCAAAGATCCCATGGTTCCATACGGGCTGTGGTATTACAATTGTTCTGGGAAGAGTGTTGCATTTTGACAACATTTTGTGTTTCTTTGTGTATACTTTGTGTGCCATTCAAGGGTACCCCCACTAAGCAGGTGGGAAAAGGTCGTTCTGGTCATGCCATAGCCTGCAGCTCAACTCCATCCTATCTCTTCCCATAGAAGAACTTCTCCATTACTGATGGAAAGTTTTTTGAATTGTATTTGATGTCTTCTGCTATCTGTTCCCACTCCTCTGTGGGATTGGATGTGCTTGCCCAGGGGGGTCTGGGGTCTCTGTACAAATAACAAACGGGACAGGACTGCTAGGAATGTGCCTTGAGCTGTTTTATTTTCCAGCATCAGTCTCATTACATGGTTACAACGATGGGAAGATGCCATCAGCTCACATCCCAGGCAGCAGACCAAGAACTTAATGTTACACCTTACTTTATAAGTTTTTTGACCAATCACACAAAGCAAAAGCACATTGACAGTAGTTGCATCCAGTCACTATAAGCACATGTACCTTCAGTTTAAACAATGCTTCCTTATTTTGAATACAATATCTGCTTGTAAGCCTTAAAACACAATGCACAGAGCTCCATTATTAAGCTTAAAACTTACTAATATCTTGCTAGATAAACTTTTCTGCAGCTTAGGGAGTTATTCTAGCCAAGCATTAATACACAGACCATTGTTCTAGTTGTCCTTACTTTTCTACTTCTTAGATAATTTTTCTGCTGACTTATTTTATGGCTAGTGCTTAGCTCTAATCACAGTTCTGCTGTCTCTAGGGCCAGCCTTTTGCAGCTTTCCCAAAACCCTCTGATTTTATGGATTCCCACACAGAGCTGTCATATTTGACTGTTCAAACAGCCCTAAGCCTGTTTATTTACTAAGGCAGTGTCTTGGTTTGAAAAGACAGGTGTCTGTTAGGGAAGGCAGAAGTGTCCCCTGAAATGGGAAATGTAAACTCCGTCCCTACATATTATTATAATTTTGAAATTAAGGGGCTTTCAGGCAAAGGTATGGGAGTAGGGATAGCAGTTCCTTATTAGGGAAGAAAATAAAAATATTTTAAAAATGCAGTAATACAAAAGACCGACAGAGTCAGAATATGACCTGACACCCTGTGAGTCAGGGTGTTGGTAGCAGTCCCATTAAATGGTGGCTGCAGTCCTTCTGGAGTGACAGATGTGGTTCTGTTGAAGCGTTGATCCTGTAAAAGGGTGTAGTTTTCCTCTGGAGATCCAGTGGTGGTGTAGATGGGCCTGGTCTTCCTCTGGGAATCCAGTGGGAAAAGGCTGCTTCTGGTGTTCCAAATCTCAGAGTGTATCCAGGTAGGAATACTTGGCTCCTCCCCCTGGGCGAAGCATTTCACAATATGATGCTGTAATTTTATCAGTCATGCAGTGAGACTCAATGGCCCACTAAAAGAAGATATCTCCCCAGAGGGAGAATTGGTTGTGGAAGAGGTAAACTGCCCAATTAAAAGAAGATAAATGCCCCACCTCTAATAGATGGGAAATAGAATACACACCCCTAAACCACATCTTAAACCCCCAGAAAGGATGTAAATTTTCTTGAAATGAGAATTCTTCATTATGCCAATAGCTTGTTTTAACAGGCAAGTGGGCTCTCTTCTCTTCTGACAAGAGTAACAGACCTCCTGTCTTATCTACCAAGCCTCTATTCAGGCTAGGTGTCCATGCATGGACAGTTGCTGCCTTCCAGACATCCAGAAGGGCTCAGAAGGTTGGTTTTGCTTTGTATTTATCTTCCAGCATGCTGGAGAATGCAGCAGCCAGGGTGGGTCTCTAATGGATGAACCGTGTGTTCAAGTTATCTTGTGTGTACTGGGATTTGTGAGGAAACTAATGATCTGTCTGACTTTTTACAGGCATTAGCAGCGGTTGTCTCCTAAAGAAAGCACCAAGGCTGACATTACTCAAGGAATGACTTTTTGTAACTTTTCTTCCTCATCCCAGCTCAGGTAAGGGTGTTTCTAAAGAAAGTGGCTCCCAAACAACAACCAGACCACCAGTACAGAGGTACTGGGGCAGTTTCCTATACTATTAGGAGGTTTTGAGGTTTCAGACTTAGTAAATAACTGGAAGAGCTTGCCTGAGAACACATAAACATCACACTTTCATTATGTGAAGTGTAAATTTCTTGTCATATTACTTCTGTCTGAAGTGTTTGAGCTTGGAGATTTAACAAGCCAAGGCTAAAGGCCACCAAGGTGGCTGTTGCAACCTTGTGGTCCTGTGCTGTCCTGGCTGCTCCATGGGCTGTGAGTTTTCCTGAAGATACTCATAATGCTTTTCTTGTTGGAAGCTGTTTCTCACCTCACCTCAGTGCAGACCTAGCAGCCCAGGGCCCAAAGGCTGTTATATGAGCTGTGTTGGTGGGGTTGACTCACTCTGGCATGTTTGATAGCAACTGTTAGTTGTCTGTCTTACCTGTTCTGTGCTGCGTAAGCCATCAGCTCTGCAAACTTCTGGAACAACAAAATTTGGAGATGGGATGACCTCAGCTCTTTCCAATTCTCCATTTCCCTCTTTTGGGGGAAAGCTTGCTCCCTTCACTAAATTTTCCTATACTGGCTCCAGTATTCAGTGACTCAAGCACAGGGTTTTCATTGTTTCTCTTGGGAGACTGTCAGACTGCTCACCATGAGATGCTTTCCTAAGCCTCTGCCTGATGTGTTCTGCTCCAGCAGGATGCCCCCTAAGGTGCAGGAGCTCCCCAGAGCCCCTGAATAAAACCTTGGATTAACCCCTGCTAAGAGTCGGCCCTTTATCCTCTACCGACGTCTCTGGTGTCTCTTCTGCTGCAAAGGCGACCAGCCTAGGTGCCCTCAGTACCCTCGGGGCATGGGAGACTGTCTCCACACTGTCTGCCGAGTCAGAACTGGCTGGGGTTCCTGAGGGGCTCCCAGAGAGACAGAGACAGACCTGGAAGAATGGTCAGCAAAAAGCTGCAGGGGGTTAATGCTAATCAAATGAAGTACTTGAGTACTGGTTAACCCTTTCTGGGTTACTTTGGTTCATGTTCTGAATAAAAAGGCTTGAAAGGAGAATGTCATAGTCACTTGAAGGCTGACAAGTGTGAGCACTGAGGTCCTAGGACTTAAAGGACAGGGGAAGGTTTTAACCTGTAGAATATAAACATTCCTTCAGTGATGACCTTTTCAGCTGAAATGCTGAACTACATGGGCAACTAGATGTGGCAATTGCTGGTTTTATTTTAGGTTTTGCTTGTGCCTAGAACTGAGTCAAGAAGCTTGATTTTTCTTAAAAAGCTGAAGATTTTCCCAAGGATTGCTTTCTCTGTTATCCTGTCTGTGCTGCCAATGCTGCATAACCAGTAGCTTGACTGTAATGCTGAAGTAATTATTAAAATATCATCTGAAAAATAGATCAGTCATGACAGGATAAAGCCATTTTCCATGAAAGATGAGTGGGATCAGACCCTGGATACTCTCAAATGTATCCCGCACTGAAGCATGATTTCAAAAAGTTAAGATTTCAGCTGAGGGTTAGAAGCAATTCATACTGATCAGGATGTAAATTAGATAGGTAGACGATAGGTTAATGATTATTAGATGCTTAAGCTAGAGCTGATTGTTATATTGTTTGCTATTATGAACTTCTTTGTAGAAGGAAGTGGAGTAAGCGAACTGTTATAAGAACATATTGAAACCAGGAGAACAATAGTTAGCACCTGGGCTTGATGTCAATCAATCATGAAGCAGTGAAGTGATATGCAGAATAAATGGACTCCACAACTTGATGTAGTTATGAAGTGGGTATGTATGTCAGCGCCCAGCACAAGCGGATAGCTCTCATGAAAACTTGTGCCCTGAGCCCTGTGTGGGATCTCAGCACATCGTTCCCGATGTCCAGAGATGCCAGGAGAACCCTTGGGGGTCTCGGAAATCCTGGAATGTTGCCAAGAGTGTTTGGTGGCTTGATTTTGACCCATCCACAGAAGTAACAAGAGTTTGAGGACATGAGAATCACTTTAGAGTGAGAGGTGTAAAAGAGACACATTTAGAGGGTGAAATATAGACTTTAAGGTTTTTGGTACAGGGGGGTTATGGAGACAAGATGGAGGGATCAGGGCGTGTCTCATCCTTCTTCTTTCTTCTTCTTGTCCTCCATCTCCTGTGGTGATGTTGGCACTTGGGGATTGGTTTATGGTGAAGGTGCACTTGCCACCATGGATGAAAAGTATTGGGAAATAAAGGTAAATATTATGTACGTAGATTTTAGTATAAAAAGACATGACCGCCCCGTGGGTGGTCAGAGAGTGCCTGTGACTGCTTGCAGATCAGACCTCTGTTGGGCAGACAGAAAATTTTGTAGATAAGAAATAATAAACAATCTGAAGACCGAAAAGCTGAAGAGTCCAGACTCGTCCTTTGAATCGCGTGCCACCCAAGAACCACTCTACCCGTGTCGGGGCAGAGACAGACAGCCGGACCCGACAGCCCTGGTCTGAGCCACATCTTTATTCACAAAGGTGTTCCATATACATTACATAGCACAACCTTTCCATGCATATTCAACCCCTGGCCCCTCCTGTCCTCACCTCGCATGGTAATTAGATCCATGCCCTTCCGAACATGCATTGTGTGCTGTGGTGGTCGCACGGGGGTCTTTCAGTGGTCTCTGAGGCTGAAGGCTGTGGTCTTCCTCACGACTGAACTTTTGAACTCTTCTCCTTTGTGCATATGCTTTGGTCCCTTGGTGCTTATCTGAGTATGTCTGTCGATTTTGATCAGCTTGGAGCCAGAGGAGCCCCTTTATCTGGGTTTCTTGCATTCCTTGGTCTTCTCCCGGTATTGTTCTTTATCACAGGAAGCTTCAGAAATTTGCATTTTCCTATGCCCTTTGTACCATGGCAGAGGTTTCTTAAGTAAAAGGTTAAAATTCAACACACAATTCTACAAGCTAAAATTTAAATGCTTAATTCATATTGCTAACTTAAGTGAACCCCCAAAACCTCAATTTCAGGGGACCTTGGATCATGCCAGAGGCTCACAGAGATCTGACGAAGATGTTGTTGACTTCATCCCTGGGACCACTAACCCAATTCAAGACCACTGACCCAATTCAAGAGAAGAATTGCACATGCGTGAAGGACTAATAACATCATTTTAATACAGAGGATGGGAGGTGCTGGGGTTAAGCGTATGTATTGTATGTAAGATCTTGGGAAATAAATAGAGGACAAAGAACCTTGTACAGTGTGGTCACGCCTTTTGGGATGACTCCCCTGCCACCCACCAGTGTTAATAAACTTTCTAACTTAGACTAGTTAGATAATCTTTGTCCATGATCTTTGGCTTTAATGACTCAAGACAAGAAGGGAGAATTAAATTCCAAAGTGTGTCCATGCAGGGGACAAAACTAGAAGCAAATCCAATGTACACCACTGAGAATTCTGGAAATATTTACGACAGGATGGAAAGGTGGTAGAGGTTAAGAAGTATGTGGTAGGGTAATTGTCTCAATTTGAAAGACAGGTGTCTGCTAAGGAAGGTAGAAGACTCCCTTGGAATGGAGAATGTAAATCCCCTCCCTCCAAATTACTGTAAGTTTGAAATTAAGGGGCTCTCAGACAAAGATATGGAATAGGAATTACAGTTCTTTACTAGTATGTATAACAAGGCAAACGAAACAACAACAACTATGGCATTAACAACAAACAGAACCAGGGACCCGGTAACAGTCTTCTTGATTGCAGGCACTTCCCCCTTTGGTGCAGTTACCATCACAGCTGGCAGGAATAAACAAAAATCCCGGGCTCATGGGCAAGGTGTATCAGAAGTTTCACGGTAGCTGGAACTGTGGGGACATGCCAGCAAAGCAGCCGGCTGCGGGTTACAGCATGGAGAAAGCCAGAGCAGTACCAAACAAAACAGCAGGGGTGGGGCAGCGGGGGCCTGGCTCTGAGCAGGGCAGGGAGAGGCAAAGTTCAGGATTCCCAGGGCACATGAGCAGATGGTGATCAGTCCCTCAGGGCTGAGCTCCAGCAGTGCTGATGAAATCTCTTCACAGTATGTGACAGCCTGGCTGTCCTCCTCCAATGCCAAAGAGCAAGAGAGAGCGAGGCTGCCCCCCCAGCCCCGTCTTTTTTACCTGCCTCCCATTCTCATGGTATCTCTGTCCTCCCCCGAGAGAAACTCCCAAAAAACCAGAGGAGTTCGCCCTCCCTCTCAGCACCCAGCCATCAGCACTTAGCAACTCAGAGGGAAAAAAAATACAACAAGGAAAGAAAAGGAAAAAAAAACCAAAAAACTCAACCCCCAACAGTGATACATCGTGGGATGGGAAGCTCTGGTGTTTTTTTTTAATTGCTTGGTAAGCTGGTTCATGGACTATATGAAATGAGCAGTGGGCTCTTCAAACTTGGGTAGAGAACAAGGACTGAGCAGGCACAGGGAAGGGTGTTGCCCTTGCACCTCTGCCAGGGGAGTGGAGGGAGGTTACTTGATGCTTCCTCACAACCTCACACCACACACCTGTTCTGCCAACTGCTGTGTGCACAAGGAGGAACTGCTGCTTCCTTGGGGAGAAGTTTTCAGTGCTCTGACTGGCTGTGGCAGGGGGCGAGAAAAGCCCAAGAGCGCAACAAAGGGTAACAGAGAACCAGCCTCTGCAGCCTGACTCACGCCATCCCTGCACAGCTTCCCTCTGTCTTCCAAGAATGTTTAATAATGCAGCACACGCAGCTGAGATCACCCTTCTGGCAAGTGTCTGCTGTGGTGTGAGACCAGACATCTGGCACCATTGCGCCCACTTATAGTCTCCAAGGCAACAATTTCTCCTTGCTCTTTGGAAGCTCTGTGTGTTCCTAAAGAAGCTGTCGTCCTTCTTGATGTAAATGCAGCAGGTGTGAAAGGCTTTATCTGTGCTAACGAGCTCTAGATTGGGTGGCTGCTGCTCCAAGGAGCAGTGCTGCCTGCTCCTTGGATTTCCTGCTGAAGATATGCTGCCAGTCCATTCCTCATGTCACAAAGCGTCTCCTGCTTGTTCCTATCCCTGTGTGCCGTGTCTGTAGCCAGCTGTTCTGCCAGGGGGATCACTGGAGATCTCTGCTGAGGTGAGGTATTCAGGAAGAATTAATTCCAGAGGAGGTACTTGCCAGCCCTGAAGCACTTTGTAGCACTAAAATGCTCACAGTAAGCAAACAATTTAGCAGTGCCCCAGAGATGTTTCTGTGGGCTTCTCTTGAGCAGTTGGCATTTTCTTGCTAATGTGGTTGTATTTTGGGGCAATGTCAGAGGAAAACTCTTTATGCTGTTTATGTAGAAGAATCCCCCGTTAGGTTTTACCTGGACCTAAGACCAGGTAAAACCTAACAGGGTTTGTGTACTTGAACACAAGTGTGCTTGAAAACAGGAATTTACTGAACATTCGTGATTGTGGGGTCACTGATGTACAGTGAGGGACTCCCATCACCTGGAAGAAAGCCAGAATTGCTCTTCTGGCACAGCTGAGCCATCTGACAGCTGGAGTGATAGTAAGAGCTGTCTCAGCCCAAGCATTTAATGTTCCCTGTTGCCGCCATGATATTTTCTGAAAAATCCCTTCACCAGGATTTTTCTCCTGAGAAGCCTCAGAAAAGAAATGTAAACAATAATTATCTGATTGCTTGGAATGTGGTCTGGAGGTTGCTTACCAACAGGTGCATCTTTGATTGGTTCCATGTGAATTGTTTTTAATTAATGACCAATCCCAGTCCAGCTGTGTCAGGACTCTGGTCAGTCACAGGGTTTTATTATTCATTCTTTTTCCAGCCTTTTGTCTGTATCCTTTCTCTTTCTTTAATAGAGTTTTAGTATATCATTTTCTTTTAGTATAATATCATAATATAATAAATCAGCCTTCTGAGAACTTGGAGTCAAATTCTCATCTCTCACTTCATCCTGGGAACCTCACAACACAACACCCTGTGGGTAACAGTGTGCTGCTGATTTATAGGAGTTGCTACAGTCGCACCTATCCCTTGCTGTGAGCCCTGTGAGGGAAAGTGCTGTATTAGGTGCAAACTCAGCTTCATCATGGAAATGGTTTGTTTGTCTGCTCCACATTGAGTGGAAGCTTCTGCAAACTTGCTCCCCTGGAGTTCTCTTGCTGCAATTTTGTCTGTGCTCCCAAACCTGGGTAGACTCTCCCCTCTGCTCCCTCTGGCTTGGGTTTCTGCCAAGTTATCTGTCAACTGCACCAGATAATTGCTGGCATGTATTGGATCAGGTGCTTTACAGGAACTCTGGTAGCTGCCATGGCTGTAAATAGTGGCTAGCTGATGTTTCCCAAGGGCTGCAGGGGAGAAAATGTGTTTCCCACTGACTATTGGGGTGATGCTGTAGCACTTGAGAGGTGGCAGCAGGTTTGCCCTGTGACTCCAGGATCTGGGCCTAGGGGGACCTGCCCTTGCAGGCCGTGTAGCCCCAGTTTAGAAGCAGACTGGAGTCATTGGGCAGAAAAATGAAGCGGGGCTGAGTCATTTAGCAATTAGTGAGCCTTTAGCCCTGGTAAGAATCTGAGTAACTGAGAGGCAGAGTCTGCCTAGTGATTGCTATTGAAGGATGTCATGGAGACAGTCCACTTACTTACAGTTCTGGAGTTCTGGCTGCTGTTCTGGGTTTAACATTTCCTTTTTTTTCCCCTGCTCATCTCCCCACCAACAAGCTGGGGAATATGCATGGAAAACAAATCAGCAGCAGATAGTAGCATGTGAAGTGATTCTTCTGCTGGCATGAGTGGGACTGTGGGCAATAACACCTGTGGTGATTTAAAGTCCAAAGGTAATGTGTTGCTTTCTTGCTTGCAAGCCCTAAAACGGTTTGGAGGAAGGAGGTGAGAACCTGAGCCAGCTGGTTTGTGAGGGATGTTGGATACTGTACAGCTGGTTTGGGTTTTATGTACTTGATTTCTTCAGAACTCATGAGTAGAGGGGACAGGCTGCTGTTACTGGTGTGACCTGCTGCTGTACTCGTGAGCAGGCACAGGTGTCTGTGTAAAAGGCTCTGGTCTCCCAGATAATACAGGTCCCAAAATGCCTGTAGAGGTTTTCCCCCCTCTTTAGCATTTCTCAGGCAACATGGAGGCTCCCCATCCCCACTGGACTGGCTGGAGGCCTGTGCTGGATAAGGAAGTGAAAGCTCCCCTAAACCTTGCTGTGCTCAGCTGCATGAGTGAGCAAGACCTGCTGATGGATGTGAGGATAACACAATCCAGGATGGTAGTGAGTGAGTGCTGGTCTTGGGAGCACTAAGGAGATCTGCTGGTGTAAGGGCCGCAAGAGAATGGAGGAACTAGGGACTCACAGTGAGAATCAATGCTTGGGGTCAGCCAAAAATGCCAGGAGGCAGGGAAATGGGAATTAAACAAGCAGGAAGAGAGCCAATCCTCTTTGATGCCAAGAGGACCTTTTAAGCACCCAAGATTGCTGTGGGTGTGGAGCTGCCAGGAGTAGCCTGTGACATCCAAAAGAGAAGGGTGAAGCAGGACAGTCTGTGCAGCTCAGGGTGCAGGGGCAACCCCCCAGCCTGGACTTGTCACTGCCCACACCCATGGAAGCATCTGGGCTGCCCCAGCTAGGGGTTGTGAAGGGCTCTCCAAGCAATCATGTGAAATGTTTTCCTTTGATTCATCATCTGTAATTCCTCCTGGAGACATGCTTTTCTCATGGCTTGCCTCCTGTAAGTCAGCTGTTCCCACTCAGGAGCTGAACTCTGGGCAGCCTTGCCTGGGTTCCTTTTCAAGGAATGCAGCCTTTCCTTTCACCCAAGTATTCCAGTGCACATAACACTCTGGTCTCTCTCTTCCCTGACCCTGTTCTTTGTGTTCCCAGGCTGAGGTTTCCCCTGATGAATTTATTTGGCTCCCTGATCTCTTTACTTTTCTCACAGTTTCTAAGGAGATGGGTACAATGAGACGAAAATGTCAACCCCTTGTATTTTGTGCAGGGGGATAAGCCTGAGCTGTTGCTGGACTACACAAACCTCTGGCATTGCCATCATTTGATGGGACTCTTGAGTTTCCCATTCCCAGTTCAGTGGTATTTTGCCCTGACCAGAACTGAGCACAAATTGGGGCTGGTTTGTTTTTCCAGAATCCTGAACTGTCAGAAATGTGCTGCATCAACATGAAATGCAGTTTTTGGAGTCTAAGGGTTTTTTTTTTCACATGAAACAAGAAGTTTTCTCTGATGCCTGAATGTTGAGGCACAGGGGGGAAATCCAGGGAGTTGCTGATAGACTGATGAGGGAATAAAACTCAAGTGGACTGGTGGCTCTCAGCAAACTCGTGAACCTTTTCCTAAGGGATAGAAGTTTTCAGGGTGATTCAAAACTGCTCTTCCCCCACAGAACCCCTCTTGGGCACCTCGCAGGCAAGGCCAGTTGCTCTGAGCTGCCTGGGTAAGTTCTCCATCTTGCCTACACTTGTTTCCCTTCCCTCTCATTCTTGCTTTCTCCCGTTGGCTCCATTTCCTCTGGACTTCAGCAGAGGGATCTGGGATTTGCAGCCTGTCCCTTCCCACTTCCCATACCTCCTTCCTGGCAGTGCTGTTTCAGGAGTCCTTGTGCTTTAGCCAAGAGGGACATCTAGTGGGGTTGGAGCTCAGGGACCTGGGGTTTGTCAATATTTCTTGCATTTTTATTTATTAATTTGTAATCATTATGAAGGAGCAGGAACTGAGGTTTTACATGGTCCTGGTGGCATGCTGGCAAGGTGGACCTTTGGTGGCCAGTTCATGGGCTGTTTCTCTCTTCTTACTTGCACATAGGGAAGTGACTGTGGAATGGGGCTTTTATGGGAAGAAAGGTGCTGTGGTAGGTGTCACTGTGCTCAGTAAAACAAAACCTGTCTGAACACACTTCTCGGTGGATTTGGTTGCACAAGGTTCCAACTTTGACTTGGAAAATCATCTTCTGCTCTCTTCTTGCTTGGCCATGATCCTGCTGGTTGTGGCAGGAGCCCCAGACTGCATGTGGGCACAAGGGAGAGAGAGTAGACACTGGATCTGGTGTTCAAGTGATGGAACAGCCCACTGCAGTTCCTGTGGGTGCAGGTGCTGGGGCCCAGCTGCTGGGCTCTTCTCATTAACTGTTTCATCCTTTAGCATCCTGTAATTCCAGGCATCTTCTGGGGACCATCATCCATAACAACTCCTGTTTAGGGAAGCTTTTAGTGGGCCATGTGTCTGGGGAGCTTAACTGCAAACTGTGGGACACTGGAATGCAAACATTTGTACTTTTATTTGCTCAGTGCTGCAAAAGTGCTGCTGATGCTCCCTGGGCAAGAGAATGACCACAATAAATGCTTCCTTTTGTGTTGCTGTAGCATTGTGTAAGCACAGATCTCAGAATGTTCCTTAACTCTGCAGGGAGGGCTGAGGCACAAACCATCCTCCTATGAGCCCTCACAGCTGTTTCTTAAGATTTCTCCCCAGACTCCGCATCTCTCTCCACACAGTGGCGCTGCTGTGCAGAACAGTAGTGAAGTGTTTTACTGGGAGAGGCTCAGCTTCCCCCTTAGTGCTAGGGGTCTGTGCTGTAGGTTTCTGTTTCAGGAACACTTGCACAGAAGCTCAGGAAGAACCACACAGCCACAGTATTAGAAAATATCCCAGTTTATTGCAGCATCTCAGTTCTGAGAGTTTTACAAAATAATGTATTTACAGGTAAGGAAGGGACTAACTTAGCTGGAGTGTGCTTTGCTGGGGCAGGAACAGACTACAGAGGAAAAAGAAAGAAAATCAGCACATTCACGAGTCACATTTTTCTTTACAAAAATAAGATAGGTGTAAGGCTGGTGTGCACAGCTGACTGGTGTTGTCCTTGTAGGGAGCACTCCAAGAAGAATTCAGTGCAGCCCTTGTGCTCTTCACAGTGATTCCAGAGGCACCTGGGGCTCAGCAGAAGCTGTATCAGCTCAGCTCAGTATGACGTTAAGGCACAATGCAGTGATGCCAATCACTCTGGGTCTCCACATGTGCCAGCAGCTCTGCCTGTGGCTTCTCTCATAGCAAGTGATAGTGTTTGAGCCCTGCCCATGGATTTCTTTGGGATGAGTGATGGCTTTGAGCTCTGCCTGTGGCTTCCCTCAGGGTGAGCAGTGGTGTTTCAGCCCAACATCTGTCTTTCAGGCCCCCAATCCTGGACTTGGCCAAGCCAGAAGCAGAGCTGGACAGAGGACAGAAGGAGGAGACCATGGTGTGGGACAAGGGAGGGATTCCAAAGGGAATCTCCCCAAAACTATGGTAAGACATCCATTACGGCTGAACACCAGAGAAAGGATATGGATGGCTGTTTGAAAACAAATGCACGACTTAGAATATATGCTGAAACCTTGTTTTTGAACTTGTCCAATAAAGTTTGCCTCTAAACACAAACTGTTTGTCTTTTTTTAATTAGATTTTTTAAAAATTTATTACTATATGCAATCTTGAATGATGGCTCATTCAGATTGTTCATGGGAGCTGAACTAGCTTACCCCCTCAAGGGAAACTTCTCCAAACACAGATTTCTCAGACTAAGGGCTAAACCCAACCATCAGCTCTGGTTGCACATGGAGTCCCAGGCGCTCACAGCGAGGTAGAGGGAGGGTTGAAGTTCACAGTAGAGGCTGTGCATGGCTGGCACTGCCAAGTGTCTTCAGCCAGCGCTGTCCAAGAGGTGTCCAGGCATGGATCCATCCTTAGAGGCCTGTGTGCTCCTGGATCCAGTCTCGCAGGCTCGTGAGCCGGCTGTACACCCCAGGTTTGTTCCTCTGGGCACAGCCGTCGCCCCAGCTCACCACGCCAGCCAGGAACATCCGACTACTGGGCTCCACACTGACCAGGGGCCCCCCAGAGTCTCCCTGCACAGAACCACACAGTCCCATAAGCACCAACCCCATAGATCACTCTCGTGCACAGTGGTAAAGTCACTCACAAAAACTGAGCAAGAAATGATCAGTAAATCCCTGTCTAAGTCAGCTGTCATTACAACTTATTGGCCATTCCCTGAAACAAATATTTAAGCATGGCAGTAAGAGCCACAGTGCCAGAACAAAGAGCTATAAAATACCAGTCAAGCAGCCTGGCTTGCTAACTAAGACTCTGAATAAAAGCCAGAAGTTGGAGTATGGCTGTATATCGTATCTGGTGAGAAGAAGTCTAAATCCTGTGGTTTTGGGCTGTAGTTTTTGAGTTGTAAGTCATGCATCGACATAACTTGCTGCTGGTGCCCATTGTAATCTGTTCATTTTCTGAATCCAGGAGAATTCCCACAGATTTGTTTTATGTTAAAAATGTAAATACAAGTGGAAGCAGATGAGCAAGGCTGAGCAAAGGACTGTCTCCCTGCCTAATAACCAATAACCAGCACTAAATCCAGGTGCTGCCTTACCTGGCAGGCATCCACACCACCGGTCAGGATCCCTACGCACATCATGCGTGGCGTCAGCTGGTCTGTCAGGAGCTGGTTACACACAGTCTGGTTGATGAGCCGGATCTCTGCCTTCTGCAGGATGGAGGCTCCTGTGCCTGCCAAGATGGAAGAGCATCCTAAGTAAAAATACACATTTTTAAACAGCTCCCCGTTTTTCCCTCAAGAAACACAGAAATCATAGACTTGTAGAATCTCAGAATGGTTTGAATTTGAAGAGAACTAAAGCCTGTCTTGTTCCATCCTGTGCCACAGGTAGGGACACTTTCCACTACACCAGGTTGCTCCAAGCCCTGTCCAATATGGCCCGGAATGCTTCCAGGGATGTGGCAGCCACAGCTTCTCCTGGCAACCTGTTTAAAATACATCAGTGCAGCACCAAATCACATGCCAGTGCTCACCTCCTTCTGCAGTTGCTCCCCATCCAGTCACCCACAGGTCCTTGCCCACAGGGAAGTTGTGGGTGGCATCGGGCAGGCAAATGGGCTGGACGACAGCCGTGAAGGTGACAGGGCTCTGCAGCTCCAGCACAGCAATGTCATAGTCATAGGTGTAGTCATTGAAGAAGGGGTGGGAGATGATGCGCTTGATTTTGCGGGTTTGCACATTGGGGCCACTCCGGTCACCTTGGTCAGTCAGCCCCAGGTAGGCTGTCCATAGGCTGGGGTCTGAATACCTGCATGGGGGCCATGAAACACAGGGTGAGACCTCATCTTGGAGACAGCACTGCTCACTACCTTAAACAATTTCCTTGAGGAATGCCTCTCAGAGCCAGTGTTGGAATATTGTGATTTTGGTCGCCACAATATAAGAATATTAAACTATTAGAGAGTTTCCAAAGAAGGGCAACGAAGATGGTGAAGGGCCTTGAGGGGAAGCCGTATAAGGAGCAGCTGAGAGCACTTGGTCTGTTCAGCCTGGAGACTGAGGGGAGATGTCATTGCAGTTAAAACTTCCTGTGTGAGGGAGAGAAGAGGGGTAAACTCTGATATCTGTTCTGTGGTGCCTAGTGACAGTACCAGAGGGAACAGCCTGAAACTGTGTCAGGGGAGGTTTAAGTTGGGTATCAGGAAAAGGCTCTTTTCTCTAGAGAGTGGTCAGGTACTGGAACAGACTCCCCAGAGCAGTGGCCACAGCATGAAGACTGACTGAGCTCAAGAAGCATTTGGATGATACTCTCGGGCACATGGTGTGACTCTTGGGGATGGTGCTGTGCAGGGACAGGAGCTGGACTCGGTGATCCTTGAGGGTTTCTTCTAACTCAGCTTATTCTGTGATTCTGTGAAATACCTGGAAGCACAGGGATATAAGGCCGATACCTGATGCCTTGCAGTGGCAGGAAGCAGTGTGCTGCTGACACCAGCCAGCTTGCTGACACCAGCGAGGCCCCACAGATGTGGCCCTGGCTCTTGACGTGCAGGCTGACCTGCCACGGCCACTCTCCCACGTCCGAGTTCTGCCCACCAACGATCCGCGACTTCCTGACATAGGAGCGGAGACCACAGTCTAGGGCAGAGAAGGAGAACGGGTTCTTGGTTTCTCCTGTTCCCATCCAACGCTTCCCCTCTGTTCCCTCCAGGACATCTGACAGCACAAATACCCTGTTTACACATGTCAGGAAGGGCTGATGTTCTCTGCACAGATGCTAAATTAGCTACAACCTTTACTGGCTAACTATGTAAAGGGGAGATAAGCCCCTGTATTACCCATCTAAGCCTTCCTGAATAACACAGACACCCCACAGGCCATTAAAGAATGTGGCTTGGATATTTCCAGATCAAGCTCCTGCACAGAAATACACAGGGGCTCTCTCTGCCACACTGGGGTGTTTCTCTGAGAGAGCCAGCCCAGAGTCCCATGTCTCCCCCATTCCTGAGGCACTCACTGCAGTTGTCCTCATCAGAATGGTCCTCACAGTCCTGCTCCCCGTCGCACTCGGGGTTCTGTTTGCTGATGCAGTGTCCACTGCGGCACTTGTACGTGTACTCCTTGCAGGGGACAGTGGTCTGGCCTGCTGCAGGCAGGATGGAGGCACAGGGGTTAGCCCCAGTTCTGGGGAGGTCACATCAAGTCCACCTCTTCTGATCAACCCCAGAGCATTTACACCCTATGCAAACACACACATGAGGGTGTCCAGCCCCAAGGAATTCCATCAGAGGCTGCGTTTGCTGGCAGTCACCCTCCAGCCGACCCTCACCTGTGCTGCAGCTGCCCTCATCGCTCCCGTCCCCACAGTTGTCCTTGCCATCACATTTCTGTGTGCTGGGGACACACTTCCCGTTGTCGCACTTGAAGCTGTCAGCTGAACAGCCTGGGGACAGAGAGCAGCTCCTGAGGGCTGGGCATGAATCCTGCAGCACCTCAGCACACGGCTGTGCCCAGCTCCCCTCCCCGAGACAAGTAAAGCCTCTGCAGCTCCAAAATACTGTGTCTCCAATCTCTTCTCCAAACTGCACACCACTACTCAGTTATTCAGCCCTTTCTATTCCTACACCTCTGCTCATCCTTCTTTCCTCTGAGCTCTCATTCATCTTTATCAGGTGAGCACTCATCATGCCTGGGCTTTTTTGCCTGCTAATTTCCAGCACGGCACTTCCCTCCACCCCACGAGCCTCCATTACCCTAGTCACCCCCTTTGTGCCTGCTTCAGCCCTCAGCCCTTTGTGCCCGCAGGAACAGCCTGCAGGGTGAGTCACTCACTGCACTGTAGCTCATCGCTGTTGTCGCCACAGTCGTTCACATTGTCACAGACCCAGAACCTGGGCTTGCACCAGCCATTCTGGCACTTGAACTGCTGCTCGGTACAGGCTGAAAGAGCAGAGTAAGAATCACATGATCATTTAGGTTGGAAAAGACCTCCAAGACCATCAAGTCCTACCTGAGACCAATCACCACCTTTGTCAACCAGACCAGAGCACTGAGTGCCATGTTCAGTCATTCCCTGGACACCTCTAGGGATGGGGACTCCCCTGGGAAGGCTGTTCTAATGCTAGAAATTAGGGGAGAGGCCTGCAAAGGCACCTGCGGAGTCACCAGCAACCCACCCACCGTGGCAGCTCTCCCAGTGGGTGTGCAAGCACTTGGGAACCCCAGAAACCAGCTCGGGACCGTGCATGTGTACATAAATACACTATACACTCAGTACATCACAGTATTTCCACTTCTCTGAAGAACAAAGCCATTTGGAGCTGTTGCGTCTGAGGTAGTGGAGGCTGAAGCTGACATCACAACAGCAGGACAGCCAGAGGCAATACTGAAGGAAAGCAATTGCTGCAAGCAGTGGGAAAGCACCTGAGAAACCAGGATCATGGGCCAGCAGCACATCCTTCCCCACAAAACTGCCCCTCCCAAACCAGGGCACCCCATCCTCTCTAATATACTGCAGACCCAGGACAATAACATTAACTATAGGACAGCTCTGCTAATCCAAGAGGAAAACCTGTTACATAAAGCAACTCCTGTGTGTCCCATGGGTTTTCCAGATGAGCTCTGCAAAGCCTGCACGGTTGGGTAATGAAATGTGTCCCTCCACTCAGCTCAGCCAAACCCACAACCAGCAGGATTACAGAGAAAAACACATTCCCAGCTGGAAGGAACTGGAAAGAGAGGGCGATGCCACTGGGAGAGGGCTGAATTAAGCAGGAGCCCACAGCTCTTAGGCTGAGAAGGGATCCCAAATTGTGCACCAGTCTGGAGGAGGGCGGCAGTGCTGGTTCCAGCCAGCACTGAGTCACATTACCCAGAACAAGCCTAACCACCCCAGGGCACCATGGCCTTTCCTTGCTGTGCCAAAGAGAAACCAAAGGCTGGACTTACTGCAGGACCTCTCATCACTGCCATCCACGCAGTCGAGCCACCCATCGCAGCGCATGCTCCTGTCGATGCAGCGGCCAGTATTGCAAGTGAACTTGCCAGGGCAGGCTGAGAGGGAGAAAGGGACAAAACCACACATGAGCCCTCTTGGTGTCCCCTCTACATCCCTTCTGCAGAGTTTCCTATGCCTGCAGAACACAACAGGAAGACCAGGAGATTTTCAGGAAAGCAAGGCATGCTGCTATGCCCCTGGAAAAGGCTGCTTCCCAGTTTACAGGGCAGTGTAAACACAGAGGAGGGACAGCTCTGCATCTCAGGCAAATCACTTCCCCCCCCGAGCCCCAGGGTTTCAACTCACGGTCATTGGAGTCGTAGGACAGGAACTCTGCAGAGAAGCCTGTGTCTGTGTAGGATTGGTCTGAGTGGAACCGGAGCTCGATTTTGTTGGTGGTACTGGCCACCACGAACTGGGAGCGCTCCCCACAGTATCTGCGGGGAGAGAGCAAAGAGGAGTCAAAGGGGTGGAGGTCAGCACCAAGGAAACCTTCTTCTATGCCTGGTCTCCCTCCACACTCGGGAAGCTGAGAGGGCAGGAGAGCAGGGAGCAGGTCTGATCCCAGCACAGACTGCTGGGACTCAGGATCCAAATTCTGCTGCTGCTGGCAGAAGTTTTGGGCCAGTTGTAAACACCAACTTATGACTTTAGGAATGACTGGGAACAAGTTCTTCCACATCCTTGCCTGCCCCATGATGTGTCTGATCTCAATACACTGGACTCATGCAGGATCCCATCTCACCATGGATCACGTACGTGAACAGCACTGCAGAGGCAAGTGCTGACTTTGAAACCCTCTCTCCGAGGCAGGGTCAGCTCTCTTGTCCAAAACACTGTGAAACAAGATTAATCACCTGCCTCTGAGATCCTAAGTTTTCTCTCTGGCCCAGCTTATATCAGGCTGGGGAATGCATCTAGAAATGCATCACAGGATATGAGTGCCCTGAGAATGGAGAGCTGCTCGTTCAAGCAAACCCACCCCAGATGTTCCTGCCTTCCCACACATGAGCTATGTGCTGTGATGCTCCACAGCATCTGAGGGGTGGTTCAGCTGCAGCACACCACAGAACCAAGTGTGGGACTCCCCACTCATCATGGGGCAGTCCTGGGCTGACGCAGCTGTGGGGTTTTCAGGGTTTCCTCCGAAAATGACTGCCGTGGGTGTCCCAAACAGAGAAGTCCAGTTAAGCACAACCTGTCCGGGCCCCTCAGGCAGGCTCCAGGGCTGCAGGCAATCTTAGCAAGCTCAGCTCTTAAGTGAGATCAGCTCTTTAGTGATTTTCAGCTCTTTTGCTTGCTAAGTGCCTTTGGCAGATGCAGGGAGAGAGAGAAGAAGCTCTGTGTGAGATTCCACAGAGATGTCTTTGTTGGCATCTTCTGCAAAGGGTCTCAGTGACAGCTCTTCTGCCGAATTGGGCAAAAGTAGGGGTTTATATAGGGTACAGGAGTTTTAGGAAACAGTCCAATAGTAAGGGTTGAGGCAAAAGTGACCTATAGTCTTACAGAGAGATAACAAGGGTCTGAAGGAGGAAGAGGGGCTTCTTTTGGTCCAGTCATCATGACTAAGCATTTCCTATCTTAGGCTGCTGACCGCCAGGGAGGCCTTGCAGGTCCTGTGCCTGCTACACTGGGCACCCTCCTGCCTCCTCCCAGCCCTCAGAGCACCAGCACACTTGTTTCCACAGCAGATTAAGGAAAGCACAAGCTAGTGTGTAACTAAATGAAGCCACTCCATGGGTTCAGCCACCCAACACCCACCTTGTGCCGTTGATCTGCACATAGTCTTTGGTGCAGGAGGTGACTGGGATCCCAGGCTCCAGCACAAAGAACATGTTGAAACGCACCTTCACATTCTTTATAGAGGGAACCTACAAAAGTATGCACATCACTGGGCTGTTCCTTTCTAGAGCAAGAAAAAAGGAATAGTTTCACAGGAAGAAGGTTGTGCTTGGGGGAGGACAGAAGATAACTAAAAAGGGGAAATCAGTTTTCCAGCAGGATAAGAAACAGCTTCATAAAAGTCAGAGTCACCCTGGCTCCAGAATCCCCAGTGGAACAGGCATACAGAGGGGTGGTCAACAGCCAGTAACTGGCATGTCCCAAAGCCCACATTCTCATACTTCTTGTGTGAAGTTACAGGATTTTTCATGGTCTTCTGTGGGGTTCAGGCCTCTTGCAACCTTCTTCTGCCTTTGCCTCCAGTTCCTAAAGGCTCCCTCAGTCATGCCAGACTTGGAGCCTCTGGGCCCCAGATGCTGTGAGCTCCCTTGCACCGTGTCCTGTATGACCAGGGTCATTTGACAGACTTGTTAAGGGAAAGAGAGGGCCCATCTCACCTCAATGTTCCAGACACAGTCCATGTCTGGGGGGTAGTGTGCTGGGTAATAGGGAGTTGTGAAGGTGCCACTGTCTCCCTTCAGGGTCTCACCACAGGCTAAAAACAAACAGGAAGGTAATAACAAATTAGAGATTTAGATGTGGCTTTTCCAAGCCTCAGCAGGCTGTCATTGGAGGCAGTGGCAACAGTCTCTAACATGGTTAAGTCACTCTCTGGAGAGAGCAGCTTTGCTCCAAGGCTTGAGAGAACCCAGGAGATCAATTAGGTGCTTCCATCAATCTGCACATCTAATCCAATATAATTCTCATTTTTGCCTCCTTGGGGAACATCCTTACTGCAGTCAAGAACACCGTAGGCAAGGCAAGCACCTGCTTCCAGGTGCTCCAGCCCTGGAAACATCCCTGACAAACTGACCCCAGCCACAGCCACCTCCCTGTTCAGCTGCCCATGGCAGGGAGACATGGGGAAACAGGCCAAGGCCTCTGCTCACCTTTCATCTTTGGGAGCTGGAAGAACTCAGCCTTAAAGCCAGGGAATCGTCCCTCCTTGTTGGTAACCAATGTGACTAGCATGACGTTCTGGGAGGAGAGGAAGGTCAGGTTGTAGGATGGGGCATAATTCCCACAAAGCCTAGGAAGCAAAGGACAGAATTCGTAAGGCACTACTGCACAGGGAGCCTCAAGCAGCACATCTCAGCTCTGAGCAGGAGCAGGAGATCTCAGGATCACCCTGGACTTGGTGCCATACAGGAACACCCACCTGACCAAGGCGTGGGGCTCCACGGGGCTCAGAGAGTCGTACACCTTGATGTAGTCACTGTCATCTCTACATGGCTCCAGCTCCAAGGTCTTGAAGGTGAGACTGATGCTGGAACTGGCATCTGCCCTCAATGCCCAGTAGCAGAGGGCATTGTTAGGGTATGGGCTGTTGGGGAAGCCTGGCGTGGTGAAACTGGTGACCTCCCCTTCCTTGGCATGAAGGGAGAACATGCAGCTGTCTGCCCAGAGAGTAGAGAACAGTTAACAAGGCAAAGAAGCCTTGCCCTGCCTTTCCCTGGGATGCACAGAATAATTCCGGCAGGCTATCCCAGGGCAGATGGCTCTTCCTGGATAACAGCAAGGCCTATGCCACAGTCTGTCCAACCCCAAACCAGCTCTAAGAATCACACTGGGGTCTGCCTTGCATGCAGAGAACCTCTCTCCAGACCCTTCCCCATCCTGCAAGAGAAACACCACCCTAAAGAGACCACTTAGATGGAAGAACTGTACTTACTGTCTCGGGCAGAGTGAGCTATGCTGGGGTCCACAGCTGCAGGAAAAAACAGAGCTGACATCACCCTTTGGGCTATGGGAAATCCCTGGTCACAAAGCCGAGGTTGTTCCTCAGACTGTCATTGATCTGGCCTCACTTGTGGAACTTCTCCCTGCAAACTGGCAGGAGAGCTCTTTCCTGGCCTCTGGGAGCTGAGGGAGCAAACTTTCCCTCTGCAGAGGGAGAACTCATCCTTGTCTCTCTTCCCTGGGCTCAGAGGAGAACACAGAGCATTTCAGCAAAGGGGATACAGGTCTGTGCAGCCCCCTTTAGGCTGTACATCCCGTTAAGCTGTGCTGTGACATCCAGGTCCTTACACCACCCTCAGGGCTGGCTTTCTCATGAGAGGGCTGTGACCAGCACCTTCTCCTTCCAGAGAAATATCCCACCTGATCCCATGCAGAGGCCCAGGGACAGCGAGACCAATACTCACGGAAAGCAATGACTGACTCCACCTTCAGCATGGGGTTTCTCAGGCGGGGGTTCCACCTCTGCACCAGGCTCTGCTTGTCAGCCATCGCCCTGTCCAGGCTCTCTTCCCGGTATTTGGGCACAAGGAATTCTGACCAGTAGTAGGCAATGACACTGCCTTCACTGTGGAAAGGGTAATTGTGGGATAAGGGCAAGGACAGACATAGGAGGACTCAAATACCACTAGAAGAAGGGGCCAGACTACTTGATTAGCCAGTTTTGGAGCCTGGCCACAGGGAAGGGAGAGTTTTATGACAAGTTAAGCAAACAGCAAAGGCTCCTGCCAGCCTGAGCAGTCTCTCTCAATGCTGCCAGGCACCACCCACTACAGTTCACTGCACCACACCTTGATTTTTCCCAAGACATCTGGCAGAAAACAAAATGCATTTTCAGGTCACTTTTTACTGCTCACCCTTTCCTGTGTCATTCAGGGTGATTACTGGGGTACTTCTATCCCAGCATCCTGGGAAGGACGGTAAATGGCTGATGTGATATCCTGGCATCCTAGATGGGGCTCAGGCAGTGCCTAACACTCACCTGAAGGCAGTGATTACTGTCTCCTTGTGGTAAGGACCAATATCAGCATGATTCTTGTAGATCTCCTCCACCTGAAAGGGTTAAAAAGAGGTGTTCAGCGTGTCTAGAAGTGAGGAAAAGGGAAAGGCTGAAGATAGACAGAGCTTCAAGCCTGCAAAGGAAAACCAGGGCACATACCTGGCATCCCTGTGTGCAGGAATCTGCAGAGCCAAAGAAAGAAAGAAGGAGAGTTGAGAGCCCCAGAAGAGCACAGAGATGCCCATCACAGCCTGTTCTGACTCAGCTCACCCACTCTTCCCTGGGGAAAATGAATCCCCAAGTCTGAGGGAAGAGGCACAGCTTCAGCCTCTTTTAGACACCCTTTTACCTCAGGTCCTGGCCCTGACTCATCCAGTGATTCTGGGACGTGCCCTGGCAGCTCCTATGGCACTGGGAGATGCCATGGCACTGGGCTGGAGCTGGGATGTCAAGATCCAGCTCCAAAGAAGGTCCCCGCTCCCAGCCAGTGTGACACAGTGAGCAGGTAAAGCTCCAAGGAATCTTACATGGCATATCCCCATGGCCATGGGGCAAGAGGAAAATTCCTTGCTTGTAGAAGGAGGGAGGCAAGAAATCTCTTACCGTGCTCTTCACCTTCTTGGCCAGCATACTGAACTCTGGAGAGCTGGAGTTCTCATAGGCATCCAGGAATTCCCAGTTCAGAACCCGCAAGTGGCCATTGAAAACCTTCTGGACAGGTGTGTTCCTATCTGGAAGAGAACAGCTCAGGGTCAGGAAGGGCAGTCAGAGCTGGGACTGGTGTCACAGCAGATCCCCAGTGACAGCAATTGGGGCAGGGAGGTGGAAATGGTGTCTCCAGAGCTTGAGAGGGCACATGTGAGCAACACCAGGTAACAAAGCTTTTCCATGCGGACGGATACGCTCCCAGGGTGTTACCCTACATGTCACCACCCACCAGACGTCACACTCACATTTGAAGTGCCAAAACAGGAGGCCAGTGGTGAGGGAGACAAGCAGAAAAACAATGATCAGGACAGTGATGACCACCTGCCGCCTTGGGCCGCGCTTTTCCATCTTCTTGGAGTTCATGGCAGGGAGGAACTCCACCCCTTCATCCAGGTTGTTCATGTCCTGGGAGAGGAGGGAAGGCAGGACAGTGAGAAAGCTGTTCTCAAAGCCTGGCTTGGGGAGGTTCAGCCACAGAGCAGCCTGAAGCAGGTTTGGAGACAAGGAATGCAGCAGCACTGAGGGCAAACCTCAGTGCTGGCAGCTCCACAGCCATGGCAGGACAAACCCTGAAGGTTTTTTCTTTGCTTTTCTGCACACACCTAATTCCTTTCTGCGCCTAATATAAGGTCATGACTTCAAGCACACTTAGGGGCAAGTCCACACACCCTCCTGTGACCATGGCAGGTCACAAGCCCACAAGCTCCAAGATCTGCCTCAGCAGATGAAACTGCAGAGAAAAATTCACCCCCACAAAGTGCTCGCTGTGTGCAGGTGTGTCACCCAGAGCTCATGGGGCACAGCATGCTATAAATAGCATTTCCCTAATAGAAGAAATCAAGCTGCTTCCTTCCTTTACAGCTTTTTCACAGCTCTCTGTCATGCCTCCTGAGCCAGCAGCACTCCTGTGTTTCTGCTTAGAATCTCTCATCCAGCACAAATACTTGTTAAAAGAAATAAACCAAAAAATTAAAAGAACACACAAAACATCCCCACAACCCACAAGCAGCCATGCTCCTGGGACAAGACGTGGAAGAGAGGAACGAGGAATGACACAGCTCTTGCTGTCATCATAATGGGCTGAGTGAGGAAGTGGAAGATGTGTTGAAGCATCAAGCTCTATATCAGCTGTAAAACCATTGGTATCCTAAGGTTTCAGTTTCTCACACCTTCTGTTCTGTTCCTCCATCCTTGCCCTGCTTCTGTACCTCTCACGTGGGGGGGAGGGGGGGGGGGAAGGTTTGGACAGCTGCAGACTCAGATGTTTTCCAAGGATCCCACACAGCATCCTTGGTACTGTTGGACATCATGGGGACCCAGATCCACGCCTACCCTGGCACCTCCTCTCCTGCCAGTACTGGCAGTGGTGTGGCCAGAGCTCACCACATCTGCTTCCGATCTGTGCCTCCCTTGGGAAGGAAGGGCTCTGCACGTGCTGCAATGGCCCAAAACAGGAGGATCCTTCACCTTTCTGCTCACCACCTTCCCATTTTCTCCTTAGTAGGCATTCAGCAGCTTCCTGGGCTCTGGAACCTCAGCATGGACACCACAGCACAAAGTGCCGACTCACACAAATCCGCGGCATTTCCACGTGCCCCGTGCTCCAGAAGGGTAAAGCTGTCTCCACAAACACAGGGTCAGACTCTGCCTGTCCTCTCTCAGCCCAGGGCTCACACAAACCCACTCCAACAGCTTGGGTTAATATGAAGCAAATGTCACAAGCCCCTAAATTAAGGAAAAATATGTACAAGGGGGATATAGCTTGATAGAACACAAGGGAATGGCTTTGAAATGAAAAGATAGCAGGGTTTGACAGGATACTGAAAAAAAAATTCTTCCCTCTGAGGGTGGTGAGGCCTTGGCATAGGTTGCCCAGAGAACCTGTGGCTGCCTCATCCCTGGCAATGTCCAAGGCCAGACTGGACAGGGCTTGGAGCAGCCTGGTCTAGTGGAAGGTGTCCCTGCCCATGGCAGGGGGGTGGGTCTGGATGGGCTTTAAGGTCCCTTCCAATCCAAACCACTCTGGGATTCTATGAAAAACAACTAGCAAAGGGGATCCTGCTAACATAGGGATCTCTGAGCCTGCTGTACAGACAAAAGGAAAAAGCCATCTTTACTGCATTTCCTCACTGAACTTCCAGTAGGTACTTCATCTTATCTTTCCTCAGCCTTGCCTGACAGGAAAGCCCAGCTCCCATTCCCCCACTTCTTTTGCCCTTTTCTTCACCCAATGCCTGTGCTCTCCTCCCACCCTCCACACCCCACTACAGCCTCTCCTCCTTGCGGTATTTGCCCAGGGCCCTTCAGAACAGAAAGGGAAGTGGCAGGCACCTTACTCCGAGTTTTTGTCAAGGACTCTGTAAGTTTAATCCTCTGCAAACACCAGAAGACCACCAAGACCAGAGCAACTCACCAGTTTTTATATCACCTGCTCTCAGAATCCTCTCA
Source organism: Agelaius phoeniceus (assembly GCF_051311805.1). NCBI lineage: Eukaryota > Metazoa > Chordata > Aves > Passeriformes > Icteridae > Agelaius > Agelaius phoeniceus. The sequence continues at coordinate 646,601 of NC_135287.1, forward strand.
GTTTATCATTTGGCGGTTCAGGGAAGGAGCCTTTGTTCATTTTTGAGTTTTACTGCCTAAGGCTAGACAGAAAGAACTGTTTCCATCCCCAAAATCCACCCACCTCCAAAATAAAGAGCCCTAGCAGGGCTGCAGAGGACAATCCCATGGGGAATGCTCTGAATTCTGTTTGGCTTCTGATCATACAGGAAAAGCTTGAAAATATAACCCAAGGAAACTTTGAAACAGATGGCACACAAAATAAAGCTTAAACACACAGAGACATCCTAAATCAAGAAATTCTTCAAAGTCAAGACTGCCTGGAATTTGACACACTGTCTTCCAAACTAGCTCCTACCAGTTTTCCAATCATGAAATAAATCCCCCCAAAACCTGGTAAAGAGAAGAAACTGGCCACAAAACATGCAAACACATCCTCTCTCCCTCCACAGGGCTGCTCACGATGCAGAGCCTTCTCAGGACTTCAAAACATTGCTGCTGTTGGCAGGAAACAAAGCATTTCACTCTTTATTAACATCTGCAGGAGTCTATGGCAAGAAGACATTCTCAGGCACTTAAATGATCTATCAGTTTCCGCAGACTTCCTGGAGCCAGCGAGGAAGAACTGCAAAGAAAACCAATTTTCCACAAGAAAACTCTTCAGCTGCGGGGACTTCAGCCCTCTGCAGAATTCATACACTTCCGTTTCACCAAACTGCCGGGAAAAAATAAGAATCAGCAGCAAGCAGAAGCTCCTGCTGTATGACACTGCACAACAATGTGGCTGATGCATTTTAACATCCCCTTTAAGCTAAAGATTGTGTCCTTGCAGACAGAAAACTCTCTCAGTGAGAAAATCATTGCTGTGATTAAATCAGAAGGCAAACAGAGCCCTCCTCTGCCTCCAGCACATACAGGCAA